>NC_056747.1:1329844005-1330056505 GCF_019279795.1 Protopterus annectens
TATCCGTTTTTGGAATATCAGTTTTTAAAATTATTTATTTAGCATTTGATTACCTGGAAAGTCTGACTAGACACAAGATCCCGTTTCAGTAATATTAAAAAACAGCTGCACAAAATGCAAATTAAAACAGAGCAATACTATTCAAAAACAAGAATAGAATATACATTTGGCACAGCAGGACGTACAGATAAATGACTGAGGTTAAAAAAATTTATAAAACTTAATCAGGAGGCATAATTAACTGCATTATAGTGTACTATACTGGGAATATGACTCAGCACTTATATCACCAAACAAAAACAGCACAAGTTGGGTAGTGTACTATACAGGGAATATGACTCAGCACTTATATTACCAAAAGACTGCGGTGGTGGTGCTACGGTAGCGTTGTCGCCTCACAGTAAGACGTTGTCCTGTTTGATTCTCAGCTAGAGCGTCTTCTGTGTAGAGACATACGTGAATGGGCGTACCTTCGTTGAAGGTTGTGCGTCAGGGCCGGCAACTTGGCACGTAAAAATCTACTGCCAATCATTAGCAGACCGGAGTTCTGCTGTGGCGACCCCTAATCGGAAAAAAGCCGAAAGACACACACACTTATATTACCAAAAGAAAACATCACATGCTGGTGTTATATGCAAAACTTATTGTCTGAAACTGGAGAGCAAAACATAAGGTTATGGTTAATGTTTTGTGCAAAACTTGTTTGAAGCTGCTGTTGCACTGAACAAAGAACTACCATTTGATATAATCTATTAAGATATAGCCAGGTCTTTTGAGTCAGTCTCCTATTTCTGAACTATTTCTCCTCTGTTAAAGTGGAACTTTAATCACTTTATTCTTTTTTTGGTACTAAACTGGTTGTCTAGATATAAATCTAGGATTAAGATAACTAATTACCTAACAAATATGATGCACTGAGCGGAGTTCTGCAGGGGTCAGTTTTGGGTCCCTATTTATCCGAGGTTTACACGTCAACAATTTCCTCTGATTGTAGGTGTCCCATGTTAAAATTTGTTGATGATATTATAGTCTCATGTCCAATAAATAATTGCTTTGATCAAATAAGTTGAGTGGACTCTAAATAACAAAGCTGTTTTCAGTTATAAGGAGTCATAGATCTGACACACAGGTTCTAATAATTGTGAATATCCATAAGCAATACATTGATATGTTAGAGTACAAAAATATTTCACTGAATATTTATCTTGAAAAAAAATTACATTATATAGCTAGGTTAAAAACAGCCCATTTGCAATGTTTAAGAATAGATTTTAACTGGATATAAAATGTACAGCTCAAATGGATATAGGTTAAAAGCAGCCCATTTGCAATGTTTAAGAGTAGATTTCAAATAGATATAAAATGTACAAAATATAATCTGCTGTTATATGTTGAATTTTCATTTCATTGTATGCCAACTAGAAACAATAATGTATTAGTTAATTATGACCAGAGAAATGGACCCCTCAAAGTAGATAGAAGATGGAACAAGGCTGTAAAAGATATGAAAACATGCAACAGTCTAAATATTTCAAATGTAAGATTGATATACGGTATGGAGAAAGCTTTTTGTCAAGCTTAAAAAGGGGAACGACTTCTAATGACCTCCTGTGAAGCCTGTGAACCAATATCTGATGTTTGTATTGAGCACTGAGATCTATAATTGTTATTAACTAATATGTGGTTATTTTTGTAGCATTAGATAATATTGTCTGCTAACATAGACGTAACAAAAATTAATAAGCAGCCTGTGTTGATATATTTCACAATAACATAAGGCTGTGATGATGATGATAGTATAATACCAATTGGCAGGCTGAATTACTTAATGAATGATTATTTCTTAGATGATAAGTACCACATGTCATTAATAGAAAAACGAATGAGGAAACCAGCATCTTCTGCAATATTTTATACCTGCAAAGACTAACCACTTTGTTAAATAATGTAATGCCTGTTAAGCATATCTATTTCCAGCTGAATGCACTCTAGCGAACTGCCAAACTGGTTTACTCTAGTGGGCTGTTAACTCCCAGTGTCATTTAAATTCTCAACTTCTTTAGTTGTCTTAAATGTTGCTGTCTGTGGTAAAGAAGGGTAGAACTTTGATTGTGACTCAGATGATCTGAGTTCATTTACAGGCTTGGGTAGTGGTTGGGGGGGGGGGTTATGATAAACATGGCTTTTTATTGATGTACTGATCCATGGAGAGTGATTTGGTGGCTACTGTCTTGTGAGTTTGTCTCCTCAGGGCTGAGATGAGAGGGCCATGCCCAAAGTATCCCACGGGATTAGGAGGAATGTTGGCATGGCCACCCTAGCTGGTGACAGAAGCATGTGTGGGAGCATATACTCTTCATAGAGAGATACAGGCAGTCCCCACAGTGATATAAGGGCTTATACCATATTCAAGTGGAAGGACTGGAGCTGTATTTAATAAATCCCCTTGTGGCTACCTTGTTGGTGGCTATGCCACCTTGTACATTCCCCCAGGGGGACGATTGTGTTCCGGTGGCTCTCGTTCCTGGTGGGGAGTAAATAGACAACAGCTACTCTTGCGCTTACAGGGAAGGTGGCACAGGCTAGATGGTCAGCTAGACATGGGGTATAAAGAATATATGGAGAAACTTTTTTTATCTTTACAGTATAAACTAGATTATTTTTTTCTCTAAGAAAAAAATCAATCATATTAATATTTTTTTCCATAGGAAAAATTTGAATTGATGTTTATTCTGACCAATTAACTGGGCAGGGAAATGAAGTAAGAGATTGGGCCACCTATTAATATCTAATGAAATGACTTCCATTACAGTCCTGTTTTTTCTTCTTATTGCCTTTGCATTTCTAGAAGTTAGATACAAAGAAGTTAATGGACATTGCCACCAGTGCATGCATTTTGGACTCCAGACTAAAGGAATGAGTATTCACTGGAAGCATACTTGTATGAATATTATCTTTGCAGCTGGGACCCTTGTTAAGCATTTTACTCAGGATTCACAGAGATACACACTACACACTACATTTCAGTGCAAAACTTGCATAGTGGAGTGGTACTACATGGCAACATAGAATGATCTGGAATATCTGGATAAAAATGTGCCGTGCTTCACTGCACATAGCTCTGCTACAGGGTACATAAATGAGCTGAACAACAACTAAGCAAATGGACTGAGCTATGCAGTGATGTGCAGATAGACACTGCTGTGCATCGAAGTTCGTAGCAGAAATGCAATACACACTGTATATGGAGCAGTGCTGTAGTACATTGTATGATCTCATGAGAAATAAAAATATGATCTTAGGCCAATATGTCTCAAAGTAAGGTAGTGGTAGAGAGTGAGTTGTGTTGACGATCGGCACAATGTGATTTCTGAATCACAGCAGTGTAACGGGACCAAGCATTGCAGAAATGTAAGTAGTTATATAAAATTCATAGCTGCACTGCGGTTTGATCGATAACAGAGAAGGAAGCGGGCATACAGGAAAGTGAGAAAACAGGAAGAGCAGATAGATGGTTACACCAAAGTATAAATGTACAGGATGAGACAGACGAAAGGCAACATTTTCCCAGGGATATTACACCATTCTCAATTTATACGGAGAAAAGAGGCATGGGGGAAGGGTGAAAGAGAAAGCAGAGTAGGAAAGGGGGTTAGAATAGTGATAGAGGCAGATACACTAAGAATAGCACAAACAAACAAGGGAGAAATACATGCAATAGGATGTGGAGATACGTGTTGGATAGAGTCAAGCGGAGACAAGATAAATGGTGATGGAGAGGGTCAGATAATGCACAGATGTTGGGAGCACATATGACTGGGCATATGGTGGGATATGAGCATCTGGTGAGCCATCATTTGTCCTGATGCAGAGAGACACAGTAAGGGATCCATCACTATGAGATACATCAGGTGGTCAGTGATACAGGTCATACCATCTCCTCAAAGTGGTCAGAGATATGGGCCATACTGTCTCCTCATGGCCTAATGGTATGGTAAGAGATGGCTGGTCAAGAGAATTTGTAATCCGGTTCAGGAGGGCCTTTCTACATTACAGCCTCCTTTATCTGCTCCAGATGTAGCCAGGCCATCACAGATGGGTGACCTGAAGGCCCAGAACCCACCTCTGGTGAGGCTTTCCTAGCCTCATTGCCCTCATGTGCCTCAGTCGTAGTCTCAGCAAATCAAGGATGGAGTACAGGTTCCTGATGATCAAATCTATCACCTGTACTTGCACTGAAGAGGCAACATTAGGAAAGTTGCCATAAGTGAATCTTGCCCTAGAATGGACTGAATGTATTTAGCATATGCTGCTTTTCTCCCACATCTCCTCCAAAAATAGTGTCACTTTCACAAAGAACAGAATGGTAGCCATTGAATCATGCTCACAATGGGATTTCTGAATCACAGGTAGCTGTAAAGTAGCCCAGCTTGTATACCTGTGCAGGTCTCCAGCATGAGTTCATGGTCACAAGCTGTCAAAGGTGAGAATAGGCAGCAAGCTTCACTTTAACTCAAAAATGTACAGCAGGAAAACAGAGTGACTCATGAGCATTCATGCAACCATACCTGATCTGCCTGTGTGTTGCAGAATCAAATACAACCTTGCACAGCTCAGAAGGTCCACCATTTTTAAAGCCAAGTTTGTCTGATCTGAGAAGCTAACTTACATATTTTAATAGGAGTGTTAGAAGGAATAGCAGCATTGTTTGCATCTATAGGTGGTCCCACGTGACATGCAGTACTCTGAAAGTGTTTGGTAAGGTGTCTGTCTACTTTCCTAAGGATGAGTAACCTTGTACTGGAGTTCACTTTAAAAAGAATAGCAACAGGAATATGTGTTTCTTCATGTTTCATGCTTGCATAAGTCACTGGTAATAAGGTAGCTCATAATTTCTTAGCAACCTGTCCCTGTACATGCCTGTAGTTGTTATGGGCATCCTGTGGCCTGTTCAATGTATACATTGAACTATGGTGCTGATCACATCAGCCGTATTCCTACACACATGTATTCCACAACGTACTAGAGTAGGGACATGTCACTTATAGTTACCAAGGGGACCCCAGCTGTCTGCAGCAGGGAAAAGTGATTTGCACTACACATATCAATTGGCTTGTGCAACGGCTATATGTACTATAGTCTGTTACCTACAGCTATCATAGGGCATACCCATTTAACAATTCTGTTGATTATAGCATGTCAATTTGTGCATGTGCAGTGTTATACTAAAGTTTGGTCAAACTCTGTGGGTTCTATATTGGTGCCATAAGCCAGGCAGACAGCAGGTATCCAGCATTATACGCAGCAGAGTAGGAACATGTTAGAGAGGGTACTATGTTTGGATACATCATAAAAGTAGTCATAACAATTAACATTAACCACAGTGCCTGAACTTACCAACTAGATGACCATGTGAAATTTTACTATACAAGAAGTGATGATATAGCTGAAATGTGCACCAAATATTGTGAAATGTATGAAATGCGTGGGAGCTGTGTTTCCAGATTATGGTCCCAGGTATGTGACAGATTACCTGGTAGGTGAGGGATGTGGGTGATGTTGTACAAGACACACATGGTGATAGCTCTCTCCTGTGGTGTGCTAGGAAAGCATATACACTCCCCATGCAGAAGCAGTATGTCAAGAAACATTTTGAGTATCCTGGTGGTGCAGGACTGTGAATTATCCAGCGCACACCCTCAGGTAGCTTCAAAAATGTCTCTATAATTAAGAGCTATACATAGCTTGGTCTCCCCAAGTTATGGGAAAGCTACATATTCCTGTTGATTTCACTTGTGGGTAACACAGTTTAGCCACAAGTTGTATGATGTATGAAGTAACTCTAGCAATACTCTCTTGAATGGTAAATTGTGTTAAATTACCCATTAAGGCACCATTTAAATTGGCACTGGATGGCACCACATACAAACCAGTTGGAACAAGTGGCACTAAGGATTACAGTGTTCCTGTGACTCTTAGAACACTTGTAATGTGCAACAAAACAGTTTGGGCATGCTTTGCCCCTTTATAGTGTGGTGCACAGAGATGCAGTTTCATCTGTGTACAACTACAAATCACAGCTTTGTTCAGCTGGGATACATTTAAATATTATCAAGACCCCATGTTATCACTTTATTTCATTTGCATGGTTTTATACAGTCAATACCATACATCTGCTGTCATGCTTTTGGCTTATTGTACTACAACACAAGGTGAAATTATGAATCACCACTATACTGCCCCAGTTTTCACATAGTTACACTGGTTCAAATGCATGCTGCACACTTTGCAACCTGTAAATGAATCCCAGCTATGCACAGTATGATGCATGCACACAGGTTTATATATTCTGTGACATAAAATAGTGGTTACCATCAGTATAAGACTACATCTGAGATTTGTCAATGTGTATTTAATGTATAATTTGGAATATACCTTAACATTGGAAAATTACTTTCTTGAATGTTTTGAATGTTACTCAATGTAATGCAAAATGTCAGAAAATGTGGTTCTCTTAAGGAAACAAAAAAACTAGCAGGACGCAGGTTTGAACTTGCAACAATTTATGGTTAGTTGTTGGTGAAAGATTCGTTGTTTTGAGAGAGGTTCCAGAGGAGTCTGTATCACACTGGCTTGGACATGGGGGATCAGCAAAGAGAATGTAGAACTCGTGGTCATAAAAAGTCTGCTCATAACAGTCTTCACACCTTGCTGTATAAACTTGTCAGCATAAAACTTCTGTTTGGGACTGTCAGCTTCAACGTTTTCATAAGATTCATACTAATCATAGGAATTTCAAGGCATCTGAGTTTCATGACCACTTAACGCCTTGAAAGCCCTCTCTCAGACAGTACCCCTTTTCTCTAGGAAGGCTAAGCCAGTCAGACAAAGAGTGAATTTATTGATCCCCATTAAATCATCTAGGTTCCATCTGAAGGCTGATAGTGTATTACATTATTTAATTTGCAGGGCCAGTCTGTTCCATAGGTAGTGGATGCTGGTCTACAACGAATCTGTCTCTCGGTTGCATTCTGTTTAACTGCTTGTGTAGATTTAGATATTTGGTCCTGGTATTTGTGGAACTGTTATGGAGGTGCAGAACAACTAGGTCTCTAATGGGACGGAAAACAAAGTATAGTTTATAGTTCTAAACACTAAGCATCTATAATTATCCTTAGCCTCAGATGTCAACCTAGGGTCATGGGTTGCACTAGTAAATCTGATAATATTTTTCAAAATGTTCATTGTATTTCTGATGCTATCCTTGATAGGAGGATTTTTTAGATCTGTTGTATGATTTCAGCAGTTTCTTTCTTTTATTGTAAAGTTTATTTATGTTGGAGGTGGTGGTTGAACTTTCCATTACATTTTGTTCTGGTTGGGACCTCCAGCTTTAAACATTTATCTAAATGGTTGTACAAGCTCTTTGTAAAGCTGTCTGCCATGTCAGTGTTGGAGCTGTTATGACCATGAATGAATTTTAAACCTTTGCCATGGAATTGTAAGAGGTCTGTACATTCAAAATCATTGAATTCTAATATGTTTGTTGCAAGGACATTTTAGATTTTGAAGGTGAAGGCCATAAGCTAATGAGCCAACTTAAACAGGGAGGGAAATCTCAGGGAACTAATGCATGAAATGTTTATATTTGTGTGGACCAGATCAAGAATATCATGCCCATGGTGAGTTTGTTAACTATTTCTTCCAGGGAGATTTGTTTATTACTTCTAAGAACCTCCAGAGATACCCTACACTGGAGATATAGGTGCTTTAATTTGTGGAGGAGCAGTTAAAGCATTCCAATATAGTGGAATTCTTGATGGAATTCTTGTTAGGAGTCAGTATGTTCTGTCTGGGACATGAGTGGTATCTTGTAACAAGAAATAAACTGAAGGTTTGTCCTCTTTAGGGTGATTTAGAGCTCTATAAGTTTGGTTTGTGGTCCTCTGAAAACCTGACTGGAGGTGATATGATCCTTAACAAATATGGATATGGCATTACAGTTGCTTCATATGGATCAACACCAGATTTCTGTGCAATAATCACATCCACCCAAAAGAGTAACTGTTGCGGAGACTACACCACTTATACATTTTATTTACCTTTTGATGAAATCAACCTACAATTTTAGGTTCTGGACAATAAAACCAGTTGGTTTAATTAAAGGGCTGCCAGTATCAACATTATCCTGTTTTAATTAATGAAAGGATTATCAGTGTCGGCTGTTTAACTTCTACAGTACAGCCTCTTTAAGGTCAGTAACCTACAAACAGGTAGGCTGACTAGAGATAATAGGAGACAGCTTCAGGTAGAGCTATTTAAATCTCACTGCCTTAAGAGTAAGCAGATTCCATACATTTAGAGCTGAGGGCGTCACAGGGAATATTCAAAAAAGAGGTATACTTGTACAAGAGCAAACTGGAGTTCAAAGGATATTCAGAGGAGGGAAGAGAGTTGATTACCATCCAGAAATGAAGTTATGGAGAAGCAGTCATGCCTGAACAGAAGTGCAAAGATTATTACAGTTTGCTTCTATACATGTAAGAGTTTGAAGAGAGCTACTCTGCATTTGTGGTCTCTTTATGTATTTTTTTTCAATAGCCAGTTTTTGATTGTACTGGCAACATGAAGTTCTGCTAAAAATACAGTGAAAGAACCAATTTTATTGGCTAAAATGAATTGCATTAAACCTGCAGGATGTTTTCTTTTTCAGTTTGAAACTAAAACTCAATGAATATTTCAGGCTGATTTTTTCTGTGTAAACCATTTGTTACTGATCAGCTAGTTTTATAAACTGTCCCTGAAAAGGGACATTGCATCTAACTTATTAGAACTGCATCTAAATCTAAGGGAAGTTTGCTTTTTAGAGTTACACTATGCTTGGCAAGAAGGTATGACTAATGTCTGTGTACATAACATATGCATTGTAAAAAGAAGCGACAGTCCTTTATTTTTCCTTTACCTCATAAATAATCTCATATTAAATAATAGTTGGTGTTGGCCACTATTCTTTGCTATACTGGTAGAAAACGTTGGCAAAGAAATCCATCAGCCTCACATGACTTATATGCAAAGACACTGAATGTATAATGGCAGAAATCATTTATGCAGACATAAGTAACAGTTTGTACAAATATCAGGATGCCATAAAGAGCTGGAAGTATACAAAAACATGCTATATACATGAACTAGTTATACTACCCACCACTTGCCTACTAAACAACAAAGACTTTCTGTTATCATTTCCTTTTTAATATCTCCCACAAACTTGTCTTTCAAGTTGCTATCTGTTTTCTTTCACATTGTATTATTTTCATCAAGACTTACAAGATGTATTGTTCAGGAAAAAATCATGCATTCATTTTTTTCAGTAACCTGATCAATTTTCATTAGGATTATGAAGATCTAGAGCCTTTTTTGGTATTCTGTGGGTGCAAGTCAGAAAACTAGTCTTAGGATAATAGCTCATCACAAAGTGCAAACACACACACACACACACACACACACACACACACACACACACACACACACACACACACGCACACATACACTGGCAGTCTAGAAGATCTTCAAGTCACATATAATGCATCTTTAGGACATATGTGGAAACTGACGCATTTGGCAAAAACCCATGCAGACTTAGTAAGATCATACAGAATACACACAGAATGCTCCCCTAATGAAAACCCAACAGGAGTTTCAAGTGCCGTGAGGTCACAACACTAACTGCTTTGCCATTGGGCTGGCTTGATAGACTTTCATACTGAAATTTGCATTGATGATGTCACATAACCCACAATTATTGTTTCAGTGACATTAGACCATAAAACCAAAGCCACGTCTTTTTCTAATTATCTTGAAACAATTCACATAACTTTTACATTACTATTTATTTCCATTATTCAAAGTCATCTAGCAGCTCCCTTTATTTTGCCTTTTTTACTTCATTTACTTAAAGCTCTGAATCCTGTTGTGTGTTCCATCCTGCATTCATATACAACCATGCTTGATTTGGAATGTAAGGACTATAAAGTGCTTGAAAAAGGTGGCAAGAACTTTTAAGTGTGTTTTCAGGTGTACATGGCTAGGCATCTAATGATTCCCAGTATGGCTGTGTTCCTACGTTCCTACTTCTATGCAAGAGCTCTTTTCCATCTTGCTTAGGACAAGTATTATCTCTTCAATATGTTATGGTTCTTCTGTTTTCTAGACTATATCTTAAGTACTTATTTCTTAAGTTGTTCTTGTGTCACTTTAGCATCCCTTTCTTTATTTTTATTTCTCTCCAGATGTAACAGATAAAAATTTTGATGAAAATACCCTGAATATATCAATTTGCCTAGTGTCATGGGCAACTGAGAATTGCCTCAAAAAGTGAATGTGGCTGTATTTTCTCTTTTGTGTGTGTTGCTGTCTTCTACCATATTTATCATCGCAGTTAATCCTAAAATTTCACTTCCCACTTTCACATTCAACCTTGTTAATTTCTTTATTTTCTCTTTTCTTCTCCACTATTTATCAGTCCCAAAATTAAAACCT
This sequence comes from Protopterus annectens, assembly GCF_019279795.1. NCBI lineage: Eukaryota > Metazoa > Chordata > Ceratodontiformes > Protopteridae > Protopterus > Protopterus annectens. The sequence goes on from NC_056747.1 coordinate 1,329,854,545, forward strand.
CCTAATAAGTTTACATTTCTTTAAATTAAATAAGTTTTAATCCATTGAATAATTAGAATTTGTTGTTGTTTAGAAACAGGGCACTGATTAGACAAATATAATAATTTAATAATAATAATAATAATAATCCTTTATAATCCGGAACAATATGCCTGCACTTAAAAATCTTATCACCCCCTATAACAATCCTCGACTGCTTCGATCCTCTAACAGACTACTAATTCAGATGAGCAAAATTAACAACACAGCCAGTGAGTCTCTCTTTGCAAACTCTGTAGCTAGATCCTGGAACTCACTTCCAGCTGATATTACTTTACTTTCCTCCCTAGGTCAATTTAAAACTAGACTCAAACAACATCTGGCACTAAACTGGCTATGTCATTGTATCAAGCCTGGCTAACTCTCTTCTAGAATCTGTAAAATCTGTTAATCAGCTTACTGTGTAATTGAATCCTTACTTTCACTCAGGACTAACTCTAACCTGTGGAACTTGTTTATCTTGATTGGTTATGTAATCACTGTAAATATTCTATTTGTAATATGTCATGTTGCATCTGTTTACCTTGGAGCTTTTCTCCCCGGGCCTCCACTGAAAATAGACATGCATCCAGTCAGACTATCCCAGTCAACAAATGTAAAATAAATAAATAAAAAATAAAATTAAATAATAATAATAATAATAATAATAATAATAATAATACATTTTTACCCCTTTCTACATCCAGGTATAGAGTAATTTTAAATCTTAAATTATGACAATCTCACCCTGTGTTGAAAAGAAAATTCTCAAAAAACTCAGACTTATATTATCAAAAATTATCCTTCCTTAAAAATTTAAAAATCTAAACTTTTTCTTTCTTGCAAAGAAAAAAAATATTGTACACACATATTAGTCCCATGTGAAATATCATGCATGCTTATAATACCATCAGTTTAGGTTAATGATGATCCATCAAAAAAAATACTCTAAACTACAAAAATAGGAGGTCAGATCTCTGAAAGTCACTTTCTGTGAAGCAGAAACCAAACTTTTTGCAGGGGGAAAGTCCCCCTGTATCCCCCATGTGAGGGTGACAAACAAAACCACAGGCATACTTTCATTTTTTTTTCCTTTCTTTCACTTACTTGCTCACATTTTCTTGTAAAACAAAATATTCTGCTTATCAATATAAACTGCTAGCAACATTGTCAGCATTTACATTGTCAACATTTATTAGATTGTCAGTTTCCTGTTGATTATAAGCATTTGATGCGAGAAATTAAATGGTACATTAAAGAATCACATGCTGTTCACTACTGTTGGGATATAGATATATTCATAGATGCAGCACGGTTAACATTAAATTACACATCTATTTTATTGTTGGCATCCATAATCTTAGGTGTTTGTGTGTCCTTAAGAACATGGTGTGAAGTCACACTTATCTAATGTGTTATCTAGAACTGTTAGCAATAAGTCTTGCATATATATTCTGATCCCAGATTAACTGCTGTTACATGGTAGACAGTGCCGTTTGCTTCCTTATAGGAGAGCTGGACAATACGTCTGTACAGCATAACTGCTCACATAATAGACATGTTTCTTTCAGTGTTTTGTGCAGGCATAGTCATACTGTTGTATTCACATGTAGCCACATACAGTTTAGAGGCAAGCATGCATTATAAACTGGCATCTTTTTTTCCTTGGCAGTTTCTTGCAATTTCCATATACTCAGAAGTATGACATAGCCATTTTAAAAACTAACCACTATAGCATTTCATGTATACTCTGTGATGAACTAATATGCAGTGCATGGAGCGCTTTGATTATGCTCCGATATCCATACAAAGACAATCAGTTAAGCACTGCTATAGCACTAGACCTGAACTTAACAAATGTTAAGCACCCCAGATATGAAGTCTGGAACTCAATTGTTTGTCATTATTTAGTGACTTAATTCCTCAATGATTTGTCAGTCAACCACAGATTTTATGAGGCACACACCAAAAATATGAGGGGAAAATCTGGGCATTCTGTGAAAATGTGGACAGTTGAGAAGTATGGCAAGGTGAGTGTAAGAATGAGAGACATTTGTTTACTCTCTTTCTGACAGCTCTCACTAAGTGCTGTATGGCCATGAAACCCGACAAAACACTTAGCACATGGAGCAGATAAAGCTCCATGCACTACAACTAATTATGATCGAGTCTTTGATAATAACCATTTATTATGTCTTCTTGACGATTCTTCACCACGAGAGCGAATTTCTTGGCATCCTTGTGTCAAGCACATAATACGCAGGTTTTGATCAGTGACTCGCTTATAATCCTCCATGTTATAACCTTTTAGTCATCTGGCTATGAGCAACATTCTAATACGTCTATGTTTCCTGTGATTTATTTTCCCGTTAAGTGTCATGCTAAATGACTTGAACTAACCTGCCTTTTTGTCTCCCGGATTTACACTGTTACAAGCCTATCGTCTGTCGGGAATTTTATATGCATACATACATACATATATATATATATGTATATATATATATATATATATATATATATATATATATGTATATATATATATACATATATATGTGTGTATATGTGTGTGTATATATATATATATATATATATTATATAGGCTATGACCTCTGCTGTATATATTTTTAGACAAACAAATACACAGAGACAGTCCCTCTCTGTCAGGCTTCTGTCTCATTTGTCTCTAGAAAGCAGTAAGTGTTTCCTATACTGGTATTTTATAAATGTCCCTTTTAGCCAAAGGAAGAAAAATATGCATTCTAAACTCCTTTCCCATGAACAAATATTTATTAAATCACTGTACACAGCATTAGTGACTTATGACAAAATCGCCACTAAATCCAAGAACAACCAGAAAGCATTCTATAGCTATGTCAAGAATCTAGATGGCAACACCCAGATCTGCTCTGAGTTACAGCAAAAAGGCACAAAAATTACAGAACTTACTGATATTGCCAACATCCTGGCAGATAGGTTCAGTGCTAACTTAACCCCCCTCTCACCCCCTAAAGGGCCCATATCTATACAGGAAGAATGCAGAGTTCCTGTAATCACAACTACGCAGGTAAAAGCTGCACTCTCTAAAGCCAAAAACACAGCATCCATGGGACCGGACAACACATCAACATGAACTTCAGAACGAACTGGCTCCCCACTTAAGCACCATGTTTAATAATAGCCTCACATCAGGCTTTGTGCCCACTGAATGGCGCACAACAACAGTTATCCCACACCACATAGGGGGAGCCACCACTGATACCAGGAACTATCGACCTATTAGCCTGACGAGCCTGGTCTGCAAGGCCGTGGAACGTATCATCATGGAACTCATAAACAAAGACATTGGTAACCTGCAAACTCTGGATCCCACCCAGTTCGGGTTTGTGAAAGGCAGATCATGCCTCCTGAACCTGATCGACTTCTTTGAGGCAGTCACCAAAGCCGTGGATGAGGGTAAGGTGGTTCACACAGCCTATCTTGACCTCGCCAAGGCTTTCAACACCATCCGCCATTCTGGAATTATAGCTAAACTTACTAAATTAGGTATAAATCCCTGCGTCATAAGATGGGTTGCCAACTGGCTCACTGACAGAACCCACACTGTAAAAGTTGCAGACTCCAAATCTGACCTCAAAGCAGTGACAAGTGGAGTACCACAGGGTTCCATCCTGGGACCTCTCCTGTTTGGTATCTACTTCTCTGAAGTACAGGCTAACACAGAAGGCCTCTGACTAATGAAGTTCGCAGATGACTGCAAACTAGGAGCCATAGTCAAGTCCCCAAATGATGTGGACATCCTACAGAAGGGCCTCACTGAGACAGATGCCTGGTGTCAGAGCCATGGCCTCAAGCTCAATACCAAAAAGTGCAGTGTCATCCCCTTTGGTAAAAACTCTGTACCTATCAACTACCACATAGGCAGCAACCTACTTAACATCGAATGCGTGATAAGAGACCTTGGGACCCAGGTGGACAGTAGTTTCTCCTTTGATAGTCACATCGCCACAGTAGTCAGGAAGTCCTTCTACGTGGCACACCTCATCATAAAAGGGTTCTCATCCAGGAAAAAAGAGGTCATTGTTCCCCTCTACTCATCACTCATTAGACCCATTATAGAGTACAATGCCCTGTTTGGAATGTACCTCACAAGACATCTGCAGCAGCTGGAAAGGCCACAGAAGTACCTCACAAAGAGGATTACTGGCCTCAAACAAATGCCCTACACTGACCGCCTCAAAAAACTCCAGCTTTACTCCATAGCATATCGCCTACTCTGAGGTGATCTCTGCCTAACATATAAAGCTATGTCAAACCCAGAGCTGTTGGACATGCTACACCTAAAGAAATCCCAATCCCTCCGAGCTACACGCTCTAGGGACCTAAACCTTGTCACCACAATAAACAGGACACGCTGGAGGGATAGATTCCTGTTTCAGTAACTTCCTATACTCTGGAACAAGCTACCCATCTATGTCAAGCAAAGTTCTTTATTAGCACTCTTCAAGAAAAATCTTGATGAGTGGATGGGAAATAGGAAATACACCCCTGGGATCACGTCTGTGTCTCTGCTGGACAGTGGCACAGGAAAATAACTTTCATGGGTGGCATAAGCTATGGAACCTTGCTGGCTAGGCATACGTAGGCCCTTGGTCCAATAGCCTAGTACCTACCTATGAACCTATGAGCTCCTTACAAAAAGCTCATAAGGGCTGAAAACTCAATTAGACTGTACTACAAAACCTATGTCGGTCTAATAAAATTACCTGTGATTGTGATCTAATGTTGTCCTTTTTTATTACCTGTGATCTAATGTTGCATTCTTTGCAGATAATACAGCTGCTTGAGTGATCTGCAGAACTTATTACCTATTGCCTTAAACAAACACAGCTGAAAACTGACATAAATTTTCACTGAATGCTTTTAAGTTCACAAAACTTTCCCACTCTGAAATTACATTCTTTTAATTTTCATCACATTTTACTGCGCATCACTCAAATTTTTTTTAGCTCAACCTTTTCTATTCTTGTCAAAGATGAAAAAAAAAAAACATCCTAAGAGAAATCTGTATCTGCTTTTCATTGTTAGATGATGATTTGTGAGTTTCTTTTACGTGTAAATGTTCTTTAGCAATGGTACACCCCTCGGATGCCATGAATTGGAGCTTCACAATGTTCTTTCCATTTTATTGTTCCTGCTTTTCTAACACCTTGAGCAAACATCTTTTTAAGCTACTTTTCATCTTTGTTAAATTAGAAGCCTGCCCTTCTACTCATCCTTGAAGTGATTTTTGTCACTGCACTAACTTCCTCACGGGCAGATTTCTTTCTTGGCAGACATGCTTTCCCATGAGTGAAATAAACCTTCCATCTTCCATCACTACAGTTCCTGGGTTATAGCCTTTCCAGTAATATCCATTATGTCACCCAGTAAGTCTCCAGTGTACAAGTCTGTAAATCTATAATTTAACCAGTTTCTTTCAGGACTGCATGCAGTAAACTAGACAACTACACAGTCTTGGTTGCCAGCCTTTTATCGACTGCATCGTATGCACTATTTTACAAAACGTATGACCCATTTTCTTTAAAAAACGTGACGTGTACTCTACAGTGTTGGTGCCCTGCCACATTTCCTCATAGCCCATATAATATACCAGCCTAGATCTTCCCATTAAAAATATCATAGTCTTAGTGGGACCTACGTAATCAGCAGTTCTACCAAGTTATTAAAAGAGTGACTATGTTACATAATTAATTAATATATATATATATATATTATTAATTTTGAATATACACAGAGTCAATGGAGCAGCAGACAGCATACTCACCTTTGGTGCTGGAAGAAACAAATGCTGTGGGTTCTATTCCCACTCCAGGTGGCTGGATTACTGACACTACAGTGCAGCATGGGGGATAGTGGGTGCTGCATTCCCCGAGTGTGTTTTCCTTCAAATGACACATTAAACTGATATCCCATCTGCTTGAGTTTGTGGTAGCAGAGGTGGATATAAAAGATCTCACAGCACCTACCTGAAAGAGAAGAGGGTGTTGCCTGATGTACTGGCCAAATTACCCTAGGAATATAAATACCACCTTGGATATTCCCTGAAAAGACAACTACAGACTAGCGAGACTAACCAACTCAACAAAGGATAAATAAATTACAGTGATTGGACTGCTGCATTTTATGAGTGAAACACTTCTTATATATATTAGTATATACTGATGTGTGTGTCTATAGGAGTTATTTATTGTTCCAACTATAGATAAACTGGCTTTGCTTTCTGGTATACCATATTACGGAAGGGTAAATACTAAACCACATATACATAGCACTCATACTTATTTATCCAAACAGTACCCCTCTGAGGAAAACTTCAGAGAATATTAAATAACTACAGATATGTACACACACTTGATTAACTCTTTATCGACCCCTTTGTCCCAAAACTCTTGTTAGGTAGTAAGTTATTGTCTTGCTGGTCATGATGCTTAGCATAAAGTTCTGGTTCATCCTCAGAGTCTATTTCCACTTTTTCAGGTAGACTTTATAGGCTGCACTCTGTTATTTCATTTGTGAACTCAGGTGATTCTCACTTGTTGCTTACCTGTGTACTGTTCAGATCACACTGATGTGTATTGGCGAACCATTCTTCACCACCAGAGCACTGATCAATAGGAAAACTCTGCAGGCTGACATCAATCCGGACAACACCCCTAGAACAGACAAGAGAGAGAAGGGTTAACATTTGACGTTTAATCCCCTGGTCCCAGTGGCAGTGCTGAGTGGCATAGTCCATCCCCATATTATGTGTGATTCACTGTTGTTATGATTACTGGTCTTCAAGCCAGGCACTAAATAGCATCATTATGATCTGACCCATATTTTCAGGAATATCCCTGATTTTTGCTTACAAAAAATTCTCCTTTGTCTCACACAGCATTTAAAATTTTGTGGCAGTGAAGATCAAAATCTTTAACAGCACCTGAAATAACAGTTAACAACTTTTTATTCTTAAGAAAGCTGTATGTTACTACAAATCCTCTTATTATAACAGCTTTCTTAGTGAATAATTCCAATAAATGAAAAGTATCCTTCATGTGCAGCGTTTGTGTGTCATTATTTTATGCATTGTCATAATTTCTTTAGTGAGAAGTTTAGAGCTATGCCAGGGAAGGTTGCAATAGATATGACAAATGGATAAATATAATATGATTTGTGAAGAAAACTGAAAGCACAGTTTCTGAATGTTGCTAATGTTACAGAAGTATTTTTGTAACTATAGTATTAGCAGATAGTAACATGCTGGTTCAGCACTTCTTAAAACTGACAATATTTTCTCCCTGTGTTGACCAAGTAATGTAATAGCGATGCAGCTACTTGGTTTTCAAATATCTGCATTTTTCAAATGGATACAGATTGCTTACAGAATGCATGGCAAAAAGGCATCAGAATATATCCAAAGCATTTGCTTTTCAGGGGAAAGGAGGAAGGGTGTCATTCTGTACCTGTTGAAATGTATGAGAATTTTTCAGCACTCTACATCTAAATGCAAGGAAGTATTTCCATGCACTAATGCCAAAAGCTTTTCCTTTGAGGAAAAGCATGCACTATTATGGACTTATCTTAAAAATAACCCCCCCAGCCATAAGAAAGCTGAATGGAAGCAAATTTATATCACTGTTATTTTATATCCGTTGATTGGGCGGCACAGTGGTGCAGCGGTTAACGTTGTCACCTCACAGCAAGAGGTTCTCCGGTTCGATTCTCGGCTGGGGTGCCTTCTGTGTGGAGTTTGCATGTTCTCCCTGTGTTCGCGTGGGTTTCCTCCCACATTCCAAAGACATGTATCTGGAGCATTTCTCCCCGAGCCTCCGCTGAAAACAGGCTCTGTAGAACCTAGTCGGACTTTCCCAGTCAACAAATGATAAATAAAAAATATTAGCATATAGCAAAAGAACCACCACAGAGGTAAAATGTTTAGATATTTATTTCATTATTCTTAACATTAATGTAAGATGAAACAAATAAAACGGGTACATGAACTGTACTGTAGTGGTACTTTTTTTGTTCTAATGTCAGTGATTTAGGTGTGTCTGTTAGATAATGGAAAAAAAGGAAGGCAAGACCAAGATTTTTTGCACAACAGGGGTGTAGCAACAATAAATAAATTTTTGGGGTTATCATGTCCCATACTTAAAAGTGTTCACAATTCCTGCACAGTGTTTGTTATTTTTCTCAAACCTTGTTTCTAAACTCTTCCAAACAGCAACCTGCTCTATAAGATTTCATGGATTAACCCATGCCCCACACACATTCTCTAGTGTCACCAATCATAGTCCAGAGTTGCCACTAATCCTCTTACACATGACAGAGGTGACATGACAAAAATGACTCACTAGGACAGTATTAACAGACATCTGCTTGATGGCAGAACTATATATGATTGTGCCTTCCCTTGTCTTAATGTATTTTGCACATATATCAGAGATACTTTCCCCACTGGGGGCATTGATGCTATTTGGAGATCCATCTGTCTTCCGAAGTGAAAAAGGCGGTCTCTGAACAATTATTGTTCTCCCCTGCCCCGTCCTATTGTCTGTACTAGCAGTGATGGCAGTTACCTTGTCTCCATGGTGACAGACCAGCAGTAAGAATAAACATATGTAACTACATACTGCACAAAAACAATGTTAAACAAGTGGCCAGTCAGTGGCATTATAAGGTTCTTAAAGAGTTAATAGGTAATGGCAGTTTTAGTTGGGATTGGTCTCCACCATCACTGTCTTGGTTACATGAACAGGTCACTAATGTTCTCTATATTCCCCAGTACCTTCTGAAAATGTGCATCTGCTCGTTGTTTGTATTACATCACTATCTTCAAAAATACATGAAAAAAACAGCACATAAACATTTTGATGGCTTCCTCCAAAATGTCTTGCAAAATTTTGAAAGTTGTTGTGTTAGTTGCTTCTCATATGAGGTTATTTACTTTGTCATCCAAGAGGTCTACATAGGCCAGCCCACAGAAAGTGGAGCCCTACAGATAAAACGTTCAACAATTTATCAGCATAAAACAGAGAAATGCAGTAAAAATAACAAGGAGAACAAAAGCTAACGTGGTATGCTGACTCATACACAATAGCACCCTGTTATTGTAACAGCTTTATCCACGAACAAGTACTAAATCAAGAAGATTTAAAAAAAAGGCTATTTTCCATCTGAAATAATATTATTAAGTACTTACTTCTCTTGATATGCACTTCTCCCCATTAAGCGAAGTAATTTTGTAACATGCTTTTTAATGTATAATCACCTTTCCTGTGGCATAAAATGATTGTTAAAATGAAATATAGTAAATGAATGGATTCGGACTTCAGTCTGGAAAAAAATATTCAAAACGTGAAAGTTAAATGCAGTGATTTTTTATTTCTTTCATCCTGTGCGTTTCCTACTTATCCTCATCTGGAATTCAAAACATGTGGAACTGGCACTGTGATTTCCTGGGTACAAAATGTTTCAAAGAAATTATGGAAGCAACTATGGCAGGAGTAACTAAGGAAGAGTCATATGGTACCAGGATATCTAGCAATGCTAGAAGAGATATTTTAGACTTTAGTAGCGATAGACTATAAGGCCTAGAGATGACTGTAGTCAGTAGTTGCTAAGAGTAATTACTTCCTTCCGCGGGATTCACTAAAATCCTCATTACTCATGCTAATAGCCCAACTTGGGTGGGTCAGTTAGAGTGATAGTGAGAAAATGTGATTCAGCGAGAGAGAGGTATAGCAACACTGAGGAAGACTTCATCACCATATCATTACCTTCCTCTGACTCACTAGCAGCCCATGCACTGCTTGGTAAAGGCACACTCCTACACACACACACACACACACACACACACACACACACACACACACACACACACACACACACACACACACACACACACACACACACACACATTCAGACCCTCTTAGTGTGACAACCCTGGAAGAGACAACACATACTGTACACTGATGGGACTTAATTCATACCCCTTTAGGCATGCAGACATGCATTCATACAAAAATACACACAAACACCCCCCCACCCCCACAACTTTGCTAAACTGACCTGCACTGTGAGTACTCCCAGGGGTGAGAATGAGTGACAACTGTGGTTATTTTTTTCTCCTACAGTAAAGTTTTACTCAGCAGAACAAACTGATAGCCATGGACATTTCCAGGGGAGATCATATAGTTTCCTGGTTTAATTCAATTGCAGATGGTCTTCATTCATTGACCTTAAGCATTGCCGAGCCCATAAGTCCATATTTATATTTATTTCTTCTAGTATTATCATTCAATCTTTTTTTTTTTTTTGAAGATTGACATCGAACAAGAATTTCTGACACAAAAAGGAATACTCTTCTACAGCTTAGGAATCCTTTGAGTTATAAACCCATTTGTTGTCTTTGTTTGATTTCTTTTAATATGTATTTAAGACCATGGCCCCCATATACTTGAATAGTCTACTGCCTTTATTAGACCAATTGCTTGCCTAAGATCAAAACTGCTAAATGCAATACAGGTTAAACAGAAGGTTCCCCTGATTACTCTGTACAAAATACTGAAAAGATCCAAATACTTCAATCTTTCAAAATAAGTCCACTTAGTCATTTTATTTATTTTTTGTAAACTTTCTTTGAACTATTTCTAAATTTCCTATCTTAGTAATAGTCAGATTACAAAACAACACATTGCATTCTATCATGGGTCAGATCATAGTTATAAATACATTCATTAATGCTACATGATTTCTCACTTCCAATATACCTGATAGTGGGACAGATTGTCTTAATGTCTTAGTCTTAATGACTTGCATGTGGTACTTAAAATTCATGACCTTACCAATAAATCCATCCACCCACAGCTCCCATTCCCTTTTTTGAACATGAGGATGGAGTGCCATTTCAGCAGTGACAATCATCTAGAGCCAAGTTTCACACCACCGGGTGGGTAGCCCTGCTGCAGTTGTTTGTTCATACAACTCACTCACACAGACACACCTATGGTCATTTAGAGTATCCAACCCACCTACTGCATGTCTTTGCAATGTGGAAGGAAACTGGAGCACCAAGGAAAACCCACCCGAACACTGGGTGGACATGCAGACTCTGATCAGAAGGCACCCAGCCAAGAATTGAACCTCTTGTTCTTAAACTGATTTAACATGGTATTTAAAACCAACTGGTAGAATAAAATAAAATAAAATTAGTCATGTAAACAATGTGGTAATTTTCTAAGTTCCAGTACACTTTTAATTGAACAGTAGTAGTTTAGTCCTGGCTTCTTTTATTCTACCAGTTGGTTTTAAATACCATGTTAAATCGGTTGTAATTTAAGTGTATATTTTGTTTTCCATCATCATACCTTTCTTATTATTTTTATTTTTTTCTTGTTCTCTTTTTTCCACTTTATTCAAAATGATGTGTAATAACAATACTAACTAATTATACAATTATATATATATATATTTACAGATAGTTTTTAGGGTTCTTGTACACAGACCTGAAGAAGTCTAGAAGGATGAAAGCGATCTTTGTTAACAATAAGTTATGAAAATAGAATATGATTTTTACAAAGTGTATATGTATGTATTTATATATATTTTTGATTGCCAAATGGATTAAGGTTGATATATTTCCAGCCATGTAGTATATTGTCTTGGATAAAATCACAGACTTAATAATCTACTTAATAATCTGGTTAAATAAGAGGTATCACATCATTATAAAGTTTATTTAAAGTACATAAGGGTTATATATTATTATGACAGCTACTAAGCAGGGCAGGACCAGCTCGAATGTCACACTGATGGGGGAAGGGATGTGAATTTAACATGCGTACCAACAACACTTTGTTTTACAGCACAATAAACCACTCAATTGCCTGATAAAAAGTATATATATATATATATATATATATATATTTAGAAAGCTTGTGAGGAGACTATTACTATGTTATGTTTGTTTTACTTGGATCACTTGTCTCTGTATTTAATAAAGGATTTTCGACTGGAAACAGGCTGCCTGCCTTGCTTGGATTACTTTCAAATACTTAGTAATTCTGTACAATATTTCAAATTATATATTTTTTATAATTTTGTTGACTTAAGATGAGTTTAAGTTTGCTACTTCTACTCCTATTGTCTGATATGATTAATATACAGTGATTAACTAGAGATATATGGACTGAAAATCTTCCACACAGAGAAGTTTCTTTGTACCCACTATGCATGTTTTGTGGGTTGTTTGAGACTTCGGGGATACCACAGAGATTACTTCTGTTTGTAATACATGCATACATACATACATACATGCATACATACATACATACAAATATTTCAGGCACAGGCAATAATGCCATTCTAGCCTACCAATACACCAAAACAGACAAGTTGTTTTTCAAAATATCTAAACTACTGCTTGTTTTAAAATAATTTGGCAATCTGTTCTATGTGTCAACTACTCTCTTAGAGAGCCAATTAGTACACATCTCATTTCTTTATAATCTACTACACAGGTTGTCTATTGCTTTTCTCGTAGTCTTTGATAACCCCAAATATTTCCAGAGGTAGTTCTAAATACCCTATATACCTGAATAAGGTCTCCTGTTAAATATCTATATGAGAACTGTACAAATTCAGATATTTTAATCTTTCATAATAACATACATTTTCATATCCATGTACGGTTTCAATATTGTTATTCTATACTCTAGCTTGAGTCTAATATAACTTGCAATAATTTTATCATTTCTGATGTCCTAGTCTTTAAAAATCTTTTTATACAGGTTATAGTTTTATAAATATCATTAACCAATTGGTTAATATGATAAGAAAAACTCAAAGCTAGATCCACCCATATATTCAGGTGCCTAACTGAATCCACAGTTTCAATCACTGTGTGCTGCATTAAATAGTCACCCTTCACTCTATGTTTCACAAAATCTCATGTGGTTAGTTTCTGATGTGTTTATTAACATACTGTTCTCCTATGTGCTTTCCTTTGCAGACATGCCTTTCTGCAACAAATGTAATTATTTTACCCATCTTCAAGTCATCTGCATACAGTCTGTAGAACACCTCAGATGAAAAAGACAGATAGAAAAGATACAACCTAAACAAGCATGTCACAATGACTTCTCCTCATGTGAGTACGTGAACCCATGTGTCTGCTCAATGAAGGTTTGTAGTCATCGATGGCTTCATGCAACACATAGCTTCCCACATCTGCATTTCCTGCTAATTCTTCCAAAAGAAAACTACAGCATGTGACAAGCTCAACAACCTCCCCCCAGGATGGGCACACCTATCTACCGTGACAGCTCTTTCCAGCACATAAGTCCCTAATTAAACTTCGGTCACCTGGGTCATAGTCAAGGCTTTACCTCTCCATGCCACTACAGCTAGCCAAAACTAGAGGTTTTGGCATTTTGTGAACAAAATGAAGATATAACTCATGTTTTGTATTTCAGTAGTTTTAGTCCTTTTACTTTATTATTATTATAATTTCATAACATATCTACTGCAATTTGTATTAGACAGAATTCAGAGCATATGCCCACATTTTCCTTTTTTTCTGATGAGGGAAAAAGAAAAACAACAGAAATTACATAAAATCATGAATACTGCATGCCTGCATAACATAAGACCTAAAAACATTATTCCAGTGACCTTAAAAGTAATGATGTGTAGTGTCTGAGGTGGTCAAAAAAAGCATTATGTGTAATTGATAACTAGCAGTTAAATTCAACATGCAGATGTTTCATTATATTTATACCAAAAAAAAAAACATAACTACTGTGTATTGTAAATATATAGATTTTTTTTTTGTCCAAAATGTTTACTGGGAAATATCAAACTGTTTCAGAGAAATATCTTTGCACTGACAGACATGACAAATAGGGTGCATTATTAGAATGTACTAGGCTACCTTGCTGAATTATATTTATTTTCTCTAAGGCTTATTCATGGTTGGGAATGTAATACTGGCCCAGAACTTATCTGAAATGAGTTGTCATTACATCAGAAGTAAAATCCATAATATTTCTCCATAGAAGGCAACTTTCTGTCACTACAAAATTGCCACAACCAAAACTCTGTAAAGACTCTGGTAATATGACTGAGTCAGCTTCAGTGCTTTGCTACATTTAGGCAATTTGAGGATGGAAATAAATTGATGCATTTATTTTGTAACTGGGTATCCAAGTTATAACTTATTGAAATTTTTTACAAAGAACTTCCAAAGGAAGATTGCCATACCACCTTTTGAGGATAAGTACAAAATGTAAAGTTTTACAGGCATTTCAAAGTGGCAGTCTGAAATGTTGCACTACATTCATATTCCATTCGGGACAGGAACAGAACTTGTTTTCAGGGTGACAGATATATGTATTTGCACTGAGACTGCATTATTTTAGGAGTCGAAATCACATACATTTCTCTAGAAAAGTGTACATTTTTTTCTCTATGTGTTGTTTCTTCGCATACCTTCTTCCAATTGAGCTTCTTCCATTTGCCTTGACCACACATTTCCCTGTTGTAGGTATTACCCCATGAAGGTTAGAGTGGGATGGAGAGCTCTTATACAGGCAGCCATGGTGGCATATATATATATATATATATATATATATATATATATATATATATATATATATATATATATATGGCCCTAACCCATCCTTTGTGGCAGATAAGCACAACACCACGTAAACATTCGGTACATTACCCCATGTATGTACTCCCATACACACACACGCCTTTGACAACTACTGCCACTAGTTTGCAATTTTCAAGCCCATGGTGTGCAGTCCTATCACCGCTAATATTTTATTTATTTATTAATTTTACACTTTGTTGACCAGATTAGTACCACTAGACCAGTGGCCTCTTTTCAGAGGAGACTCGAAGTGATATTCACACTGACTAGAGGAAGTTTGGCCAGGACACTGGGAAACTTCCGTTACTCATTTGGAGAGTGCTTATTCCATTCCTAGCAACGTGGTGGCAGGGAAAACAGCATTCATGGAGATCCAAGATGTTCGATATCACAGAGGCAAATGCCAGTGCAGTGTTTGAAGCTCTACAAGGTTCTGAGGAGCTGTTTCAGCAGAATCTGTTTCAATGGAAGGAAACGTTCAAAACAATAATGGATATGTTATTACAACCCTCCAGTCCGGAGGTTTACAGGATGATATTTTAGGTGATTTTTTGTTGCAGAGTGAGCTGGAGAATAGAAAAGATTTTTAATGGGGTAAAATTATGGACAAAATTCAATCAGAGGAATCACAAGTTATTTTGAAAGAAGATTGCCAGACAAAGAAATCATATGCCAAGAATGTTATAGATGCTGCAGGAAAACTGATGAAAGTTGAGAGGAAAGGAAATGTCAACACTCAAAGGAAATTTATGGTGAGAATTCAGAACAAGAAAGAAAAAGAAACACACAGGTATGACATTTGAGATAATTTAATGGTTCCATTGGAAGCTAATTCTTATTCATGAAGAGGCATGTTGTGATTTTATTTTTGAGACTGGTTCTGTTCTAGGTAGTTCTTTGCAGGAGCATGAGAAGAAAAAGACCTGCAACCTATGGAATTTTTATGTGGTTAAAGCATTTTATAGAGAAATAAAGAAGAAAGTACATGTTCAATTTTGAAATGAAGTTAAAAAAGAGACTTTAAAGACACATTTAAGCAAACTTTGTAAATAAGTTATGGACATTAGCAAAATCTATTATAAAGAGGATTATGAACTGGGGATGCAACTCTCATATTGTACTGAGAATGGAAAAATAAAAAAGTTCATATCCTTAGTATGATAAATGTAGGGCTAACAAAGGTGTTGTAAAATATTAGAGACAACCGAAAACAGTTTTGCTGTGGAAAAGATGATCATTTGATAAGTAACTGTGATAAGGGAAATTGTTATATTTGTGGGGAAACAGGTCATGAAGTAAAAAAGTATGAATTCAAATGTTATAAATGTAACAAAATTGGGCATTTATGGATGGATTGTAATCATGAGAAAAAGGATGAAGAAGAGGAAAACAAAATTGAGGACAGAATACAAACAAAAGAAACAGTCCCATTAAAAGATCAAGAGGAAGTAGGGAAGCAAGATCAGGGTAAAAATAAAAACAAGGATAGAGAAAAATGAAACAGAAAATAATATAGAATAAGGTTCTGAAATAAGTGACGAGAAAGATTTAGAATGGAAAATAATGAAGGGTAAGAGACAGAAAAAGAAAGTTTAAAGGCATATGTGTAAAAGAGAAAAAGAAAGAAATGGATAATGTAAATGAGATAAATACTTCAAATGTACACACTTTCTGGTATGCTACAACATAGACATAATGAGAATTTTAGAGTGCTTTAGTGTGATTTCAGTAAATGTAAATACTATCACAAATATAAGTAGAAGAATAAGCATCCTAAATTGGTGTAGCAAGTATGATGCTGATGTAATGATATTAGTAGATGAAAGATTTTTGACACAAGAAGAGAGAGAGAGATCACAACCAAATGTGGAGCCTAGGAACTGAACTTTGTTCAGGCATAGTTGTACTTTGTAGAAAGTCAGAGAAAATATTGAACATAACATTCACAAAGATGGGAAGATTAACTAATGTAGATCTCAGATAGAATAATCAGGTATATAGAGTTATGGCATTGTATGTCTAAGTTACAAGTAAAGAAGAGGAAATTTCATTTTATAAAACTTTAGATTATGTAGTGATTAATATGAATATAATATTAATGGGAAATTTTAATTGTGATTTGAGAGTAAAAGGATGAAGAGAGGAAATGATGTTAAGAAACATTTTTAAGTTATAAGCTGTGGCAATTTGAAGATTTGAAATAATAATTTGACGACATATAGTCAAGCTTTATATGAAACAGAAATATATTTTAGTATATCACAAGGATAACTATAGCTAAGAGCGAGACACTTGTAACAGACTTTTCAAATCACTCAGTCATATGGATAGAAGTACAAGAAAATGAGGAGTTTATCAGATTAGGAAAAAGAATAAGAAGACGAAGTAAGAATTTATGGGATGAAAATGAAAAAAAAAATGCATTCATGGAAAGATCACATTCTACTAGTGTGCATTACAAAATCTGGTCTGAGTGGTGACTTTGAAAGAAAAATATAATAAATGCCTTCTAGAATAGCAGTCGGATGTAAAAAAAGCAGAAAAAATAAATTATAAATCATTTTGTATGGATGCTTTAAAGGATTTGGAAAGGAAAGATAGAGAATATTGCATGACTGAATGGAGAATTTATGAAAAAAATTGAGACAATTAAAGAATTATTATTTAAGCAAGATAGATATTATTTACAAGGTAAAAGACTGTGGTGGTGGTGCTGCGGTAGCTAAGTCGCCTCACAGTAAGACACTGTCCTGTTTGATTCTCAGCTAGAGCGTCTTCTGTGTGGAGACATGCATGAATGGGCGTACCTTCGTTGAAGATTGTGCGTCAGAGCTGGTAACTCGGCACATAAAAATCTACTGCCAATCATTAGCGGACCGGAGTTCCACTGTGGCGACCCCTAACTGGGAAAAACTGAAAGACACAACAACAACATTATTTACAAGGTAAAAAAACAAGTGGTATTAGCTTATTTGAGTAGTATAGTTAAGGAGAATACTAGTATAATGAGAGAAATGAAATAGGATAGAGAAGAGTTAAGAAGATCTCAGGAATAAATTATGATTATTGTAATAATTTATGTTAAGGAAATGTTTCAAGATAGAAAGAAAGTACACAAAATAATGGCATGCTAAAAAAATTGATAGAACAAGAAAATATGGAATTGGAAAATGAAATTTCCTTATATGAAGTACATAAGATACTTAGACAAGTTAATTTACAGTGAGTGTCAGTGTTACATGGAATAGGATACTTATTTTATAAGAATTGTATGGATTTGCATAAAAAATACTTCTTAAAAGTTATGTATGAGTGGTTAAATGAAGGTTTTCTGTATAAGAGTGATACAGTGGCACAATGGATAGAGTTCTTGCCTCCCAGCAAGAGGTTTCCCAGTGTAATTCTTGGCTGGGGTGTCTTCTGTACAGAGTCTGCGTGCCCTCCTTGTGTTCATGTGGGTTTGCTCTGGTTTCATACCACATCACAAAGACATGCAGTAGGTGGATTAGACAGTCTAAATTGGCCATAAGTGTGAGTGTGCATGCAAGTGTGTGGTATGGAAGAATTACATTGGCAGGACTAGACACCAGGTGGAGGAAACCTTGGTTCTAGGTGATTGTGACTGTTGAAATGACACACTGATCCCATATGCAAAAATGGGAAAAAGGGGTTCTGAATGTATGAATGTATAATGATTTACTTAATTTATATGGTAAATTGAAGATAAAAATAAAACTGAAAATTTGAGACCTGTAATATTGAACAATACAGATTATAAGATCTTTGTGGAAATAATTCATAAGAGAATGGAAAGTAAAATGAAAAGTATTATGGAAGATAGGATATATATTTTAGAGAGGAAATGATCAAGAATTATTATTCATAGTAAGGGAAATTGTGGATGATATTTAAACAGGACCAATGAGACCAAGATTATGATAGGAGATTTAAATAAAGCTTTTGGCACAATACAAAGTGAACTTTTGTGGACAATTATGGAAGACTCACATTAATAAGGAAATTAAGAAAATATGTTGTTTTCTATATAACAAAAATAAAGTGACAATTTTAGTGAATGGATGGTTAAGTAAATAAACAGATATAAAGAATGGCACGCATCAGGGGTGTCCTATGAGTAGTATATTATTTGCATTAGTTAGGACTGTATTAGTCAGAGATGTACATTTGCACATGAGATGCTACTTATATCACTAATGAAGGATGAAAATTTCAGTCATGTTTACTTATGTAGATGATATTATATTGATTACAAGAAACAACGTCTGGATGAAAGAGGTTTTGTGTTATATACATGTTTAAATGTAATAGGCATGACTTTAAATAAACAAAAAAAAATAAATGGCTGGGTGATACAGTAACAATAAGAAAAGCAGCTTTCTCAATTAAAGAAATCTCTGTGTTAGGAATAAGATTTGAATTAAAAATTTAAGTGAGGAAAAGTGGAATAGGATAATAGATGAATTACAGGATGTTTGTTATTTTTGGAAAACATACAAGCTGTCATTTAATAAAAAGGTTTATTTGATTAACTCAGTTATACCAGTGAGACTTCCAATTTAGCTAGTGTCTATATGTTGCCAATAATCTATGAAAAAGGAATTCTACAAGTAATTTTTTTCTTTTATATGGGGTTCAAGATTGAATCCAGTGAAGAGAGGATTATTATTCGTGGACAAGGAAGATGGAGGTTTAGAATTAATAAACCCAATTGTTTATGCTGTTTCTTTGAATTTGTACAATTTTTAGATTTGGATAAATGATAAAAAATGAAACAGTAGTAAATTTACTAATCTACAAATATAAGCGGCATTGGGGTACATTAAAAAATTCAAGAGGAAAATTATGTTTAAATGAAATAATGAGGTGTGATCAAGAAAAAAATCTTTTATGGAAAATAAAAATGAATGCAATAGAAAATGGAAGGGAATGTGGTATAAAATACCATGATACAACATTATCACCTTAATCCTTGGGCTGAGCTAAGCAGTAAAAAAGTTAAAGCTATTAATGCACAAAAAGCATGGTGTTTTAAGGAAGGAGAATGTAACGAGTTTTTATGGAGATTAGTGATTAATAAATTACCAGTAAAGGGAAATATGCCATATAATAATGCTGAAATAGTTTGTATATACCATGGTAAATAAGAAAGTACAGAACATGCTTTCTTACAATGTGTAAGTTTTGTAAAATTGTGGGAAAAATTCTGTAAAGAAAATTTTTCTGAAAATATAAAAGGAGGTAAATAAAGTAAATATGAATATGGTTATGTACAGATATTATAGCTATAAAAATAAGGAATACGCTAGTAAGATAGAGCAAAGATAATTGTATTTTGCACAGACCATTTGAAATGAAAGGCTAAAAGAAATAATATTTAATAGTAAATGGAGACTAGCAGTAACTTTAAGAAAAATTAGATGGTGGTTGTGGAAAAATAAGATAATGAAGATAGAAGTTTAACATAATAATGAAAAGTAAGATATCTATGATTGTATGACAATAATGGAAAGGAATGGAAATTTGTAGACTGTATACATTTGTAAAAATGTAAGTTTGTAAATAGAATTGTACATATTTTTTTTAAAATAAAGAACCCATACTCTTTTCAGTAAGTGTTGTGGGGTCTTTTACACTCACCTGAGCTACCACCAACTCAGGAGGATGATGCCTCAGTCTAATGTCTCATCAGAAGGATGTACACTCAGGAGTGTAATACATGTTCCTATAGCATCAGAGTTAAACATAATACTTATTTCTCGGAAAATCTGATATTTTTCTTATTTTTTAAAAGGAAAAATAAATAAATAAAACTAAAAATTTTACAACTGCAAACAGGCATTCACATATTTGAGACACTGTTGCAGCCTTGGCTTTAATGTATGCAAGGCTGGGAGTACATGCCTCTTGTCATAAAACATTTATATGAAAATTTAAAAGCAATACAGAGATATTGACATTTATAGGTAAGACCAAATTAAGGTTAGAATGGCTATTAGCAACTGACAGGTCACAAAGTCTGTAAAATATTAAGTTTAAACATGTAGCTGTTTTCTATGGAAGAAGAGAAGCAAATAAATCATGTGGCTGTGATTCAGGCCTAAAATACATGTTTCTATATATATATTTCTATATATATTCATTTTTTCTAAATGTTGTGCCATGAAATCAGATTAAAATGATTTCCTCAATGCAATTCAAGATGCAGGTACTCCTTTGCCTTTCAGGTCACGAAGATAAACAAAATGATTTTATAAGGATTTTTTTCAGCATCATCCCTTGAAACTTCATTGAGAATATACAAATACATTTATTTTGATTAAAGTTACATCTGGAGTCCAGTCTACCTGCCTGCCTCAAACTTATTTGGATTTTGTTCATCTGTCTGCTTTTTGCAGTTGTTTATCTAGTTGGTTTCATTGAGAATATGTCAAATCATTTTGAAGAAACATCCCCTTCTATTCATGGAGCAAAATAGTCAAAACAGTCAATAGTTTAAGAATAAGTTTCTTGCAAATGTTCAACAGCATTTGTATTATGATACGTCTTTATTTACCCCACTCTCTCTCTCTCTCTCTCTCCTAGAAGTGTGTGAGTGCAATGAATTGAAACCATGCAGGGTGTAGGCATGAGAGTTTACCGCCTGACAGACTTCCTGCTTTGTAATGTTCCAAGATCCTGCATCTTGGGATATGGCTTCCAGCCACTGTTAGCAGATACAACCAAAAAAGTAGTGTCCCTAGTCTCTTCCCCAGGGAAACTAAGAAGGCAACACCTTCTCCTTCCTTCCTTCCTTCCTTCCTTCCTTCCTTCCTTCCTTCCTTCCTTCCTTCCTTCCCTGGCAATCCCTCTGGTGCCCAAGCAGCTGATCAGTCTTAGGTCACCAGCAGCACCAGTAGTGCATCTTTGCACCAGTGGGCTGTCTGGTATAGTGACAAATATCATTTTAATTTTATACAAAGGTTGAAAGAGCATAAGGTGGTAGAAAAGTGTATCATTTCATTTAGAACCCAAGGCAAAAAGCATTTACAATGGTGATCTAAAATCAGCCATGGTGTAAAGACCATTTACAACCAAAAAGACAAATGTCTATTAAATTATGGTCTCAAAGTAAGGACTTGTGATAGCTTGCTGAGGCTAAAATGAGTACTAAATTTAAAGAAGAAGGGAATCTTAGTATATATGTATGTATATATATATATATATATATATATATCATGCACATTATGGGCTAAGTGGAGCCCACATGGGATATAAAACTACCTGCGAAGCACTGAAAGTGATAGCTTACTGGCCTCACATGTGCAGTGATTACCAAATATGTGCAGGTGTGTGTGTATGTATGTGTGTGTGTGTGTGTGTGTGTGTGTGTGTGTGTGTGTGTGTGCGTTCATATATATATATATATATATGTCTATATGTATATATATATATATATCTATGTCTATATATATGTATGTATATATCTATATCTATATATATATATATATATATGTATATATATATATATATATATATATATATATATATATATAATATGGTGCAAATTCCAGCCTGTTTCCCACTAGGCACAGGGTACCCCTCCAAACTAGAGGAATCATATTGCCCTGGTCTGGCATACAAATTGATTACATTGGCCAGTAATTATTTCTTTTAGATGTAATAAGACTTGGATAAAGCACTCATCCATTTTTCTTTGCTGAAAACTGAGCAGGAAGTTCCATCCATTATCTCTGTTTATTCAGTCCCGGGGTGCTAGTGCTATCCACCCTTTATGATAAATAAGACTTGGTATCATAATTTGCTTGCTTTTGTACTTAGAACATGTTATTACCAAGATGTTAACTGACAAAACTGCCTTTTCTTCTATTTTGGCATTTCTGATTTTGATTACTTTTTCCTCTGATATGGCCATTTTTTAAACACCTTTATTGAATTATTACTTGTGACATAGGCACATTTAGATTTATATAAAACTAATTAAACTGTATTAACAAGTTAAAATTAACAAACATTATGCTTCACATATATTGCTATATATCATATAATCTAAGCAAAGTTACGTAAATTATTAAATTTCTGCTCCTTTTTTAAGCAAGAAACATCTTTATTAAACCATCACTTACAACATAAGCAATCATACATTTATATAAATGAAAACAAACCACACCAACACAATCCTATTTGCAAGCATTTTACATCTCAAATCATATTGACACACTCCATGATAACTATAAGAATAAATCAAAGGAGATTAGAAAGGATTGGGAAGAGAGATTGGATAAGCAATTCACAAAGAAACAATGAGGGGATAAATGTATGCCTCCCAAATATGCAATAAAATCTAGAAGATTTAGGATTTTTGCTTGGAAATGTTTACATAGATATTTTTATACCCCAAGTAGACTCCGGAGAATGTTTCCTCAAGTAGATAGCAAATGTTGGAGTTGTGACAGGGGAGAAAGAGGTACTTGGGAACATATTTTCTGGGAGTACAGTGAGTTGGCAGACTTTAAGGATTCCCTGTGGGATGCACTGTCAGAGATGCTAGGTGAGCAGTTTGGTGTGACGATGGAGATGATTTTTCTGAGTTATGATACAGAATGGGAATGGCCTAGACATGGTGAGGTCTTGCTGTCTCTAATTATGGTGGTATCAAAAAAGCAATTACTAGAAAATGGAAATCAGAATCTAAACCAACTATATTTAAAGTAATAAATATAGTAACAGAGTTGAGATCTTTAGGAAAAGGTAGGCACAAACTACATAGGAAAAAACTGGAATTGTGGGAACAATACATATGGAGGGAGTGAGGCCATTTGGTATTCTGACTGCCATCTGATTTCCGAGTTCATTTCTTTGCCTGTTTCAGATGTATTTCCTTCTACTTTATGAACATTCTGCATTATGGCCTTAAATTTGCTGCTACCACCTCTTTTACATTGTGTTTTTTTTTTTGCATACTGACATGCTTACTAGCTTCACACAAACACTTAGCTCTGTGCTAATTATGTCAGTGATAGGGTCAGTTTTGTTGTCGTAGAGATATAAAGCCATGACTATAATCTAAGTGAACTGAGTTTGAATACCAGCTAAGCTGCCTATTGCTGTTAGTATGGGAAGCTGACCTATAACCCTGCTCACTTCCCTGCAGGGCAAGTGCAGGGGAGGTGCATGTGCTCCAGACTCACTTTTAATTGTTGGACCCATAGTGAGACTGATGCTCATGCAAGGGTGCCTACTTGCAAGGCTGCAGGACAGATTGATCGCATCACTCAAAAACATAGCTGTGTATCACAATACCCACTAAATGCTAAGCTCTGAGATGCCGATAAGCATGTACAGGAGAGGTACGGCCTTTAAGAGAAAATCCCTAATCCTTGTCATAGGATGATCTTACTACTTCCAGTGTGTTTACACCTTATTATCCCTCAAGATATCACTGGGGAGGGCATGAACAGGTCAATACAATAAACAAGTTTGGGTAAACTCAATGATCAGAGGATGGTTGGATCAGAAATAACTAAAAAAGTACCTGTAAATACAGACATTTCATAAAACATGTTGCACCAAAGTTCAGCAAACACTCCTTTTGAAATAATTCAAGCTATGGCTAGTAAAACAATCCTTAACGGAAAGACCAAGCAAAGAAAAAGGATGAACTCAACTTCATTCATTTTAAGGAAGAACCAGGAATCCTCTGGTTTCCTCAGAAATTTAGTAGATGTCAAAATTTTGTTCTTCAACAGCAATGCAAAAAAACTGTAAAACTAATTCCAATCCAATGCCATAGTGCATGAGACAGAAGGATAAAAACCTGAATATAGCCCAGATAATTTAAAATGGATAAGAAACTCTTGCCCCTGAGGATCCTGATGGAGGAAGAAGACCGAGGGCTGATGCTGGCAAGCCCATACTGGAGGTAAGTGAGAGATGGAATGTACGGTGCTGACTTCATCAGGAGCTTTGGGGTACAGCATGCAGCATTATAGGTTGAGTGAAAACCTCACTGCACGAGGGTCAATTACACTGTCAGTGGGTGCTCTGTATGGGTTTTCCCTGGAAGCAGTGACTGTGAAAGTCACAGCTTCCACCAGGAGGGGGTACATGTAACAGATGGCCTGAGTAATTTTCAAACAGGGAATAAATGGCATTATTGTGCTCTTGTCTTGGTCAATCATGAATGAGATATAGCGACTTGGCCCTGGCTGTGGAATTAATAGGTCAGCTTTTACTCTGGAGGGGGAAGGAATGTGTCAATGGTGCTTGCTGGGAGGCATGAAGTAGGAGTGGGGGTTGAAAAAAGACATATATAAATAAAAGTTATCTGAATTACTTTTAATAATATGTGCAGGCCTTATATGAAATCAGGAAAGTTCCCTGCACAACTTAATCTTCAAGAGGCAAAAAGAGAAAAAAAAAATACCCATTGATCAAAATGATGGTAAAAATATCAGCCAAGGGAAACTGTTACATCTTCAGTGTGATACATCAGCCATTTGCAAGGTAATCCAAGAGACTGTGATACTGGGGATATGGTCATTCAGCCTTTCTACCATGAAAAGTGGCATCAGAGCATACCTGTCAACCTCACAACAAGAATTGTGGACTAAGCCAAAAATAATGGGGGGGGGGGCAAAGGTCAAAATCAGGGTCAGATTTGAAATGGTGCTCTTATAAATTTAGAAGTTGACAGAATAATATATTTTGCAGTAACATGCATTTTCTGAAGGATATAAAATATGAGGCAAAAATCTGGACATTCTGGGTAGTTGAGAGGTATGTATCAGATTGAAGGAATGTAGCCATTTGGACCTTTATGTCTTGCTGCATAGAAACTATAAGTGAATGCTAAGGGACAAACTAGTCTCACGGCTGAAAGTAAGCAAAGCTCAATAATTCTCTTGAGAAAAACTACTCTAAACCCAAATGCATATGTAAGTTTCAGCAAGCAGAAGTAAAGACTTCCTGGGGTATGGAACAGAAAAGCAACACTATGTATGCTGGAAATACACTGTTGCCACACTGAATCACTAACATAGTGGTCTTCTCTTTCTGAGTCATTGTAACAGATGAAAGAGGAAACGTAAAGTAAAAATTGGTACTCTACCATCCTGCTGCAGCTTGAAGTGCCATTTGTTCATCTGCCAGTGTCAGAGATGTGCGCTATGCAAAGCATATAGAGTCACTCTGCTCATGCATGTAATAGTGGCTAAGGTACTGCAAACAGCATCGGCTAGACAACGATCTCCAACATCAATATCTCCCTCAGTTCTACATGGGATGGGGTCATTATATAGAACTCATGTGCGGATTATGGTCCTGTTTCCCAAAACAATCTCCTCCTCACTCCCAGCTTGTTCTATTGTTCTGCAGGTTAGTACTTTCACTTCAAGGGCAATAGCTCTTTTTCTACACTTCCTCTCATTCTTATGAGCAGTGTGTAAGCTGAGAATGTCATATTCCAGTCATGATTCTGTGAGTATTATGTTTATGGCGCTGTTGTAGTATCAAAACACTACCTTCCCTCTTGTTCTGATAGTCTGTCACCAAAGACTGGGCAATGGTAGCATAGCGACTATCTGCCATTCTCTAGTAACCCTACCACACCACAGTCTGCACAGTTCCCTGGTCATAGTGTCAACTTCTTCATTGCCAACTACCCTGCCTTTGGAAGAGGATGGAAAGACTAAGTTATATAGGAAATAGTCCACATAGGTTCAAAGTTTCCATGCAGTTCATTATTTAGTTGTTTTGAGATGTCAAGTATTACTTATTAAGTGTTACTGTAACTGTCCACTGTTCTCTATTCTGATAACAGTATAGAATTGTAGAAATCTAAAACTAGCAAGGTTACCCAAACTGAGGGAACTCCACTGTAAAACATTTTTTGAACTTATCTGGACTTAATACGGCAAGAATTTCCTGTTGCAGATTAACTTGTTACTTAGCGTTACTGGAGAATGTCACTAAAGTTTTAAGATTTAAATAACCTTTAAAGGGGCAGTCCCCAGATATAGTGATTCTGGTCTTTGTTTACATTTTCAGTCTGGCTTTCAGAGCATATCCCAGATTTGGCTCTGAGGGTTGGGGGAGGGGTGCTTACAGGAAGTCTTAATTGGTCTTAGCCAAATTCCACCTCAAATTGCAGTTGTGCTCACAACAGCTCTCCTTGAGTCATTCATTAGTTTCCCCCGTGCTTTTTATCTTCTGAGAAAAGTAGCCTTTCAGGAATTTTATGACCTCACTTGCTGCTACCTTGCAGGAAAGCATATGAGCATTGCAAAGCTAAGACATTAGTAAACAGAGTTTTCTGTTCATTGCATATTTTATTTTGTGCAGATTTGTGAATGCTAGCTAAGTGCTGTGATGTTATTCATGACTGCCACTTGCTCTGTAGAATGCATCAGACTGATGCAAGTTTTGAACAGCAGTAGAATAAGTCTTTTGTTTTTTTTTTCATGTTTTGTTTTTTGATCTCTGAATACTGGACAGGTGTAATGGTTTTCTGACCTGTTTACAATAATATATATGTGTGAAGCAAGCAATAGATTAATTTTAAACAATGAAGTAAAAATGTTACTGTTACATTGGGGGTTCTACAGTATGGCAGCTTGTGATTGTTTTACATACTAATTCTGAGATTGCTTTACTACAGAGTGAGGGCAATGTGTCAATAGACTGCTAAGATTTAGCATGAATTCATTAAACTGTACTCTTTTGACTATACTGCTTGCAGTTACACTATGCCGATTAAATAAAGGAAATAAAGAGCTGCACAATTAAGATAAGCTTTCTGACGAGTTCATAAAAAGTAAACTCTGAGAGTCTTGCCTAAGCACCCACACACACATAAACATAATAAACTTATTTCCCAGTTATCAGAGACTGAAAGCTTTGACAGGAACTGAATATTGTTAATTGCTTTCACCAGAGGGAATGAAAACAGGGCTGCACAAAGTAAATTGAAGCCAGGAGTAGGCTGATGATGATATGGTAACTGGGTGGTGACAACTGGTAGGTATCAGGACAAGTTTCTTTAGGTCAGAGTTTTAGACTCTGGGATTGTCCCTTTAAGAAAAATGGTGTATGTCATGAGTAACAATTATACAGTATAAGATTTTCTGCCTGTGTAGTTTTTGTATCATGCAGGCCAGGATTATACACAAATTGTGCAATATGCAGAGTACATAAAAACTGACAACCCCCAAACAGGTGTAGCAGGCTGCTACAGATTTACAGTTTCACGCTGTGCAGCACTGCAGTGAGCCCAAAAGCACAAGTGAAAATATAATCCATTTCACGCATAATGGCATGCATGAAAAGCGGTAATAAAACAAGGTTCTCATGACATTTAATTGTATGCAAGGTGGGCATAGTTATGATTCATATATGTCTACAGAGGAAACTACTCAACTTTGTGCGCCTGCTTATGAAAGGACAACGCATTCAGCGTAAATGCTCACAGCCACAGATGTCATCGTTCAGCAGCCTACTGTAGTACATAATGCCATTGGTTCCTTACAGCCTGCATGTGGCACAATTCAGCACCAATGGCACCATCAGCAGTTGATAGACCACAGTTCAGAGATCAAGACACTATTAATCTGTTGTTGTTGTATCTTTCAGCTTTTCCCGGTTAGGTGTCGCCACAGTGGAACTCCGGTCCGCTAATGATTGGCAGTAGATTTTTACATACCGAGTTGCCAGCCCTGATGCACAACCTTCAACGAAGGTACGCCCATTCACGCATGTCTCCACACAGAAGACGCTTTAGCTGAGAATCGAACAGGACGTGTTACTGTGAGGCAACAATGGTACCGCAGCACCACCACCGCAGTAAGAGTTAATTGTGGCATCAGATGGATCTCGGTTTATGTGTTGTTTGCACATGGAATCAACAGGAAGGAACGATTTTGACTCGCTGGTAAAATATATGAATCCCAAAGCTAGAAAATAGTTTCTCTCAACAAAACAAAAAGAAAGATTTTTTTTTTTTTTGCAGTTGGCAAGCCATTCCCTTCTACTTCCATGTAGGAGGAACCCCCCTCATCCCTAACTTACATATACTAAACCACAAAAAGTCAGCAAAATGAAGAAATTACACTTGTGCAATTATTATATTCCATATATGAATGAACTGCCTTCCAGTACTAGTGGAGACCAAGGAATGTATAACTCTTTCTATTCTAGCTATAGAGACCTTTCAGAATCCAAATAGGTTCATTAGTTCATAGGTAAATACTAGGCTAGCTGACCTTGTGGGCAATTGTAAGTGTAGCTAGTTTCCTTTTTTGTACTCAATATAACTTATCTCATTTGGTTATACTGCCTCTGTCTATTAGTAGTACAGGTGACAGTCCTGGGATTAATTTTTTGTTTCCCATTGATATATCTCATTTATGTTTGAATATGTACAGGGATAAACTTTGTTTTATGTGGATGGGGAGACTGTTCCAGAGCAGTTTTATCCTCTGTGAGAGATATACCTGTCCATCTGAACCATTCTGCTAATGTTGCAAAACAGGTTTAGATCCCTAGACCAAGTATTTGTGATGCCATTTGACTTGCTGGTGTGCAGTAAGTCCATCAGTAATAGGTTGGAGGATACCTTGTATGCCAGATACAGGTCACCTGTTAGCAGTCTGGTAATGGTGGAATGTTGAGTGTTTCATAATCCTCTACCTCTAGAATGCTCAGAAAGTTCCTCTGTATAATGTTTTAACAGATAGAGGGTCATATGTATTGTTATTTAGTACATTACTGGAGAAAGCTTATATACTTATCATAGACTGGACACAAGTAACAGTAATGTCCCCATCTGTCTCACAGTAACAAAGGCTCAGTAACAGGAAGGGCTAACATTCTGTTAGCTGTAAAATGGCACGTGACATGTGTCTGCACAGCACCCACCACCCATGCAGTTTGAATGATTCAGGTTATCCAGGACACATCTTAGGTGCATTGCCACTTTCGGCATACTGAAACACCAAAGAATCATCTGTTTGGTAAATGCAGTCTCTGTGGTGAATTTGGAACTATACCGGTACATATCACTTGCATCCATATGCAGTAACCTCCCTACATGTTAATAGTCTGTTGGAGGTGATGCTAGATACGCTCTGGAGCCCTGGCTTATGATACCCATTATGGAGCTTACACAATGCAGCTAAACTTTACTATAACACCATGCATGCACAAACAGGCAACATCACACTTTATTATGATCCAACAACAGCCTAATAGACAATCCTAAGATGTTATATACTTCATAATATAGTGGGGTGGAGGCAGGCAGTCCTTCTCCAGGATATTAGTATGGTAAAGTTGTGCACACACATGACCACCAGGGAAAATGTATTAACCCCATTGTCTGACAAATGTGCAGAAACAACTGACAGCTGCACAACTGCTTCCCAGACAGTGGCAGGTACAGTCCATGACAGCACTGATGAAGTGATGCCAGATATATGTGCCCTGATGAGCACACAGTAACGGAGTGGTGTCACACAGATCAGACATGATGTATGTACTACATGTATCAGTCTTTGCTGCTCAGTGCATGGATGGTTGAGTCACACTACATCCACTTTTCCCACACTTACTACAAAGATGAGTATGCAGCACGGGTCTCCATTGTCATGATATGCACAGCTAGCTAGGGGAACACTGAGACATGTCTTTCTACACACATTATTGGGGGACTTAGGACAGCAGTATTACACAGTAGTCTAGAGATGGCAGGTATGTGTGCCACATGCTATTTCCTCCTGCGAGGGGTGGGATCCTGCAGATGTAGATGTCCCAATGGGGTAGTGTCTTGCAGAGGTAGACATGCCAATGGGGTTTGGTCCTGCAGATGTAGACATCCCAGTGAGGGAGGTCCTGCAGATATAGACATCCTAATGGGGTAGAGTCCAGCAGATGTAGACATACCAATGTGAAGGGAAGTCTGTATTATACACAATATCTTCCTGTAATGTGTCTGTGCTACCATTGCATAACTATGATTTGTCACAACTACACTGGTTTTTAAATAAGGACATGTGATCCCCTGACAAGGATGATATGTCACTGTGGGGCAGTGACATAGAAGAGGCCCACACATGAGGAGTTCTGCCATTAGAGGGTAAGAGTCATTGCCTTTCACAATGAGGGGGTGGCAGTGTGTGGATCATTTCCAGATGCAGGTGAGAGCAGTGTACCCTGTAAAGGCCAACTGCATAGGCATCCCTGGTAGATGCCCTCCCAAGATCTGTAAAGCACTACCAGTGGTTGCAGTGACAGTGGCACTGGTGATTCTCCACATGTAGGTGTGCATGGAAGCACTACTTGCTATGAGAGGCCAGAAAAAATCAGTCATTATATTATCACTAGCCTCCAAGTCTGCACAAATGCCAGTAACACAGCAATGAGGTCCATGCTTGACCTGGTTGCAGTGGCTTGTGCCTGCATAAAAATGTGGCACATCTGCTGTTTGATCCCAAGTGCTACCTGCATGTCAGGACCACCCTGTGACACAAGACTACACTGAACATTCCTGCAAGGTTCCAGAATGGTAGGTGTTATCACTTCAGATGCAGTGCTGCCACACCAGCAAAGAGAGAAACACTGGTGGGAGGAGCCATGGAGAATCCCTCCCCCACTGATGATGCTGAGAATTCACTCTGTACAGACACGTATTCTAGTGCTGGTTATGTATTATGACTGTACTGAGGTGCATCCGCACCCAGGGTGGAGACAGATAATGCCACTGTGTCATCAGACTGTGACTCAAGTATATGTGTCTGTTCATAATTGTCAGTCCAACTGTAGGTGCAATCATCACCAGTTTTGTCTCTGGCTGTGTCAGCATACTAGTGCCCTTCCCTGCAAATACACAACAAAAGCACACTGAGTAAACATGAGTACATGTGCCATAATCATGCCACTGCAGTGTGCACACTACTGCTGTCCAAGCAAGATGTACTCTAGAAAACCAACATACTTCTGCCTGCATCCTCACTTAGATGTGCACATAAAATAATGTATAGCTAACAGTGGCTGTGGTCAGCCTATGGTGTCCTTGTGCACAGCATGTATACAGAACTCTGGCCTAAGAGGTACTGACCTTGTGCATCATCTACTGAGACAGGTGGGGATGGATTCATCCCGAAGTCAGTGTCTATTCCTCCATAGATGATCCCAGCACCATTGTCCCCTGCAAGGACACCAAAACGTCCTATGACTTTATCAGCATGCTGCTCGTAGGTGCCCCTCCCTGGGTAGCCTTTCAACACCTATGAAATGTGCTCAGTAACACTCTCCTGACACTGCTGTAATGTGCCACTGCACTCCCCCATCGATCTCTGTCTGCAACATCTAGTCATGTAAAGGCTGGTCAACACCCTGGCACCCAAACAGGCACCATCCTTGTATTCTTAGTGATTGTAGCAAGAAATAATTCTCAACAGGAATGAAGTTGTCCAGCATCTACTGTCCATCTCATCTTCCAAACATGCAGACACCTGTGAACACATGACACAAAGCTACAGACTATACTTCTGGGATAGTTCGAATGACACATACAAAGAGGCACTCCTTGTAGGCCATACAAGAGTCAAAGAAACAACTGTTATGGTATTCGTTATGATAGCTGTAGGAACCAGCTGGCATAATGATTAAGGTCTTCACCTTCCTTGTACAAGGTACAAGGTTCAATGCTGGCTTCTGGCCAATACCTGTATGCCATTTGAATGTTCCTTTTGTGTCTCTTTTGGATTCGTCCCACCTCCCAAAAACATGCTGAATGTTTCTATCTCAAACTCACCCAAGAATGGAGTTAGTTTGCAGCAGCACAAACTCTAGATGGTGCCTATCAGGGAAAGACTTGTGCAGCCCAACTGCTTAGGACATCAAATGTGATGCAAAGTATCCTTTAGATATGAGAACATGGATCGAGGCCTAGCCACACAATGGTGTAAAAACTGTCTCTAAGTGAATTACTAATGTTGACTAATGCTGCTAAATATGAGCATTGGTATTTGCCAGTGATAAGTGGGTTAAAGACCTGGCCTCTTCTGATCTACGCCAAAGACCCATGCTAATGGTGGGAGGGGTGTATGTGCTCCTGTTGGCCAGTGTGTGCCTTACATAAAACCCAGCAGCCTGGCTCAACACTTAGGTAGCTTTCTTGAGTGAAAACTGTATACAAAATCAATC
The DNA here is from genome assembly GCF_019279795.1 of Protopterus annectens. NCBI lineage: Eukaryota > Metazoa > Chordata > Ceratodontiformes > Protopteridae > Protopterus > Protopterus annectens. The sequence continues at coordinate 1,329,887,483 of NC_056747.1, forward strand.
AACCTGTCAAACATGAAGTAAGGATTGCCACACTCGGTATAAATTCACTGGTAGGATGTAGCTTGGAAGTGGATGCCATGATGGTAAAGAGAAGCGTGGATATCCTATGTATCAAGGAGACAAGATGGAAGGGCAGTGCAGCAAAGCCACTTGGCTTGGGATTCAGAGTCTTCTACTCAGGAGGACAGACTAGAAATAGTGTGGGGATTATGGTGAGGGACAGACTTCAGAAGACAGCGATGGATGTCATCAGAATTAGGGATAGAGTCATGGCAATCAGACTCCATTTAAGGATAGGACCCCATTCATAATCTCATCCTGTGCCCCACAGCAGGTTTGGGACAGCGTGTAAAAGAGTGCAGTCAGACAGCAGTTGCTGGATCTACTAAACAAAGCAGGACAACATGAATTGGTGTTAATAATGTGTGACTTGAATGCACATATTAGGACAGACAGAGTAGGATATGAGGACTGCCTGAGTCTACATGGGTGGGATAACAGGAATAAAGAAGGAGAGGCCATTCTAGACATCTGCTTGGCACATGGTGGCCAACATATGGGTTCAGCAAGACAAACAGTCACAAGAACACATACAAGAGGGGTCAAGATGCAAGTCAGGTAGACTTCTTCCTATTAAGGAAAGGGCACTGGTGTAGAATTAGTAATTGCAAGGTCATTCCCAGTGAAAGAGTTAGCTCCATACCTCTCAACCTCTTACCACAAAAAATTTGGACAAAGCCAAAAATAATGGATAAAGGCCAAAAAATAGGGACAGAATTTAAATACTGCTCTTATAAATTTAGAAAGTTGCTAAAATAACAGATTTTGTGTTAGCATGCATTTTTTTGAAGGGTATGAAGTCTGAAACTCAAATGACTGTCATTATTAAGTGATTTATATCCTTAAAGATTAGCCAAGAAGACCTCAAATTTTATGAGGAACAGACCCAAAATATGAGGCAAACAATTTTATTGAGCTGCTCTCTGCTTACTGCTGCTTGCTTGCTGTGGGATTTGAAGTCTTCTTAAGACACACAGTCTTGCTGTGCTGTTTACTGCTGAATCAGAGACACATCATGACTCCATCTGTAGTCTGTTTAAATCACCAAGCCTTTCAAATTGCACTGATAAAGAAATATATTTTGCAGCTATAAGCACAGTTACAGATAACTTATTTTATAACAAACCACACATAGTCTGTCAGATTTGTAGCATATATTTACAAAGTTTTCCTTCATTACAGATATGAATGATGACTTCTACAAGATACCTCTCTCTGTCCTTCTCTCTCATAACTGAATTACTACAAAAGCTATATACAGAGCTAGACACGCACACAAGAGATTGGTATTTCCTCCTGGTATATTTTTCTGGCCTTCTATAGGAAGTCACATAATGTCTGTTTTTAGACTTTTCTATTGTCCTTTTGTGATTTAAGCACTTTTGCTGATGTGAGGATGCCATTCTGAAAGGAAACATCTGTATAAGCTGTTCCTACTGGAAAAACATCATGTATTGCTGAATTTATAAAAAAGGATGTCTGTTAATAGATATTTGTTCTGCAAACATGAGAAAATCATATAATCCTTGCTTTCCAATATTGCTTTGTTAGGCATTTCATTTTGATGCTGTGAAGAGAAGCCTGTCTGTTATACATATAGTATGAATGCACATTTTACATTGCTAAACTCTATACATATATTCAAGCAAACTTTTTATTCTATGCTTTATCTTTCAGCATATTTATATTCATAATATCTAACAATTCCCTCTGTTTTTAAACATACTCAAAACATTTTATATAAAAACACATTAAGAAACAAAACCTTTAGTCTTTTTTGATACAAGTCAAAATGCAATTTTACATAGTTAATACAATGAAAACATGTATTACTACCAAACCTGAATGTATTTAACAACTTTTTCTTTTGCAGACCATTCTGTGAAAATATTTTATCAGTTATGAGCTATGTCTGTTTTAATTTTACTTGATTAATTTATTATTTTGCAATCACAGAATTTAATTTATGACTTAGAATTGTTTCATTAACTCTTTGCAACTGTTGAATTAACTATAAGAGACAATAACTATGTGCTACTGCAAGCATTTATACACTGCTGAAAATATATAGTTTTAATGTCATTTTAACCATAGCATTGTGGTCATGTCTTTGAACTGCCCATTAACATCTTGGTAAAGTACTGAACTGGGCTTAGATAATAAATATTTGAAAGCAATTATTTTATAAAACCAGTGATATTACAACTTGACAAATTACTTTTGAACTTATTACGATGTATCCTGTACAGTATGTATTTACACAGACTGTTTGCTATTTATGCATTTCAATTTAGTAGGTACCCTGGACCCATTGTTTTCTTTAAATCATTTGTACTGAAATTTTTTACATTTGTACATACAAAGACTGTAAAGTACATTTAGTCTAATCTTACAAATTTAATAACATTAATATTGAGCAAAATCTTGGAAAATGTTTATGTCTCTTTAGAAATATCTAGTGGAACTGGCACCAAATGCATATGTCATGTTATTTTAAACTACATACTCAGCAATTAAAAATATTCATGCTTTTTTATACCAACATTGTTTTGCCAAAAACATATTAAAAATAGTGACCATTCTTGCTATTAGAAACATTTATGCATTTTGCATATCTTTATTCTCTCTTGTATAGCTTTAATAAAGCAATTTTAAATCATCTCTTGTTTTTAACCCATCTCTTGTATAGCTTTACAATTTAACAGGTTGTAAATACAATTTAATTCTAAACAATACAATAATAACCATTATGATATCTATTAACAACTTGTAACATATATCTTATCCTGTCAGGTTTAATCCAGTTTACCAGTATTTCTAATACACAAATACCTGTTTTTCCCCCCATAAAAGAGTATTGTCAAAATGTAGCTTTATTTCAGACCCTTGTTGTTTATTTTTTCTGCAGTTTTATTTCAGACCCTTGTTGTTTATTTTTTCTATAGCTTTATTTCAGACCCTTGTTGTTTATTTTTTTCTATAGCTTTATTTCAGACCCTTGTTCAGTACTGCTTATACAGTCAGTGTAAAACTGAGAAAGTGCCCCTCCCCCTTATACAGTCAGTGTAAAACTGAGAAAGTACCCCTCCCCCTGTAGTACTTCAACACTGTTGTTTATCTGCTTTATGCTGTGAGAATAGAATGCATGTCAGCCCAACACTTTGGTTATACATTTATTTTATTAGGTTACTAAATAAAGCTTTCACTGTATATTACCTCTAGTAGGTACTTACACCCTCCTGCACAATTGATTTGAACTGTATGTATACTATAGCCCATTTGCTGGCTGCACTTGATGCAACTGAAGTTTTTTTTTGTCCTTTTAACATTTACTTGCAAACAGATTATAAGTGACATCTATGCACAATTGTGACATTTTATTACAATTACCAAATAGTGTTGCATGCAAACATTTTAACAATTATGTTTTAATAACAATGATGCTTTAGAAAAACTCAAGCTACTTATCTGGCAATCAGTCTTGTTGTTTATCTTATCTTTCCAACATTTCCTGTAACTATTCATTCAGTCTAGGAAGGTCTGAGCTCACATTTTATAGTCTATAAACTATAATTAATTATTTTGGCATTTTTCCTTTAATGTGATTGTGATTTGCATAACTATGCATTTATACAACATAAATAGACATTATTTTACAATTACCTTACATGGATTTCAGTATTTTTCTATTTTTTTATTTAACTATTTAACTGTCCTGCCATTAATTTTACAAAAACTGTTTGAATAATACCATCTGTGATTTTATTTAAAATTCAGAACTTTAACTGTTTGGTGTTACTATATAATTATAAACAAATTGTAAAAAACAAAATAGATATTAGTTTAACCAACACATTTATATTTATATTATTTATATTTGCTGTTGTCTGCCTGTTATTCTTGTGTATTGTAACAGATGTACTCTAGATGAAAAGAACACACATGCATGTCTGTCTTGTACATGTATATCTTTATACAAGCATGTCATGTCTTGTGACTTTAAATTTTTACTCATCTATTTTTATTTAATTTTATACACTAGAACAGTTTTTGACTATGCTACTGAATGGCATTCATATGCTTTACTTTACTGTAGTACTGATAGATGTCTTGCTTTAACTGAATGAAAGTAAAACATTTAAGAATGATTTGTCCAGACATTAGATCCTACCATCCTACCATGTATGTTTAACCATTTTCAAAACATAAACATATTATAAAATATATTTCTTTTGCACAGATTAACTGTGTATGCAGGAAATTCCCAGTCTTTGTCAGTTGAGCTAATTTATTTCCTTTATCCTGCAACTTCTGTTGAATTTCCTGGAATGCTGTATGGTCTTTCTGACATTCTTTAGTAAGCTGTTCTGCTGAATTTGAAACTCCTATGCACTTTTGAAAAGATGTGTGTATAACTTGTCTAAGCTTCCTGAACTCATTGTGTCTGTCTTTTAGAAGTTTATTACATTTTTTTTGTAACAAAATGTACTAGAGTTTCTATCAGTAACTGATTTGACTGTTGTTGCAACTCTGAAATAAACATTTTACATCTGGTGACAGAACATAACTGTCTAACATTTGAATATAATGTCAACATATTAACTTTTCTTGGTTCTTTACCTTTACAATTTTTGTCTGTATAGTCTAACCTTTGGATAATGTCATGCACTGTATTTTTATGACATTGTACACACAATAAACATTTTTATACCACACATGATTTTATTTCAGATACCAGTCAAATATTATAATCCATTTGCATAATGCCTTACTATCAAATTGCAATCCATTTGCATAATGCTAAGGTTTTACATTTGCTAATATGCAGTATATACATTTATTCTGTTATTATTATTACCTCTATGGCATTCATACTGTATGTAACACAGAATAATTTAGATGGTTGAAAAGTTTCTGTAATCACAAAACTGGCAGATTCAGTCTTACAACTTCGTCTTGTACCTTTTCTGGAGAATTTATGGAACTGCTCCACCTTCCTGCAATGCAATGCTACAAACTGTTGAAAACTGTAGAAATCGTCTTGCTGTGCTGTTTACTGCTGAATCAGAGACACATCATGACTCCATCTGTAGTCTGTTTAAATCTGATAAAGAAATATATTCTGCAGCTATAAGCACAGTTACAGATAACTTATTTTATAACAAAAGTCTGTCAGATTTGTAGCATATATTTACAAAGTTTTCCTTCATTACAGATATGAATGATGACTTCTACAAGATACCTCTCTGTCCTTCTCTCATAACTGAATTACTACAAACTATTGTCCTTTGTGATTTAAGCACTTTTGCTGATGTGAGGATGCCATTCTGAAAGGAAACATCCGTATAAGCTGTTCCTACTGAAAAACATCACGTATTGCTGAATTTATAAAAAAGGATGTCTGTTAATAGATATTTGTTCTGCAAACATGAGAAAATCATATAATCCTTGCTTTGATGCTGTGAAGAGAAGCCTGTCTGTTATACATATAGTATGAATGCACATTTTACATTGCTAAACTCTATACATATATTCAAGCAAACTTTTTATTCTATGCTTTATCTTTCAGCATATTTATATTCATAATATCTAACAGTATGGTCATCACACAGCATAAGCCTCTGATTGCCACAGTCAGATGCAATCAGTGGTCAGAGAAGGGTCTAAGGTCAATAGAGAACAGGCTGAAGACCTGGAATTTGACTGGAGAAAAAGTTCAAGGAAATACTCAGGGCTCTAGCACCCCAAGAAGAGGAGGACATAGGTGGTGCTATCACTACTACTGTATGGTATAGAAATGTGGACAGTAAAGGCAGAGCAGTTGAGGAAGCTAAAGGTGATGGATATCACCTCTAGAGCACCTCAAAACAGCATGCTAGAGCACCTCAAAACAGCATGTGCAAGGACTATAGAACAGATATGCAACTGAGCCAGGTAATAAAGACGTGTCAAGGAGCAATTCTCCCCAGGCCTCCACTGAAAATAGACTCTGTCCTAGTTGGACATTCCCAGTCAACAAATATAAAATAAATAAATAAATAAATAAATAAATAAATAAAGCAAGTTACATAAGGAAAGTTGGTGGAATGCAGAAGTCCAGGAAGTCATCAATAGAATGAAGGAATGCAGGAAAAAGAAGGAGATACAAAAGATGGGCCAGGCTAGGAAGGACTACGGGTTGGCTAACAAAGACGCTACCAGATTAGTTGCAATAGCAAAGAACAAGGCATCAGATACCTTCTACCAGCTTCTGGAAAGTAAGTGGCTCAGTAGGTGGTACAAAGAAACTCTTAACAGGTTGCAAAACAAAGACAGAAAGATAAAGAAGCTAGTCAGACACCCTTCATAAGGGATGCCAGCAGCAACCTGCTCACCAGTCCACAGGACATCAAAGGTAGATGGAAGGGGTACTTGTTTATTTATTATTTATTTGTATTTGTCTACCAGGAAAGTCTAACTGGGTAATACCCATTTTCAGTGGCTATCCTGGGAAGAAAAGCTCCATTTGTCTACATTGCATTATACTTAGTTTCAGTAGCTTCTTACTGAAGAAAATCCACAGAAGCTGTACTGCCGCAGACACAGCCTATGATGAGAGAAGAAGTAAGAACAGCTGTAAGTAAAATTAAGTCAGAAAAAGCAGCAGGCTCAGATGAGGTGACAGCAGATATGATAAAGATGCTGGGTGAGATAGGGTAGAAATAATTCCTGAGGATACTTTTATCAGTGTGGAGAGAAAGGTGACATGACTGGAGAATAAGCATACTAGTGACAGTGTACAAGAACAAAGTGGACATTCACAACCGTGGGCAGCATACCTGTCAGCCATCCAGATTTCTGCAGAATGTCCAGATTTTTGCATCATATTTTTGGTCTGTTCCTCATAAAATGTGTGGTTTTCTGAGAAATTACTAAATTATGATACATTTGGGTTTCAGACTTTATATCCTTCAGAAAATGCATATTAACAGAAATCATGCTATTCTAGCAACTTTCTAAGATTATAAAACCAATATTGAAAATCTGTCCCTATTTTTGGAACTTTGTCCCCATATTATTTTAGGATTTGTCCACATCTTTTGTGCTAAGAAAGTCTTGTAGAGGGTGATTGATAAATTAATACATAGAGTAGTACAAAGTAGGATGGGATATGTGCAGTGTGGATTAGGATCAGGATCGGATCTCTCAATTGCACAGATTTTTGCCTCATATTTTTGGCCCATTACACAAAATTTGCGCTTTTTCTGGCAAATCACTGAGAACTAAAGTCACTAAATAATGACATACATTTAAGTTTCAGACATCATATCCTTCAGAAAAATGCACGCAATCACAAATCCTGTTATTCTAGCAACTTTCTACTGTTATAAGAGCGATATTTAAAATATTATCTGTCCGTATTTTGGGGCCTTTGCCCCCTCATTCCCCCATTATTTTAGACTTTGTTCAGATTTCTTGCGCTACGAGGTTGAGGGGTATGATCAGGATGCAGAACAGCTAACCTGATGTTTGCAGCGAGACAGGTAGTTGAGGAGTAGCTAGACATGAAGAAAGAGTCCAACTGGGCATACCTTTACTTGTTGAAAGCGTATGATAAGGTCCCAATAAATCTGATTTGGGCAGTCCTGTGATGGTTTAGAGTCCCAGAAACACTGTTAAAATTAGTGCAGGCTATGTACAAGGACCCAATGACTCAAGTCTGAACAGTGTTTGGACTCAAAGAGGTCCTAGTGGCTCTGGGTGCGCATCAGGGTGCACCGCTGAGCCCACTGCAGTTCATACTGGTGATGGGCTATATTAGCATACAGGCGAAGGGGAGAGATAAACAAAATTGCCATATGCAGATATATAGACACTAAACAAGAACTTGAGCAAAGAAGTGTGGAATAGAATGAAAACTGAAGGCATGTGGGATGAAACTAAGTACAGATAAGAAAGTTATAACTACAGCAAATGGGGAAATCAGAAGAGGATGAGAATTGAGATAGAAGGGAAAATACTGGAACAGGTTAACAAATTTAAGTATCTGGGAGTGTTGTTAAGGAGAAGGGATGTCTGAATGAGAAGGTCGAAGCCGAATCAGTGGAGGTGCAGCTAAGTGGCACAGAGTGTCAGGTGTAGTATATGACAGAAGAATGCCAGACAAAGCTGAAAAGTAAGTTGTACAAGACAGTGGTGTGACCAGTACTACTGTATGGTATAGAAACCTGGGCAGTAAAGGCAGAACAGTTGAGGAAGCTGGAAGTGATGGAAATGAAGTTTCTGAAATGAGTGGTAGGATGCACACTGTGGGACAGATGAAGAAATGAGGACTTCAGAGAAGCCAAATTAGCTCAAATTGTAGAAAAGGTGAAACAGAACAGATTACGGTGGTTCAGGCACATGCGCAGGAAAGCAGAAGACAATCTGGTGAAGAAGATTTGGGACAGACAGGAAAAAAGCACAAGGAAATGAGAAGATCCAGTGAAGACATGGATCGTCTGGGAGAAGACCTGTAACAGTCAGGCATGACTGTCAAAGAAGGTAGCAGGGTGGCATCACATCGAGAGGGATGGCGGCAGTTGGCACAACACAACAACCCTATGCAGAAAGTGGGAAAAAGGGGGTTGATGATGATGATGGTGATGAGCTGTAGGGACAGATATGGTAGTACTTACAGCAGGCGAATGTACCAACATGGATGTATAGGCTTAGACGGTCATCTCCATTGCATTATGTGGGGAATGTGTTTGGGAATAAGACTGCTGTTGTCACCAGCACAGGCCGATGCATAGATTAAACAGAACATAACAGTGCTATGGCAATAACAGGCATGTAAAGCAACAGGCTGCCCAATTATTGTGGCATAACTTACTCCCAGTACTTTTGGCATACATGAGACACATGCAGGCACACATATTCCTGCTGCTAACATTTTGAGAATTCCAATGGAAGGGTGCTCCTCCTTAACAAGGTAGAGAAAATATAACTTACCGCACACTTTCCGATTAGCATGTGCTTCTGCAGGCTGCCTATAGACATGGTGGTGTGCATTTAAAACTATGCAGTTTTATGCACATTTATGCATCAGCCAGATAAATGAGGTGAGGAGGCATGCATGTCAATGAACTGCTGCATTTTGTTGTGGCAGAAGGTGCAGCCTTCAGCCTCTGGTCACTTGTAGCAGCCTGTGGCCACAAGCTCATGGAGGAAAGCATACATATTGTGTTACTTTGCTAGGAGCTGTGCTGCAGAAATCACATTGCAGATGTGACTCACAGGCCACCATCTTGCTCCTTATGAAAGCTTCCATTTTTCAGGAGAATGGCAGCTCCTGCTGGCGCCTGCCGCAGACTACCTGTATGCTGCATGAAGAGGAGCAACGTAATGGTTCATCTTCCTCTTCACACCAACTGGACTCCTATCATGTTGCCTTTAAGGACATGGATACCTGATATGACATGGCTGGGTGTCACAAGGTGGGGGATGAGTGAAGGCACCATTTTGATGTTTTGTGGTACAGGAACCCTGATGAGCTGCATCTATGAGAAGTGTGTGTGTGGGGGGGCATTGAATGGTATAGTAAGCATTTTTTTATGTTTTCTTTTTTCTTTTTATCCGATGTTATGTTTGAGAGTGTTGTTGCTACTTGCAAACAATTGGGACTGTATATATTGTAGCATTTTCAAACAACAGTTATCATGGTTCTCTGATATGCTCATTCTCTTTCACCATGAGTGAGACATGATGCAAGCCATGTCTTCTTCTGCAGCACAGGCCAAGGTCAGTCTTACTCACAGGGGCTAACATGTCTATAAAGTGTTTCAGGCCAGTGTCAGGACACATTCACTTCTGACCACATTCCCATTTTGGCTACTCACTGGAAGTCCAGGTAAGAGATTTGTCCGGCTCCATATTGAAATGTCGGCACTCAAAATGCAGGATAACAATAAGCTGAAAAAAGGACTGAAAACACAGGAAAAGAGTGAATCTCAAAAAAATTTATCATCTCCTTTAAACGTGTCTTTTGCAGTGGGAAAATCCCCCCTGCACCCCTCCCCCGAAAATTATATCTACCAACTCCAAGATTGCTATATCTCAGAAAAAAGGGAATATTCTGAGAAATGGCATCTCAGACTTAGTATATGTAAGTCTGTTCTTTCAGTCATTTAGTCTCCATATTTTGGGAGTCACTCTAGTGGGTCCTAACATTTCAAATGGTTACCAATTTGTTCTTCAGGCACCTCTACTGCTTTCTCCCCCTACAGAGCTTGTGGCTGATGTTCATGAGGGTAATAAGTCAGGTTGTGCATCATTGGGGGGCAATTCTGGTTCCTCACTGGCAAGTAGCCCACCTGCATTGTTTTAGGTGGCTCGGCTCAGTTGCAGCTGGAGCAGGTGCTGGAGGCTGCACTGGAGTGACAGATGGGCAGATATAAAGGCTGTGTGAAGATCCTTTTGGGCAGAATAACAGATTTGTTCAACAGACTGATTACTACCATTAGCCCATAAGGGGGGAGTCTGTGTTATACCATCAGGTGCTCTGATCCATCACATGGGGATGGATCCTAGTAATGTCCTTTTAGCCAGGATGTTGACAACACAGAAGCTCCTATACCCCATTTTTGTCCTCAGCCATGTGTACTCCCTTCCTTTTGTGTCATTTCCCCATGTGCTATGCATTGTCTAATCCTGTCCATCACCACATATCTAATCTTAGTTTGTTGCTGTCCACCATTGTCACTCTATTCCATTGTGTGCAAGATCATCCCTGTGTGATTGTGTTATTCTTTCTTTACCTTTCTGCCCCATACACTATCCCATACACCATCTTATCTTCCTTTTCTGAATTGTTCTTCTTCTCCATTCTGCAAACTCTTACTGTGTTGCACTTATGCATGACCTTCTGCTTGATGTTGCCTTTTTCCTACTTTCTTGTATACCCCATGTCCTTCTCTTTTATGACTCCATCAAGTGTCCACATATACAGACAGCATAGCAGTGCAGCTGCAAAAAGCATACAGCCAATTAAGTAAATGTGGTGCTTGGTGCAGGCCTGCCATGGGAAGTGATAACATGCAGCCTGGCTCCATAAGCACTGCTTTATATTAAATTATATGTCTGAGTTCATGTTTTCTGTTCTTGAAGGGATTAAGCTATACAGTGAATGGCTGGATGGGGTGTTTCCTGTGATTTTGTGTATACATTTCACCACATGTTCTGTCTGCTTGCGGTTATCCTGGTTGACCAGGTTGACGTGCATCCTTTCAGCCTGGCTCCTTAACATACCTTGAAGTGCAGCCAGGTACCCATATGTGCTGCATGTTTTAGTCTGCATACTCATTGTCTCCTTGTGTTGTTGCACAATGATGCTTAGATGTCTCTGTGGTGCATCTGGTTAGTGCTCTTGGTTGTTAACCGAAATGTTGGTGGTTTAAACCCACCCACGGATGAGACTTCCTGTTTGAGTCTAGCAGTTAGTGCAAAGGCTGTAGGCTATGAGCTGTTAATGACATGCTTTTCATAGTCACTTAAACAGATCAAAATCTGGGGTGCTCGGAGAAACTCGGTTAGTCTCCTTCACCATAGGCCTACTAGTTACCTACAAACCTAAAGCTTGCACAGAAGTAGAGAGCATGTCTATAAATATTTGTCATAGACTGATATGGTTAAACATGTTTTGACAGAATACATAGTACACAATGAGTATATCAAGAAACTCTTTGCATGCACATGTGTGCTTGCATCGACAACCGAACCCACACACAATATAGGTACACTGCTATATACTGTCACCGAAGTGGTCAAATCCTAATTCTGAGAAACTGCTGTATCAAAACATCAGTTTTCCTAAGTAACCCCTTGACCAAAATCATTAACCACACAAGGTTTTATGTTGTCAGAATTGGTATATTATATTAAGATGTGAGTGTGGATACAGGAAGCCCCTCAATGTAGACTATTAATTTCCTTTAGTGCATCTGCGTAAATCTGAGAGTTTGTTGCTTTTGTTGCATAATTTCATGTTCAGGTTGTTATAAAAGTTGAAACTGATCCATAATATGTGTCTGTAAATATGAATACACAGGTGGAACCCCTGGGACAAATTTGTGGTTTCTCAATATATAGATAGACAGGTAGCTATAATATACTTTTTTAACACACACACACACACACACACACACACACACACACACACACACACACACACACACACACACACACACACACACATCTCTATAATATATATATATATATATATATATATATATGTATATATGTGTGTGTGTGTGTGTGTGTGTGTGTGTGTGTGTGTGTGGGTCTATATTCTTAGTTCAAACGCACAATTGTCCGAACGCTGAAACATCGAACTGGAAGTTCGAAATGTAGAAATAGCAAAGCCGCTGAACACCAAATTTTTTCCCAGGGAAAATATTTGGTGGGCCGTTTCCGCAGCTTTGCTATTTCCTCCACTGTGGTGCAATCTCGGAGTTGGTATATTTAAGTAGGAGGGGTGTGGGGGGTGAAGCCCCACCCACATTAGGAATTGTCTGAAGTGTTCGTGTGTTTTTTCGTTTTGTGCCGGAACAGCGATTTTTGCAAATTGCAGCTGATACACTAGCCTACCCAATTTCAATTCTAATCAACCATTCCATAACAGAAAGCTATTTTCCCTCGATATGGAAAATATCCCACATCATTCCCCTCCACAAAGGCACCTCCTCCACCGACCTCTCCAATTACCTCCCCATTGCTATCCTCTCCCCTCTCTCCAAGATACTTGAAAAATGTATCAACACCCAGGTCTCCAACTACCTCCTAGCTAATAATCTCCTCTCCAAAACCCAACATGATTTCAGGCCATATCACAGCACTACCTCTGCTCTGCTCTCCTTCACCAACACTATACTTCATCACAAAAACAATGGCCTCTTCTCTACTGCCGTATTTCTAGATCTTTCAAAAGCCTTTGACATGGTATCTCATAAGCTACTACTCTCTACTATCCCCAACGTCTCCTTCTCACAATCAGCCAGCAACTGGTTCCACAGCTATCTACACAGATGCCAGCAATCAGTAATCTGGGACGGTAACATATCACCTCGCCTCCCAGTTACTCTCGGAGTTCCCCAAGGGTCTATCCTTGGCCCTCTGCTATTCTCACTTTTCACTAACAACCTACATACTGTCACCACACAAGCATCTCTTATACAGTATGCAGATGACTCTACTCTCATCTGCTCTGCCCCCATTCTACCAGAACTAAGACAGATCATACAGGAATCATTCTCTTCTGTAGAAAGCTGGCTATCCAATGCTCAGCTCCTACTCAACCCAAGTAAGACAAAACTTCTCCTGTTCCAACCTTCCAAAGCCACCGAAAACACCCCCCACTTCAACATTCTTATCAAAGACAATACCATCATCTCTCCATCAGAACACACACAATCAATCGGTGTGGAAATAGACAACACACTTAGATTTGACACCCACATATCTCTCACAATAAAAAAAGTTCACAAGAAACTTGGTGCATTATATCGAAGCCGCCAATTCCTAACCAAGGCGGCTAGAATCTCCATAGCCAATTCCCAGATAATCTCCACCCTACTCTATGCATCCCCCATACTTGCCAACCTTAGACAGACAGACCTACACAAGCTGGATGCTTGTTACAACAAAAGTGCTAAATTTGCCACTGGAACCTCCTACCGCAGCCATCATTTTATCTCCCTTAAAAAACTAAACTGGCTAGAACTCCCAGAACTCCTTCACTTTAATCAACTCACCGTCGTTCATAAACGTATTAAACATCCCATCAACATCCCTTCCCTTGAAACCCTTCTCCAACCCTATCACCCCACTAGGCTCCTAAGATCAAAGCAACAAAAATCAACTCACTGTTATCAAACCCAAAAACTCAGCAGGAGAAGCCATATTTTCATGTACCATATCTAAACTTTGGAACAATCTTCCACCCTCTATAACTACTCTACCTTCCAGCAGCCTTTTCAAGACTGCACTCAAATTCCACTTAAACTTGCACTAATCCAGACTAACACCCCCACCCTTTCCTCCCCCCCACCTAGACTCTTAACCCAACTATACTACTGCCACTACTAACCACAGTCAGAAATAGCTAGTTGTGTTTACATACTTTAACATCTTGTCTGACAACTTTGTTACTAATATTATAAATGACAAGAAACTATCTTAACTTTCAACATTTACTGTATATAGTGTTGATAATTAATATCTTGTTATTGTATTAAAGCCAATAACCTGTAATGTTGTTTACTATTGCTGCAGCTTTGTATCTATTTATCATGTACATGATGTAGAGCTTTTCTCCCCGAGCATCCGCTGAAAAAGGACCTGCGTCCAGTCGGAATTTCCCGGTAAACAAATGGAAATAAATAAATAAATAATGTTTTTTCCTGGGAAAAAAATCGCTGTTCTGAGTGTTCAAAGTTCTTGCATTTCAAACTTCCTGGTTCAACATTTACGTAGTCGAACTTATGACAGTTTGACTATGTGATATAGACCCATTTATATATATATATATATATATATATATATATATATATATATATGGATATACTCACAATCATTGTAATTCCCAAATGTCACCATCATTAACAACACAAAAATGTCAAATAATAAACCTGACACACCTTTGTGTATGCTCCAAGGAAGAAATAACTTCCAAGTAAGTTTTAAAAATGTGTGTTTTGGGGGGGGGCACTCCCCACACCTCCTGTCAATTGTTTATTTTAACTCCAAGACCATACAATCTCCGGCCAAAGGGAATATTCCTCAACCCTGAAGACTGTTCAGTCTCACACAGCTGTTGACCAAAGTGTATCATCAAAACAGAGGTCAACTTAAAGTCAAATCTTATAACAGCAGTGAATGCACAAACAAATAAATAAATATATATATTTATATAGGTTTATAGGGAGGTACTAGTCTATTGGCCCTAGGGACTATATAAGCCTAGCCAAGAAGGTACCCTGGCTTTCGCCACCCAAGAAAATTATTTTCCTGTGCCACTGTCGAGCAGAGCCACAGAAGTGATCCCCGGGGTGAATTTCCTATTTCCCATCCAATCATCAAGATTTTTCTTGAAGAGTGGTAATGAGGATCTTTGTTTGATATAGTTAGGTAGTTTGTTCCAGAGTATGGGAGGTCTCTGGGACAGGAATCTATCCCTCCAGCATGTTCTGTTTATTGTGGTGACAAGGTTTAGGTCCCTAGAGCATGTAGCTCGGAGGTATTGGGATTTCTTTAAGTGGAGCTTGTCCAACAGCTCTGGGTCTGACATAGCTTTGTATGTTAGGCAGAGATCGCGTCTGAGTAGGTGATATGTGACGGAGTAAAGATGGAGATTTTTGAGACAGTCTGCATAGGGCCTCTGTTTGAGGCTGTTAATCCTCTTTTAGAGGTATTTTTGTGGTATTTCCAGTTGTTGTAGATGTCTTGTGAGGTACATACCAAAAGGGGCGTTGTACTCTATAATGGGTCTATTGAGTGGTGAGTAGAGGGGAACAATGACCTCTTTTTTCCTGGATGAGAAACCTTTTGTAATGAGGTGTGCCACGTGGAAGGATTTCCTGACTACTGTGGCAATGTGATTATCAAAGGAGAGATTACTTTCCACCTGTGTCCCAAGGTCTCTTATCACACTTTCGGTGTTAAGCAGACTACCGCCTATGTGGTAGTTCATGGGTACTGAATTTTTACCAAAGGGGATGACAATGCACTTTTTGGCATTGAGTTTGAGGCCATGGCTTTGACACCAGGCATCTGTCTCAGTGAGGCCCTTTTGTAGGATGTCCACATCGTTAGGAGTTTCGATTATGGCTCCTAGTTTTTAGTCATCTGCGAGCTTCATTAGCCAAAGACCTTTTGTGTTAGCTTGTACTTTACAGAAGTAAATACCAAACAGGAGAGGCCCCAGGACTGAACCCTGCGGTACTCCACTTGTCACTGGTCTGAAGTTGGATTTGGTGTTTGCTACTTTCACAGTATGGGTTCTGTCAGTGAGCCATTTGGCAATCCATCTTGTGACATGGGGATTTATACCTAGTTTAGTGAGTTTATCTATAATTCCAGAGTGGGGGATGGTGTCAAAAGCCTTGGCAAGATCTAGGTAGGCTGTGTGAACCACCTTACCCTCATCTACAGCTTTGGTGACTGCTTCAAAGAAGTCTATCAGGTTTAGGAGACATGATCTTCCTTTTACAAACGTGAACTGGGTGGGGTCCAGAGTATGGAGATTACCAATGTCTTTGTTTATAAGTTCCATGATGATTTGTTCCATGGCCTTGCAGACCAGGCTCATCAAGCTAATGGGGCAGTAGTTCCTGGGGTCCATGGTGGCTCCCCCTTTGTGGAGTGGGATAACCATCACTGTGTGCCATTCAGTGGGCACAAAACCTGAGGTGAGGCTATGATTGAACATACTTAGGTGGGGTGCCAGTTCACTCTGTAGTTCTTGTAGAACGCAGCCTGGGATGTTGTCAGGTGCCATGGATGCTGTGTTCCTGCCTTTGGAGAGTGTGTTTTTTTACCTGTGCAGCCATGATTACAGGAACTTTGCATTCTTCCAGTATAGAGATGGGCCCTTTAGGGGGTGAGAGAGGGGTAAAGTTAGCACTGAACCTATCTGTCAGGATGTTGGCAATATCAGTTGGTTCTGTATATTTAGTGCCATTGTGCTGTAACTCAGAGCAGATCTGAGTGTTGCCATTGAGATTCTTGACATAGCTATAGAATGCTTTGTGGCTGTTTTTTGAATCAGTGGCAATTTTGTTTTCGTAACTAGCTTTGGAGGATTTTATGAGGGATCTCAGCTTCTTACTGGGGTAGACCAGGGAGTTGCTCCAATCATGGGATTTTACTCTTTTTTGCAACAGTTTCTTTCTTCTGTTGTAGAGTTTGTTTATGGCAGAGGACCACCAGATTGGCTTCATTTTTTTGGCGGATAGCATCTTAGTTCTGTTAGGGATAGCACAATCCATGCACTCGTGTAAGTGCTTATAAAGTACAATTGTGTAGGATTCAGCAGTTGTACCTCAATTGTCCATCTGCATGGGTGTCGTGAAGTTTGCCACTTCTGTCTTAAGAAGCGTGAAGTTGGCTTTGGGGGTGGGGACGGGATGTAGATGTCTAGAGTGATTAGCTTGTGGGCGGATCTGACCAATGAGGAATTGACCTTTGGTGTTGAGCACTGGTCACCCATATTGGTAATGATCAGGTCTAGGATATTGCTGCCCCTGGTGGGGGTGTGGATAAATTGATCCAAGGCATTGGAATTTATGAATTCCAGAAAACGTTGAGCAAATGAGTTGGTACATGAGTAGTTTTCCCAGTTAATGGTGGGGTAGTTGAAATTGTCCATTATTAGGGTGTTGGGTTGTACCCTAATATTTTCCAGTTTATCTAGAAATGAGGAGTGGGAATCCTGGGGCATGGTGGGGGATCTGTAGCAAGCTACAATTTGGACTGTGGTCTTGATCAGAGTTAGTTGCACTTGGATAATCTTGGATGCATTATGCTGAGCAACTAGCCTAGAGGTGTGGGTATCCTTAATAAATATGGACACGCCTCCACCTTTAGTGTTTCGGTCCAGGTTAGGTAGCCGAAAGGTGTGGTATGAATTATAGTCTGGTAATGCATGGGTGCTCTCTGGAGCCTTGAACCAGGTCTCTGACACTGCACAGATGTCAATGTTCTCCATTTTAAGGAGTGCCTCGAGCGAGTGCATTTTGAGGTTTAGACTTCTAGTATTAAGTAGCATTACCTCAGATTTTGCTTGCTTGTACCTGTTACTGTGGTGAATTTGTCATTTGAACCTTGCCCAAAACAGGCACTATAGGGGTGGCAAGAGTCTTAGCCAGTATCCGGAATCTCAAGGGTGACAGGTGCAGGCCATGTCTGGCTAAGCATCGTGGTCTGTTGATGATGTCATCCCAAGCAGACAGATACTGGATCCCCTTAGAATGACACCAGAAGCTTAAACAATTGTTGAAAAAAAAAAAAAAAAAAAAATATATATATATATATATATATATATATATATATATATATATATATATATATATATATATATATATATATATATATATATATACATATACACATACATACACATATACATATCTATTTATACATACATGGAGCATAAGATCAAAAGCTCAAAAGACTGCAAACCAAAATATGTAAGACTCAAAATATCAAAAACATTTTTAATGCAGGGGTGCTTGCTCCCTGCATCCCCCACACCCCTGTCTAATTATATATACCAACTCCAAGATCACAAAACAATGGAGACGGAGCAAATTCCCATGTTCTATATTCTGAGAATTAGATATTTTGGTTTCCATCTACATACATATACATGTACATACATGTATTAACATACACACATGTTTGTGTGCATATATGTGTATGTATATATATATATATATATATATATATATATGTGTGTGTGTGTGTGTGTGTGTGTGTGTGTGTGTATATATATATATATATATATACATAGATATATATATATATATATGTGTGTATCTATCTATCTATATATATATATATATATATATATATATATATATATATATATATATATATATATATATATATATATATATATATATATATTATATATATGGATCTACTACTTATGCTCGAATGCATAAATCACTGAACTGCTATTAACCGAACACTAACCACCGAATACACAGTAAAACGAAAACATATTCCACTGACTCACTAATCACCGAAAATAACACAACGGCAGATAACTGCAGCAAAACTCAAGTGAATCCTATAGATAACGAATTGTAACAAAGCCACTAAATCTTCTTTTATGCAGGGGGGCTTACCCCCCCCATGTGGGGGGCTGTGCCCCCCACACCCCCCCTACCTTTATATTCTCACTCCGAGGTCACACTACAGTGGGGTAAAGAGAATTCTCCCTTAACCGCACCGTAGTGTGACCGGCACTCATGCAAATATGAACGGCAGTCTTGTTACACTTCGTTATCTACTTACAACGCATAAGTAAAGCCTTTGTAAACTGAATTCTGTGTTTATTATTTTTTGTTAGCACGAGTGTTAAGCTTCATACATGGGATGTGTGTTTTGTGCTTACGCTACAGGATTCACTTGAGTTTTGCTGCAGTTATCTGCCGTTGTGTTATTTTCGATGATTAGTGAGTCGGTGGAATATGTTTTCATTTTACTGTGTATTCGGTGGTTAGTGTTCGGTTAATAGCAGTTCGGTGATTTATGCATTCGAGCATAAGTAGTAGATCCATATATATATATATATATATATATATATATATATATATATACATACATATATATATATATATATATATGTATATATAAAATACATACCATGAATAGTGCTGTTATCCTGTTGACATGCTTAATAACATTTTTCTGATTTTGTTTATCTGTTTAATAGCTTTATGCAGATATATTTATTCGTGTGAGTGAGTGAGTGGTGCAATTATTTTGTATACTAACAGTTGTTATGCAATCATTGTTACTGTAACATTTCCCTAAAGTGAGCTACAGCTCATGGGAGAAGTGTTGACTGCAAACAGATGTATTGCTTTAATTAAGTGATGTTATTTCTAGTACTCTGTTTACACACAGCACACAAACATGTCATTCTCCATCTAGCTTTGTTTACAACATCTTGATGTTACAGACATTGTGTTCTCAGTCTTCCACACCTTCTGTCTCTGTTTGTGCTGCTTGACACACAGCATGTTGATTACAACCGCATTTAGATAACTAGATGACTTTATAAGCGCAAGGGCCCAGTTGCCATGAATGTATGAAGACTGTGTTGTACTGTACCTGAATATTGCTGATCTTTGGCTGCATTTTATTTTGAAATGATCACTTCTATCCTATATCTTATTCTGGTATTACATCTGTTTTGTTTTGTGGTTTCTGTTCTGCTGGAGTTTTAAAAGGTCTTGGCTAGGGTCAGTTAAAAAGTTAGCTAAGAATTCCTTTGAAAACAGTGAATAACATCAGTTAATTAGTGGGAGGAGCTGAGAAACAGCATTGCTCTTTTAGTTAGAAATATCTCTGTTTAGCTGAAGTGTTTTGTTTGGTGGCCTGCTTGCTGTACTGTGCCTGAATATTGCTAATATTTGGCTGCATTTTATTTTTCTCTCCCACCTGCCCAGTTGTTGCTTTTTTCTTAAATTTGGTGGCTTTTGAGTTGCCTGGCCCTACTATAAATCTGATTTTGGACACTCCTCCCAGTCTCATCTCATCAGCTCATTCTACTGAGTACAGAGAGAGAGATCATTTGGGAAGGCCCACCCCTTAGTTTCTCAATCCTTAATTATCTTCTGTTTCCTCCCTTCCCACTTAACCTAAAAATAAATTGCACTTTATGCAGCTGCTTTTACTGCATTTTGTGTTTCTTCCTACTTTATTTTGCGTTGCTGCTTGTTCTTAAAAGTGTTCAATTGCATTTATTCTGCAGCATTTATTACTGTGTGTTAGTAACTTGATTGAATTGTAACTGTTATTCTAAGCCTTTTGGTTTAAGTACTTGGGTTTCAGGCTAGTTGTTTTACCTTAGGAAAGTTTGTGGTCTACACTCTTGTTGCAGGAGAGGTAGCTTACATCCTTCTAGGTTGGGAATTGCTGGTTGAAGGCTTAGTATGTCTGTTATTCTAAAAGTGTCTTAGTTCTGGTTTAAACAAGTAGGTTTCAGGACAGTTATTTTGCATTAAGAAGGTGTGTGGTCTAAACTCTTGTTGGAGGAGATGGTAGCTTCTGTCCTTCTGAGCTGGGAATTGCTGGTTGAAGACTTATTGTGCCTGCTTATTTGAACAGTTTTTTTTCCCCAAAATTGGTGTACTTTGTTTGCTGTAGCATAGACTAGATTCAGACCTGCTGAATCTAGCTCTATTTGTATAACTTGAGCACTAAACCAGAGCATTTTTTGTTGAAGAGGGTTCCCCTGCACCCTAGTGGCAGGATTGTGCAGTTAGAACTCTAAGTGATTGAAGGCTCCTGGAACAGAGCTCAGTTTTGAGCTTTTTATTGGTTAATTTGTTTATATCCGTTTGCGCTCGTTTGCTACATAGCACCGTTTTTGTGCAGCATGCACCTCCGTGCAGCAGTGGCCACCTTTGGTGGTTATAGACGCAAACACTTTTGCCTGCAAATTTTCCATTAGTATTCTGCTGATGCTCCATTGCTGGGTTCTCGTGACTGTCTCTCACTGACAGGTGATACATTCAGTGAAGCTCCTGGGCTACCAACACAGATCCTACCCACTAGTCCTTCATATTTTTTTGTCCACTTCTCCTGTCCTCTGCTTTACCTGTTTCTTCATGTCCTTTCCCTGTTTTCTGACCACATCAACTTACCTAGCATTATGGACAGACAGTTTCTCACAGTTTCTCCCATCAGCCTTGTCTACATGTGCATCCTGAGGCAATGTAGCAATTGCCTCATATACACTGACAACCCACTATTTCTAGTCCACACAAATTCATTATGTGAGAGATGCATCTCTATCAAGAACCTAGAATCCAGGCTCTCTCACCTACCAGTAAGTCGATCTGATGGTAAGCAGGTTGGCAGCATGCACACCTCACCTTCTGCTCCTACCAAACCAACAGCACATAAACCTACATATGTGAAGGAACTTACAAGAAGCTTATCTAAATATCAGAGATCTCCCAAACACAAACTCAAGCATGGTTCACATAATACATCTTTTGCAGAACATATTACACATAATATATCACACACCAATGTCTTATCAGTCAAGCCCCTATGGCATAGCACAAAAAACAAACATCTTAGTCATAGGTGACTTAGTTGTGAGACACTCAGATTTCCCTCTCACCAGGTTGGATAAGGAAAAAGTCACAGTCAGATGTCTGTCAGGTGCCAGGATCTGCCACATCACACACACACACACACACACACACACACACACACACACACACACACACACACACACACACACACACACGTAAGACTCTCAGCAACAGGCACTGTTATGACTCTGTCATAGTCCATGTTGGTGAGAATGACTTCAGATGTACCTCACTATACTATATGAAGAGAGACATGACTCAGCTCTTGCATTATGTGTCTCAGGCAGGTATGTCCCTAGCCTTAAGTAGGATTTTATCTTTTTCTAGGATGATACCTCAATAAAAACAAAAAAATGATTGACTTCAGCAATTGGCTTAGTTTCTGCTGTCATTCAAAGGGGATCCAGTATCTGTCAGCCTGGGATGACATGTTCGACAGACCTCAATGCTTTGCCAGAGATGGTCTTCATCTGTCACCCCTGAGATTTCGGTTACTGGCTAAGGCTCTTGCCATCCTCATAGTGCCTTTTTAGGCAATGTCAGAAGAACAAAAATCCTGATGTAAACATACCCTCTAAAAACAACCTCAGGGTTATACTGCTAAATTCTTCATCCCATTGGAATGGAAAATAGTTATCATCATCCCTTTGCACAAAGGGGGTGCATCCATGGACCCCAGGAACTATAGACCCATTAGCCTGACCAGCCTTATCTGCAAGGCCATGGAATGAATCATTATAGACCTTATTAACAAAGATATAGGAAATCTCCAATTGCTCGACCCCACACAGTTTGGCTTTGTCAAAGGGAGATTATGCCTGTTAAACCTGATGGACTTCTTTGAGACAGTCACCAATGCCCTGGACGAGGGGAGATCTGTGCATACAGCCAGCCTAGACTTATCCAAGGCATTTGACACTATCTCCCACTCAGGCATCACTGATAAACTCACCCAGCTGGGTATCAACCCATATATTGTCTAGTGGGTTGCAAAGTGGCTCACTAATAGAACTCATATGGTCAAAATAGCAGATTCCACCTCCTGCAGCAGACCTGTAACCAGATATGCTCCACAGGGATTGGTTCTGAGACCCTTACTGTTCATAATCTACTTCTCCTAAGTGCAGGCTAAAACTAAAGGACTGTGGCTGACAAAGTTTGCTGATGACTGCAAACTGGGAGCGGTCATTGGGTCCTTTAGCGAAGTCATCATCCTACAAGAAGGTCTTACACAGACTAATGACTGGTGCCGAAGTCATGGTCTTAAACTTAATGCAAAAAAAGCAGCATCATCATCCCCTTCAGCAAGGGTGATGTTCCTGCAAACAACCACATCAATAGCAATACCCTAAACACACAGTCAGTGATGAGAGATCTGGACACACAGGTTGACAGCAACCTTAACTTCTATCACCATGTCTCCACAGTGGTAAGAAGGGCATTTTATATTGCTCTTCTCATAAATAATGGCATTTTCTCCAGAAAAAAAAGTGGTTATAACCCCCCTGTACTCTTCCCACATCAGGTCAATAATAGAGTACAATGTTCCCTTAGGTATATTCCTTTCCAAACACCTGCAGCAATTGGAGAGACCACAAAGGTTCCTTACAAAGAAAATTCAGAGTCTTCAAGATCTGTCTTATGCAGACAGACTGAAATCATTGTCATTTTACTCTGTGTCATACAGACTGCTCAGAGGTGACCTGTGCCTTGCATATAGAGCAATCTCTGATCCAGCTTTGATGGAAATGCTGCACATTCACAAGTCAAATGGCACACAGGCCTCTCGCTCAAATCACCTTAACCTGGTATGTGACATCAGCAGAACTTGCTGGAGAGATATATTTATCTGTCAGAGATTGCCCCACTTTTGGAACAAGCTTTCTATTCATTTTAAACAAACCCCTTGTTGGCACTATTTAAGTGCAATTTGGATGATTGGATGGTTAACCAGAAATTCACCCCAGGGGTTCCACCTGTGTCCCTCTTGGGCAGGGGCACTAGGTGCTGATTTTATTGTCTGCTTGAACCAGACACCATTGGGAATATAGATTGAACTTGGCTAGGCTTGTAAAGGTCCTGCGGCCATTAGGCTAGTAACCTGATATGATCCTATGATCCTATGTAAACATGCAGTATTCCTCTTAATGTAAATTTTGGCTAATAATAACATCTCTTGTCTCCAGTTGGAATTATACAATGAACCTTAGAAAAGCACTTATGGGGCTAGATGAACAGTGGGTAACCTGGGCACATGAAAGGACTTTGGGGGGGGGGGGTCATGCTCTTGGACTAATATTGTGTATGTTAGGAAATCAACTTGCTGTTTGTTAGCAGAGGAGGTCCTATTAGAGGCCCTATTATTTTGCGTTCTCTCTACTTGGCCTTGCTTTTTTAACAGTAAGAAAAAAGTGAACTATCTAATATTCCAGTCCAACAAAAGAAATTATCCAAAATAAATCTGGACAGGCATCTCCTCACTCCTAAACCCTGGCACTAAGACCAAACAAATCCACTCCATTTCCCAACAAAAACAATTCAGATATAGCCACCTTTTTCAAAAAACATTTCATCAACACCATATCCAGCATTACACCCACATTTAGCCAATACCATACTGACTCAGGCCCTTCTGCCACAACTACTTCAGTCCCCCCATACACACCCCTCCCTCTCCCTCCCAACATGACTCTATTGACTTTTCCAACCCCTTTACACCCTCCTTCTCCTTAAAACCTATTCCCATTACAATCATAAAACACCTACTCATCAAGCTTAAACCTTGCTCCAATGCAGCAGATGATCTACCCACAGACTTCCTAAGACTTGCTGCAAACCCTATAGCCTACCCTATTAGCATTCTGAAAAACAGATACATCCTTGAATACTATGTTCCAAAAACCTAGAAAATGGCACATAACATACCCCTCCATAAAGTTGGCGACTCCACAAATCTCTCCAACTACCGCCGTATCACTATTTTCTCCCGCATTTCTGAGATTCTTGAAAAATGTATTCAGACTCAGGTCCTTGAATTCCTCACCAGCAATCATAGGCTGTTTCCTACTCAACATGGATTCAGACCAAGTTTACAGTACAATGACAGCCATCATTTCCTTCACAGATAAAATCAATAAAGCTAAGGACTCTGGTAAATACGTGTCTTCCACCTTCTTAGACCTCTCTAAAGCATTTGATACTGTATCTCATCCCCTTCTCCTTAAAAACTCTCACTTACCAGACTATCCTCCCCTTCTCTTAAATGGTTTTCAAGTTATTTATCAAACAGACAACAAGCTGTTAATCGGAATTCCTCCTTCTCTTCCTATCTCCCAAATCCCACAGGGGTGCCCCAAGGTTCCATATTTGGGCACCTACTTTTAAGCATCTTCATTAACAGCCTTCACTTATCTCTCATTTATGGCTCCCTTATTCAATACGCCAATGATTCTACAATCATTTGCACTGCCAACTCTATTCCCAAGCTCCAGCACATCATTTGCACTGCCGACTCTATTCCCAAGCTCCAGCACATCATTTGCACTGCCGACTCTATTCCCGAGCTCCAGCACATCATTTGCACTGCCGACTCTATTCCCGAGCTCCAGCACATCATTTGCACTGCTGACTCTATTCCCGAGCTCCAGCACATCATTTGTACTGCCGACTCTATTCCCGAGCTCCAGCACATCATTTGCACTGCCGACTTTATTCCCGAGCTCCAGCACATCATTTGCACTACCGACTCTATTCTCGAGCTCCAACACATCATTTGCACTGCCGACTCTATTCCCAAGCTCCAGCACATCATTTGCACTGCTGACTCTATTCCCAAGCTCCAGCACATCATTTGCACTGCCGACTCTATTCCCAAGCTCCAGCACATCATTTGCACTGCTAACTCTATTCCTGAGCTCCAGCACATTACTCAGCTATCTCTCTCTTCCATGGAAAACTGGCTTACCAAAAAATCACCTGCTGCAAACAAACTACTACTTTTTACCCCCAAGTTACGCATCCCAGTAGACAAAAAAAAAACTCTCTATACTCTCTCCTACAACAAAACACCTATAGAAATGCTTGCCCATACCAAACTACTAGGCATTATAACTGATGAACACCTCAAATTCGATCTTCATGTCATCAGAATATCAAAAACTGGGCTTGCTATACAGGCATAAGCAATTCCTTACCCCCCCCCCCCCCCCACAAAAAAAAAAAAACCTAGCCATCACCTAGCTCTCTTTAACATACAGTGCACTACTACTTGCATAACTAACCCCCAATCTAAAGTCCAAACTAGAAACTTTGCAACAAACACCCTCTACACTACCCACCATTGTATAGCAATACACTCTCTAAACTGGTTAGAATTACCACACTACCTCCCTTAATACAACTGTTGACTGCACACAAAATTGTATATAAACCATTATCATGTCCACCCTCTCCTCCCTCTTCTCCAACTAACTACCCAACAGATTCCTCAGATGCAAAAATCAACAACTTCTACAGATTCATAAAACTCCCAGTAGGTCAACTTCTATATTCCTGCATTGTTGTCAAAATGTGGAACTCACTTCCTACAAGTCTCAGATCAGATCAAAACATTATGACCTTTAAAACTTCCTTATATAGCTACCTATCTTCCCCATGGAGCTGTAACTGCTCCACATCCCCATCCTTCAAAACCTGACCTCCTTCCTCTAACTTCACTTTTTTTCTTGTCTATATTCTAGATACATAGACAATAGTATTCTTGCCAAATTCCCTAATGATGTGCTTTGTGAAATGATCTATGCTATTTTGTTGAGATTACAGTTATGTTTTTCTCTAACTGCATTCTATCTCATTGTTAAAAGTTACACATGTTTTTTCTTAAACTGTATGCTATTCTCCTTGTTGAAATGTTCTGTGTTATTTTTCTGTATTGTTTCTATATGCACATTTATGGTTTTAACTGCATAAAATCGTATACTGCATTATTCTGCACAACATATCTTAATTTGTTAAGCTTGTAACATGTTCTTGCAGCTTTTCTCCCTGGGCCTTCACTGAAAATGGGCTCTCTTGGCCTAGTGTGGACTATCTCGGTAATAAAATGCCAATAATAATAATAATAATAATAATAATAATAATACTAATAATAATAGTGGCTGAAGTGTCCAGATTCATCTATATTTATATTCTTAAGATGTTTGACTGTTTCAATATTATATCCATATATCCATTCCATACTCTAGTGTGTGGATATTTTATGGACAATACAGAGCGTTTCAGAGAATAAGAAGATCTTAGCCCATTCTGTCCACCCAGTTTCCAGTTTAATTGATATGCTTCAATCCTTTAATAATCAGTACTTATTTTTCCTACATTATATTAGAGCTGCTTTATGTTATCTCCATGCACTCTGAATTTGTCAGTTGATTTAATTCAAAAACCACTCATGCGGAATTATTTTCTAACATCATTCCTAAGATATTGTGCTTCTGTCTTATTTTTTCTACCCATTTATCACAGAAAGATGTTACTCTCTATAACTTTTGTAATAAACCTAAAGTGCTTAAATGATTTTATTAACCTCTCCTCTATTTTTTCCATTGTCTGCATATTAAGTTACTTTACTTTCTCCTTAAGTCCTTTGAAATTATCATTGTCTGTCCCTCCACAACATCCTTTCAGTCTACATCTGTGCAGAACGTCTTTGTAACAGTACGTAATAATCCAGACGGAGCCTTACCAAGTGTCTATAGAGGGGAAGAATAATCCCCCATTTCTCTGTTGGAGATCATTCACCAAACTGTTTTTGCTACATCCTCACACCAGCTGACCATTATAGATTATCTGACATATAATTATGCTTAGATACCTTTTATGTTACTTGATGTCCTCCATTATGTAATTTATGCTTGGTTTTAATTAAACAAGTGCATTATATTTTCACTTGTCCGCACTGAGAATAAGCTGCCACACATGTGACCATTCAGATCACCCCATTAAGTCTCTTCTTCACCTACCCATCTAATTTTATCAGCCTTGCTGTTGATCTCTTTATCATCAGCAAATTGACATACTTTCCAATCTACATCCCCTGGTGCTTCACTGACATAAATATTAATGAGGCTTGGAACCATAACCACCTGTTGCAGCTCTCCAAGACTCTCCTGGTGCTTCACTGATATAAATATTAATGAGGTTTGGAACCATAACCACCTGCTGCAGCTCTTCAAGACTCTCCTGGTGCTTCACTGACATAAATATTAATGAGGCTTGGAACCATAACCACCTGTTGCAGCTCTTCAAGACTCTCCTGGTGCTTCACTGACATAAATATTAATGAGGCTTGGAACCATAACCACCTGTTGCAGCTCTCCAAGACTCTCCTGGTGCTTCACTGACATAAACACTAAAGAGAAATGGAACCTCACTGATATAAATATTAATGAGGCCTGTAACCAGAGCCATCAGTTGTACTTCTCTGAAGCTACCCTTGTGTTTCACTTGCATAAATATTAATAAGAACTGGAACATCACTGATATAAATATTAATGAAGCCTGAAGCCAGAACCACCAGTTTTAGCTCTTCGAGAGCGAGGCTCTCCTAGTGCTTCATTTGCATAAATATTAATAAGAACTGGAACATCTCTGATATAAATATCAATGAGGCCTGAAATCAGAACAACCACTTGTGGCTGTCTCACATTCAGTGTGAATCACATCTACTGCTACCCTTTCTGCCCTGATTTCTGGATGGTTTCCTCACATAAGACCCTGTCCTTGGAGCCACTCTAATTTCAACCAATTTATATATTAATCTTTTGAGAAAACTTTGTGAAACACTATGGATACCATATCTTCTGCCATTTCAATTTCAGTTACTTTGTAATCCAATCATAGAAATATCAAATATCCCTGGCAAGCATGAACATCATGGTAGGAAGCCATGTTGCCTCTGTCCCTGTGCTATCCTCAATGACTTCATCAATATTTATTTTTTTAATGATTCCATCATTTTTCTACATCTGAGGGTAAACCAGTCTATAATGTTCTGCTCTTCCTATTTTATGAAAGCAAGGTCATATTTATCTTTTTCTTCTTGTCTCCTAGTGCTTCATTTGCATAAATATTAATAAGAACTGGAACATCCAGTACAGCCCTAGCCGACCATTAGTTTTAATGAGAGTTATCTGAGGTATGGCATACACAAAATAAATTTCATTCCAACTTCTTGAGTATATCTCACTTAGACATTCTGTTATGTCTCCTGCCTGTTTTAAGATGTCTTTCAGAACCTCTTCATGAGTGAACGGATGTATTTATTTGGGCGGTGCACAGTGGTGCAGCGGTTAATATTGTCACCTCACAGCAAGAGGTTCTCCAGTTCGATTCTTGGCTGGGGTGCCTTCTGTGTGGAGTTTGCATGTTCTCCCTGTGTTCGCGTGGGTTTCCTCCGGGTACTCCGGTTTCCTCCCACATTCCAAAGACATGCATCTGGAGCATTTCTCCCCGGGCCTCTGCTGAAAACAGGCTCTGTGGAACCTAGTCAGACATTCCCGGTCAACAAATGTTAAATAAATAAATAAAAATAAAATATTTATAACTTATTGACTAGGCTGCCCACGTTAGCAAATCATATTTTCAACAGAAGTATATGGAGAAAAAATTACCTACATTGAGTGTAATGCAAACAGAAAATATATAGTCATAAGCATGTGGCCATTTTCAAGCACTGCACAAGAAAGGTAAATCATAGCTTAACATGGATCAGGTACTGTGCATGTGATACCTGTAACAGGTGCTATGTATGTAATACCTGTGGCAATTGTTGCACATATAATGCCTGTAGTGCTAGAGATGATTTCACCAGCTATTTACATATTACACTGAATTTTGCACTAAACTTTCCACCAGCATGAATAATTCATATTTTGGTATTGGGGTTCCCGCCCCACACTTATAATTATTGAACAGGAATATCTGCTTAGACTCTACCTTTTTGTGCTATCGGTAAGCAGCAACACCCCATTCTACCAGCAGATGTCAATCTGAATGAAATAGTGCAACATAAAAGCCTTCCCCATGAACTGCGATAACATAAAATCTCACCAACTGCAGCCATATTTCAGTGATTAGAGATGCTGATTTGTGTGCAGGATGACTACTATCTAGTCATTGGTGCTGTTGTTATTTGACATTAATCTCTTCCAAATTATATCAGTGATCTATCATCCTGATAAGGGCTTTGGACTTCCTGCTGACAGGGCTACATCAGTCAGCATGGTGTCTCTTTTATAGTAAGATGTTGAAGTAAATGGCTTGCCAGAAAATTGACACAATAACTGACCTGTTATGCATTTTACTGGCATTAGTTAGGGAAAAAGAGAAACAGCTAGGTTTTCCACATTTGCTTAAAAGAGTATTTTAGATCAGTGGCAGAACCACTCCAATTATTAGCTGATCTCAACATCAGATATTTTGAATGTTGGGGGAAAAGTGCCAGAACAGTTTACCTGGCATACAGGTATAGCTATAAAGTCAGTTACTTTTACTGTAATGGTAGTGTTCATTTACAATAAATCCCATTGGGTACTCCACAGAGATGTCTATGAGGACATTTTCTTTTGACCCATTAAGTACTTTACCTTCTCTGTGTTACTCGCATGCAAAAAAAAAAGATATGTGTAGCATTCCCCCATTGCATGCAAAAATAAAAGATATGTGTAGCATTCCTCCATTTTACAAACACATAAATCAGTACATTTCATAGATGCTAATAGTGGCACAGAATTAAACAAATAAAAATGGTTATGCAGTTCTCAAAACATACAATATCAGCTTACTGGGTTAAGCCTCAGTTTTCCCTCTCAAACACTATAATGGCCTTTTGTAAACAGGTCCATAAATAGGTAAGTTATTCCCTAATGAAATAAGAATTCTCTAGCTTTTGGAAGGGGTTATTGACTTATCTTTCCAAGATTTCTTCCAGCAAATGTTACACAAATAATGGCTAAACAGTTTTATTTTAAAACACATGACATTAAAACATCTTATCCACTTGCACTTTGCCTTAAACTATACTATCAAAAACACGTACTATTAGTTTGTTTTCTAAAAAACTTTTATTGGAATTTTGCAAATGAAAGAATTTTATAGAAGTATTTATGGACTTGTACAGTAATATTAATACAAAATAGACATCTACAGGCATGCCACATTGCCAGAAACATTCTTCTAATATGAGCTGTACAGAAAATAATATTATACAACTTGCAGGGGACTTGTGGAGTCTATTAAAATATCTTGTGAAAAACTGCTCTGGGAATTCCCTGTTAACATGCAAACAAAGCACTGAATGCAAAATCTCAAACGAGAACACAGAAGAGTGGGGAAGGACTCAATAACCACAAATAAAGATGCCATGCAACCTGTTTTTTGTTCTGTGTCACCCATTCATCCACTGTTAGCATCAGGCATTATGTTTAGCCACAAGAAGGCAATGGGCCCTGTCAGAAGTTTTCACCCAGTGCAGTTTTTGTATGGCTGTTTTCTCAGGTTTATATATTAATGATATCAGTTTATGTACTAAAAGTATAATGAATTGCTTATTTGCAGAGTCCGAAGAAATGCACTGAACCTGTTTAAAATGCTTACAACTACAAAATAAAGGTTTTTGTTTTTTCAGCCTTTTCCAACTCATCTGTATGTTTCCTTTGGGATTTTTTTCTTAACATATGCACGCGGTCGCACACACACACACACACACACACACACACACACACACACACACACACACACATATTTACACCTGTAGTAGAATTATTGCTAATATATAAAATGCTAAGTATGGGAATATAAAACCCATTTTGTGTTAACTTCTTTTACTTGTACATATTTTGTAATATTAATCAGAAATTTAATGTAATTTTAAACATATGCTGTCTTGTACTTATCCTTTTAAGGTGCATATTTTGTAATTTTTTGCCTGCAATAAATACATGATTTTTATGGTAGGTTCATAGGTTCATAGATTAGTACTAAGCTAAATGCCCTTGTGAGCCATTTTAAGCCTAGTCAATTATCCCTTGTGAGACTCAAACCCTGCACCTTGTGTTTGTAAGGCAAACACCTTAACCATTAGGCCACCCTCCCAACCCCTTAAACACACATTCTACAAATCTGACCATTCTATGCCTTGGTTTTGGCTAAAAAGGATATTTTGGAGAAGGCCACCTATTTAGTTAACAAATAAAAAACAATATAAGATTATTTGAAACAGTATTCCATATTCTATAAACTGGAACTTTTGACATTTTAGCTAACCTGCCTGATGGCTGATATTTATAAAAGTCCAGGATGTGTTGCTGTTGCCTGACATTATATCCCTGAATTTGTGCAATATCTTGCTACATGGATTAGAACTTATGGATTCTGTGTTGCAGTAAGTTGGTCAGCATTCTCTCTTTCTTCCTTTGAAAAAGGATGCATGATACATGGTTGTGACACGTCATTGTATATATGCCTCTATCTCACAAAATAAGCAGGCATCAATACATGTTGGTGATTCATGCAACAGTGTAGGCACCCCTGTCTGATACCCCGCAGCAGATATAAATGCAGGGTGGTGAGACACTCTATTGCACCTTTTGCCTCACACTCTGCAGCACATGCAGATATATGGTGATGAGATATGCAATGGTGCATGCATCTGTTCCTCACATTCTGGAGCAGGTGTAGCTATATGGTAGTGTGACATGCCATGGTGCATGTATCTGTTCCTCACATCCAGGAACAGGTGTAGCTATACGGTAGTGTGACATGCCATGGTGCATGCATCTGTTCCTCACATTCTGGAATAGGTGTAGATATATGGTGGTGAGACATGCCATGGTGCATGTATCTGTTCCTCACATTCTGGAACAGGTGTAGCTATATGATAGTGTGACATGCCATGGTGCATGCAACTGTTCCTCACATTCTTGAACAGATGTAATTATATGGTAGTATGACATGCCACAGTGCATGCATCTGTTCCTCACATTCTGGAATAGGTGTAAACATATGGTGGGGAGACATGCCACAGAGCATGCATCTGTTCCTCACATTCTGGAACAGATGTAGCTATATGGTAGTGTGACATGCAACAGGCATGCATCTGTTCCTCGCATTCTGGAACAGGTGTAGCTATATGGTAGTGTGACATGCCATGGTGCATGCAATTGTTCTTCACATTCTGGAACAGATGTAGTTATATGGTAGTGTGATATGCCACAGTGCATGCATCTGTCCCTCACATTCTGCAGCATGGTAGACATATAGTGGGGAGACATGCCACAGAGCATGCATCTGTTCCTCACATTCTGGAACAGATGTAGCTATATGGTAGTGTGACATGCAACAGGCATGCATCTGTTCCTCGCATTCTGGAACAGGTGTAGCTATATGGTAGTGTGGCATGCCATGGTGCATGCAATTGTTCTTCACATTCTGGAACAGATGTAGTTATATGGTAGTGTGATATGCCACAGTGCATGCATCTGTCCCTCACATTCTGCAGCATGGTAGACATATAGTGGGGAGACATGCCACAGAGCATGCATCTGTTCCTCACATTCTGGAACAGGTGTAGCTATATGGTAGTGTGATATGCCATGGTGCATGCATCTGTTCCTCACATTCTGGAACAGGTGTAGCTATATGGTAGTGTGACATGCCACAGGCATGAATCTGTTCCTCACATTCTGAAACAGGTGTAGCTACATGGTAGTGTGATATGCCATGGTGCATGGATCTGTTCCTCACATTCCGGAACAGGTGTAGCTATATGGTAGTGTGACATGCCATGATGCATGCACCTGTTCCTCACATTCTACAGCATGGTGGTGAGACATGCCACTGTGCATGTATCAGTTCCTCACATTCTGGAACAGGTGTAGCTATATGGTAGTGTGACATGCCATTCTGGAACAGGTGTAGCTATATGGTAGTGTGACATGCCGTGGTGCATGCACCTGTTCCTCACATTCTGGAACAGGTGTAGTTATATGGTAGTGTGACATGCCATGGTGCATGCATCTGTTCCTCACGTTCTGCAGCATGTGCAGATATATTGTGCAAGACATGACAAGGTGCATGTATCTGTTCCTCACATTCTGGAACAGGTGTAGCTATATGGTAGTGTAACATGCCATGGTGCATGCACCTGTTTCTCACATTCTGGAACAGATGTAGCTATATGGTAGTGTGACATGCTGTGGTGCATGCACCTGTTCCTCACATTCTGGAACAGGTGTAGTTATATGGTAGTGTGACATGCCATGGTGCATGCATCTGTTCCTCACGTTCTGCAGCATGTGCAGATATATTGTGGCAAGACATGACAAGGTGCATGTATCTGTTCCTCAAGTTCTGCAGCATGTGTAGATATATGGTGGTGAGACATGCCATGGTGCATGGATCTGTTCCTCACATTCTGGAACAGGTGTAGTTATATGGTAGTGTGACATGCCATGGTGCATGCATCTGTTCCTCACGTTCTGCAGCATGTGTAGATATATGGTGGTGAGACATGCCATGGTGCATGGATCTGTTCCTCACATTCTGGAACAGGTGTAGCTATATGGTAGTGTGACATGACACAGTGCATGTATCTATTCCTCACATTCATCAGCGTGTGTAGATATATGATGGTGAGACATGCCATGGTGCATGTATCTATTCTTCACATTCTGCAGCATGTGTAGAAATATGGTGGTGTGACATGCCACAGTGCATGTATCTGTTCCTCACATTCTGAAACATGTGTAGATATATGGTGATGAGATATGCCATGGTAAATGTGTCTGTTCCTCACATTCAGGAACAGGTGTAGCTATATGGTAGTGTGACATGCCATGGTGCATGTATCTATTCCTCACATTCTGCAGCATGTGTAGATATATGGTGGCGAGACATGCCATGTTGCATGGATGTATTCCTCACATTTTGGAACAGGTGTAGCTATATGGTAGTGTGACATGCCATGGTGCATGTATCTATTCCTCACATTCTGCAGCATGTGTAGATATATGATGGTGAGACATGCCACTGTGCATGTATCTATTCCTCACATTCTGCAACATGTGTAGATATGTGGTGGTGAGACATGCCACTGTGCATGTATCTATTTCTCACATTCTGCAGCATGTGTAGATATATGGTGGTGAGACATGCCACAGTGCATGTATCTTTTCCCCACATTCTGGAACAGGTGTAGATATATGGTGATGAGATATGCCATGGTGCATGTGACTATTCATTCAAAACTGTTCAAGGCTTATATTGCCAAAAATATAACACCAAGGGGACTCAGAGTGAGGATACAACCGCATGTGGGGGAAGCTGATGAGGAGCTCAATAATCAATGGGCAGCTATTCAGCAACATGCCACTATGTCTTTTGTAGAAGCACTAGCCAAGTTTCATGATCGAGTTATCGATTGTGAAATCAGTGCAGTCATGAAACTAGTCAATGATGTACAACCATTTGAAGGGGAAACATTCTTTAATAACCAATTGACCAAAGTGGCATCAGATCTAAATAATCTGGAGGAACAACTGAAGAAGAGAAAAATCAGGAAATTTAACAGAGATCAACTAGATTATCAAAGTACCAACCCTTTTAGCAATACAAACAAACATGTGAGATTCACATCACATTCAACACGTACTCCCAAACGTAAAAGACCTAGATCTATTCTTAGAAATCGCACTCCAAATTTTGGTTCATCTACCGATGACCTTTCCTCCTGTACTGAAAGTGATCTGCAGGCTGCATCAGGTTCACCGTCTCCAAAAAGAACACCAGCATCTATCCCTTTAGGCCCAGATATCAATGTGGGGGGAGAAAACACAAGAAAAATAAACAGCATACAGAGCTTACTGAAACTAGCAATGCAAAAATAAATGTGATACCAAATGTGAATGTTTTAAACTTATCAGACTTTGTGTTGTCAGCTTTACATTTGTCTGTTCTTAATAAAGGTCTTACATTTATACCAGGTTTCATGGTATCTGAAGATGTGTTGGCACAGGACGTTATGTCCTTTTGTAGAATGTTGAATCTAAAATTGCATTTTGGTGATATGGATAACAATTACAGTCAAGATAAATTCACTTATCATAAATCACGTTTCGTTCCTCCTATGCATCCTATTGTTCATCAATTCCAGAATAGCATACTCAAAGATCTACACTTTTCCAGTTCCGAGATATGGTATAAATCGAACAACATCACATTGGCGGAGAAACAAGCAATCAAGGAATTACAGAACAATAGCAACATAGTCATCATTTCTGCTGATAAAGGTGGGGCTGTAGTTGTCTTAAATTGGTCTGATTATGATAATGAGGCCAAAAGACAACTTTCTGATAATAGATACTATTCTGAAATGGTAATAAATCCCACATTTAGGTTCAAAAAACAGATTGATGATTTCTTGTTAAGTGCATGGAACGAGGGCATTATTGCCACTGACGTGATGTATCAGCTAATGATCCAGGACCCAGCCAATCAATATATTTATTTCTTACCCAAGATACACAAGGACCCAGTAAAGCCACCAGGTAGATACATTGTTTCAGGTAAGGGTTACATCACTGAACCATTATCATTATATCTCACCAAACATCTCAAGCCTTTGTTATCTTTTGTACGATCACGGTTACAGGATACTACTAACTTTTTACAAATCATTTCAGATACTCAGTTGGAACCAGATTGGTTATTGTGTACACTTGATATAAGTGCCCTTTATACCAACATTCCTCATCAAGGGAGTTTGGAGGCCCTGACTTATTGGTTGGAGTTGGCCGGCTTTTATCAGCCTGATTTCAACCAGGTTTTGGTTGGTCTTGCAGAACATGTCCTGACCAATAACGTCTTCTTCTATCAAGATTTTTGCTATTGGCAGACAAAGGGTACAGCAATGGGAGCATCGTTTGCCTCCATTTATGCTGATTTGTTTATGGCATTTGTTGAAAAGCATATTATTTACAATAGCCATAACAACATTTATCTTGAACACATTGATATTTGGAGACGTTATCTGGACGATTGTTGGATGGTATGGAAAGGAGAGACCCATCAATTATTTGATTTTCTAAGGTATCTAAATGACAACAAATGGGGCCTTCAGTTTATAGTACACTATGATATCAACACCATTACCTTTCTGGATGTACTGATTAATAGACTACCAGATAATACACTAAGTACTGAGGTATTCAGAAAGTATCCTGAATACAATACCATCCTCCATGCCACTAGCTTTCACCCCCCCACA
Source organism: Protopterus annectens (assembly GCF_019279795.1). NCBI lineage: Eukaryota > Metazoa > Chordata > Ceratodontiformes > Protopteridae > Protopterus > Protopterus annectens. The sequence continues at coordinate 1,329,924,716 of NC_056747.1, forward strand.
CATTGCTAAGAATATTCCTAAATCCCAATTCATCAGAATGAAGCGCATCTGTTCTGATGAATCTTCCTTTCAGGAACAAAGAAAAGACCTTACAAACAGATTCAGATCTAGGGGTTACAAGATGGGGCATGTTCTGCAAGCCAGCAATTTGGTTGATACACTCCAGAGGGATGATTTATTATGTTACAAACAACACAATACCATGGCAATACAACCGATTAGGTTTACAACTACATATGCTAGAAATTCAGACACTCTCATCCATAGTATACACAGACACTGGAACATTCTACAATGTGACCAAGAATTGGCAAATATCATACCAGACAGATGTCTTTTTTCATTCCAAAAAGGCAAGAATTTAGGTGGCTGTTTCAACCATTATAAACATTCTCATGACAATAGGCAGTCTCAGGCATTACAGACCACTCTTACAGGGGAACCCTTGACTGGTTGTTTTCCATGTGGTCATTGCACTAATTGTGATAAAATAAGTAAATCGAAACAATTTACCAGTCGTAATTCTGCCATAGTTTATGATGTTAATTTTTTTGCTAACTGCAGTACTGACTGGTTGATTTATCTGGCTACGTGTGCTTGTGGATCCTTCTACATTGGGCAAACTTCACGTCCCCTTAGACTCAGAATATCTGAACATGTTAGTAACATCAAAAATAAAAAGGTCAACAATGCTTTATATAAACATCAACTGTTGCATAAAACTGCAAAATTTTCCTTTATGGTAATTGATGTTATAAAAGGTAACAAACTCAATAAAACAGGTTGGCACTCAATTCTTAATTCCAAAGAAAAAAAGTGGATTGTGAAACTAGTTGGATTATTCCCACCTGGTCTAAATGAACAATTTTAGGTGTAACCAATGAACTTTCAGCTGTATGTACTTAAACAGCAACATCTGAATATTCAATTTTACACTGAGGAAGGCTGTGTTTTTGTGCCAGCCGAAACCGGTCTGGTTGTTTGTTGTTTTTACATATGTTTTTTACAGTTATATAATGCATTTTCTTTCAGGCAACAGTTTGCTGGCTCACTTGATGTTTTTCTGCATGTGACTATTCCTCACATTGAGGAACAGGTGTAGCTATATGGTAGTGTGATATGCCATGATGTATGTATCTATTCCTCACATTCTGCAGGATGTGTACATATATGGTAGTGTAACATGCGATGGTGCATGCACCTGTTCCTCACATGCTGGAACAGGTGTAGTTATATGATAGAGACATGCCACAGTGCATGCACCTGTTCCTCACATTCTGGAACAGGTGTAGTTATATGGTAGTGTGACATGCCACGGTGCATGCATCTGTTCCTCACATTCTGCAGCATGTGTAGATATATGGTGGTGAGACATGACACGGTGCATGTATCTATTCCTCACATTCTGCAGCATGTATATATATATGGTGATGAGATATACAATGGTGCATGCATGTGTTCCTCACATTCTGGAACAGGTGTAGCTATATGGTAGTGTGACATGCCACAGTGCATGCATGTGTTCCTCACATTCTGGAACAGGTGTAGCTATATGGTAGTGTGACATGCCATAGTACATGCATCTGTTCCTCACATTCTGGAACAGGTGGAGCTATATGGTAGTGTGACATGTCATGGTGCATGTATCTGTTCCTCACATTCTGCAGCATGTGTAGATATATGGTGATGAGATATGCCATGGTGCATGCAGCTGTTCCTCACATTCTAGAACAGGTATAGCTATATCCTAGTCTGACATGCCACAGTGCCTGTATCTGTTCCTCACATTTTGCTGCATGTGTAACTATATGGTGGTGAGACATGTCATAGTGCATGCACTTGTGTCTCACACTCTGTAGAAGTTGTATGTACGTATTGGTGAGGCATGCCATGGAAAATGCACCTTTACCTTATGCTTCACAGCATATAGATAGATAGAAATAGATTGATATATCTGGTGGTTGATGCAATACAATGTACATGCACCTGTTCCCAAACTCTGTAAGACATGTTTATGTACAGTGGTGAGACATGCCATGCATCATGCACTGTGGCATGTCTCACCAATACAATGCTTCAAATATAGTGGCAATGATTTTATCATTCGCTCAGAAGGTTAGTAGGTTCATCCATGGACTCCTTTCAGTTATGACTCTCACTCGAAAGACCAAGTTAAAGACAATAGAACTCAAAAATGTAGCTACTCAATCTACATTTTTGGGATGTGGAAGACAAACATGTAAAGGACATGTAAACTGAAGTGTCTGAAGTTAGGACTGAACTTTGCACCTTAAGGTGAAGGCATGTTCTTATTAATTAGCCATGATGCTGCCCATTTTTGATTACATGTAATGATATACTTTAATGATGAAAGAATAGTTACATAGATAAGGTAAGGTTAAAGGAAAGCAGGTAAGTGCATGCATCTGTGTCTGAGGAATTCTCAGGTCTTTAGTTCTGTGGCCACTTATAGGTTAATAGGTTCAAAGTTATAGTAGGCTAATGACCTCCAAGGCCTTTATAAGTCTAGTCATTCAATCCAAAAAATTGTGTCCCTAGGTATCATAAGCATTTATTAGGAGGTAGTTTGTTAGTTAGGAAGTTTCTAGAGGTTGTAGGGGATATGTTAGTTTGGTCATTACTCTCTGACTTTGTCTATCAGAAACATAGGGGCCTGACCCAGGGTGAATTTTTGATCTTTGATAACTTTAGTAGAATTTTACTTTAGAAATTTGATTTTATGTATAATCCTTTTTAGTTTTAACACTGTATAAATTAATTGTAATCATTGTACATTATACTTAAACTTGTCTACTAGAAAGTTTATAATGTTTAAGCATGTATAATACCTACTGTAATCTATATTTTTGTGGAGCTTTTCTCTCCAGGACTCCATTGAAAACAGGTTATTTTTGGCCCAATGGACTATCCTGGTAAACCAACTGCAAATAAATAAATAAAATAAAAAATCTCCCATCCATTGGTGAAGGTTACGCTTAAATAGGGTTACAGATGGACTCTCCTTAACATGGATTGGGAGCCTGTTCCAGAGCATTGGGATCCTCTGAGATACATATTTGTCTAGCCAGTATGTCTTATTTATGTCACAAGCAAACTTTAAATCTTTGGATCTAGTGGTTCTGATACTGTTCATTTTGTGGATGTGCAAAAGGTCCATCAGAGCTGGATTTGAGGGTTCCTTGTATGCATAGCATAAATTGCCTTTCAGCAACCTGTAGGAGAGAGAGTATAGAGATAGCACTTTAAGGCAATCTTTACAGGAGAATGTATTTATACCTTGGATTCTCCTGGTAATTAATCTTTGTGGGTGTTCCAACTGTTGCGGATGTTTGGTCATGTATATGCCGAAGAGGGCATTATACTGAATGATGAATCTGATAAGGGGCAAGTAAAGTGACACTATAACGTCCTTAGACTTGGATGCCATGATCTTACTTAATAGTTGGGTGACAGAATTATTTTCTTACTACCTTGGCCACATGTTGGTCAAAGGTCAGATTAACATCTAAATATGTTCCCAGATCCCTGACTAGTAGACCAACTCTTAGGGATGTCTTATTGATGGAGCAATTAGCCTGGGTGTCAGTTTTCCCAAAAGGCACTATAATGCATTTCTTGGCATTGAGTTTTAGTCCATGACTTTGGCACCAGTCATTTGTCTGTGTTAGACCCTCTTGTGAGATGTTTGTCATGGAAGGCATCTATAGCTCCCAATTTGCAGTTATCTGCAAACTTGGTCAAAGTCCCTTGACATTAGCCTTTACCTCTGAGAAGTAAATGCCAAATAGCAGAGGCCCCAGCAGAGAGGCATTGTCAGACCCCACTCTGATGGACCTCCTGCATGTCCACAAAACAAACAGAAGAATTACCTGTTCTAAAGACTTAAACCTTGCCTGTAATATAAATAGGACCTGCTGGAGAGAGACAGGTATGTATCCCAGACACCAATCCTTCTCAGGAACACGTTCCCCATACAAGTGAAGCAGAGTTCCTCCCTAACGCAATTCAAGTGTAACTTGGATAATTGGATGGGGAACAAGAAATTCACCCTTGGTTTGGCATCTATATCTCTAATGGAGACAGTCAACCTGTAAATGGTTCATCTTCTAGGCCCCTGCTTATAAATATTTCACTTCCCAAGTCCCTGCTTACACTTATCAAGGGTACCAGAAATTGTCAAAGATTTGGGATGCAGGGCTATGCTTAAAAAGGCCCTTGTGGTCATTAGCCTAGTAAATACCTATGAACCTATGAACCTAGAATGGAGTAGTTTGTAGAGCTGGGATCCCAACAGAAGGTTAGCTATTTGCTTTATGGGTAGCTGTTTGTCTCTTTTCTAGGGTGATATAGTGATGCTCATGGAGGGGGTCTTGTCTTTAATAAACTGGCAAATGCTGTTGAAGATTCTCTGGAGTGTGGTTGCATTTCTGTTGGAGGTAGATGCGAAAATGGTGGATCCATATTCTAGTCAAGAGGGGAGAACTCCTTTGCTGATGGCTGTTCTGACTGGTTGATATAGAGAAGGGAAAATCTTTTTGAGTCAATAAAGGAGGAAGATTATCTTTGTTCTCATTCTGTCTATGTGGAAATACAAGCTTTAGAGACTAATCAGGCCATAATCCAATGTATTTAAAGATGGAGGTTGCTTCTATGGCATGGATGTGAAAGTCAAAGATAGTTAAAGACTGCTTGGTGGTGACTTTTTTTCTGGAATTCCAAAAAAACATAGCTTTAGTTTTTGTGGTGTTGAGAAGTAGTACTTGGTTTATCATCCATTGGTGAAAGTCGGACTAGAGTTGGGACTGAATGTTGGGGTGAGAATGACTTGACTGGTAAATGTTCATGTCATCTGTAAAGTGGGAGCTGGAGGAGGTCACAAGAAAGTTTTGTAATGAATATGGAGAAGAGGAGTGGAGCATACCATTTGTGGATTGCAAGTGGCTCTGTATGGCTGAGTCCTCATTTGTGGAGAGAGACATTGGCTTAATGTAATTTATTTATTTATTTATTTTACTTATTATCTGCTGATGGCCTCCCCTGAACTCTTCCTCCTTCTCTATAACCACTTGTTTGATCCATGGTTGTTGGATTAAATAGGCATCCTTATTTTCTCCACATTGCAGCTGGTGCTTTGCTGTCATTCAGAAACATTTTTAATTTCTAAATCTGATACCCACTTTACATCAGAAATGGACCGTTCCCCTTTGACTTCATTATTTTTCCTCCACAACTCATTCCAATACACTGGCAGGCTGAAACACAGGTAACAATGATTTATAATCTGACAGACAGTTGTTTGGGCAGTTAAGTCATAATCTTTTTCCTCCATGTCTGTGATTTTGCTTTCAGCATGCAATACATTTCCATTCCTCCTTGCATCATGTTTTGTTGTTTGTAATTTGTAATTTGTAATTTTCCCCCTATATTCTCCTTTTCCATTTCTCGTAGTCAGCTTGTTAGTTCCCGCAGCAGAATGCTGAGTGTCATGAGTTAATGGACATGTTTCATAAAAGGGGCTACCCTGAAAGATTTTTAAAGGAGATAAAGGAAGAGCTAGTGTATAAAAGAAACAACGGGATATATCTACTAATTTTAGGTTCAAATAGTGCAACACCAGTGGTTCAGTCAAAGAGTGTTAATAATAATAATAATAATAATAACATTTTTTATAACCACCTACACTCTTGATAGTAAAAGTATAGGTGATTGTGTTAACAAAAATTGGAAGTTATTTCCATTAGATAGGGATCTGTCCAAAAAAATAGGAGACAAACCACATGTCACATATAAAAAGGATAAAGCATTTAAAGCATATTTAGAACATAATGACAACACAGATAATGCTACTAGGAAATGTGCACAGGGTACATTTAAATGCGGTTGCTGTTCACAGTGTTTCAGGATAAATTCAGCTGACACTTTTATTATTAGAGATAATGTATATAAGATTAATAGACATTTTTCCTGTTATACACAAAATGTTGTCTATTTGGCACAATGCCAATTATGCCCTGCATTTTACATCAGCAAAACATTTAGGAGGTTAAAGCCGTATACTTTATGAACAGCTTTTAGACATTAAGAATGGCAAAATCACTAATGCCCTATATAAGCAAGTAAAAGAATTTCAAATACATTCTTTTAATTTTTTTATAGTTAAACAAGTCAAAAGTGATTTGCAGGGACGGATTATAGATCAGCATTTAGATAAATGTGAGCTCAAATGGCAACTTAAATTAGATGCCACGGGTGACCCTGGATTAAATGAATCTGTTTCAATTAGTTCACTTTTAAGGTTAACATGTTATAATGTTTTATAGTTTTAATCAATTAATTAACTATTGGTTTTAATCAATTAAATAAGATTAAGTAAAGTTTTAATTCTAATTCTAATTCTAATTAATTAATTAATTAATTAATTAATTAATTAATTAATTAAGTACATAGATTGTGTTTTTTAATGGCTGATTGTTGTCATGTCATTTTTTTATTTGTATTTAAATGTGTGTTTTTAACTTGGTAAAATGTTCTGATGAAGTTCTCAGTAGTGTACAGAATAAAAGCACTCAACCAAAATAAAGGGAATTGGGGAATTGTGTTGGTTTGTATATTTTACTACAAGTTTCTGGTTCTTCAGTTAGTTTGTTTATTGTTTTAGGTTTAAGTTTAGCCTGCTAGTTCCAGTTCATAGTTACTCCCGCTGGCCAAGTAAGCCCACTATTTAAAACTGGACTGGTAGCCTAGAAGCCTTTAATCTACTTACTTTATATGGCTGTTGATAGCTGGCAGTCATTGGATTCAAACCCTTATCAGCAGAAAGTACCAAAGACAATTGCTACTCATGGCTGTAACATCTAATCCACACTCCCCGGCCTGGTGGATAGGTGCTTTAGTTATTGACATGAAATGCCTCCTAGCCTGCTTCTCTTACAAATGCAATGCTGTTTTTAAATATTAAGCTATTACTGTTAGTTATCTTAAGCTTTCAAGCTTCTGTAACCTTTCATTGGGGCTTTATTTTATTACTTGGAGCCACAGTACCCAACAATTCTTTAAAACATCATTTAAATTCCATTCAATTGCATTTTCAAATCATAAAAGACAGGCAGCCAGCAGTATTCTAAATTTATGGAAAGACTGCTGACATATGTAAAGATGTCATCTTCAAGGAAGCATGCTATTTAGGGCACAAATAGCACTGTGAAATGTGCCATTATATTCTAGTTTTTTTCTCACTGCTGTCTTCCATGCTAATTCTAGCAACTAAAACTTTCCATAGGAAGCAGCATGTTTCCATTTTTGACAGCAGTGTGTTCATCTGTTCCAGCTAAACCAACGCAAATAGAACACTTAATGAGGATGACAGAATTAAGTTGTCATGCGTTTACTTCACTAAATTCAGGCCTAATAATATAATTTGTCAGTGATATACAATGCTGCAAAGAAAAAAAATATATATATATAAATTTAAAGATAAATGCATTTGTTATGTATAGAGAAAGACAGGAAGAGACATAATAGTATAGATAATAGTTCTTGGACTCTCTTACAGAAAGCTTCCTTCAAACTATAGAGAATTCCTTGGGGCTCCTAAACTATTTGGAAGTTTCCTGGCTCCTATTCTCAAACACAAGGGCACATGAAATAATCAGTTTACTTGCTTGGAACACCTGACCTTGATTCACACTTGTTCCACGTGTTATATTTGTTGTGTTTTCTTGCTTGATGCTCCATACAGTGAGTTTTTCTTTGCTTATTAGGAGATTTGTGTGGCCCAACATCAGGGCACCTCGCTAAAAGAAGAGGCAAGTGTTACGTTACCTTTCACTTATTACTCATTCTCTGAGGTACACTGACCTTAGAGTGAGAGTAATAAATTAAAAAGATATGAGATATGACCCCCCCACACACACACACACATACATACCTCTCAACTGTATACAAAGAAAAAACCTCTGGTATTCCACCACAGCAGAAATCCACCACAATAAAATGATAAGCGCTTTCAGCTATTTAGCCTTCTTCAGAACGATCTGAAGAAGACTAAATAGCTGAAAGCGCTTATCGTTTTATCACTATGGAATTTTAATGCTGTTTTTACTTTTTTCATTAAATTTGCTTGTTGTTTGACACAGGACTCTATCGTGGTGGATTTCTGCTGTGGTGGAATACCAGAGGTTTTTTCTTTGTTTGCTTCACTTTTCCACTGGTAAACCTTCAACAAGTGTAAGATAGTTTTTTCCTCTCAACTGTATAGGTTTTTTCTCAGAATTTCCAGATTTTTGCTCATCTTTTGGTCCATTTTTCATATAATTGTGATTTTCTGGCTAATCGCTGAGGATTAAATTTAGAAACTAATAACCAACATTTGAGATTCAGACTTCTTACCCTTCAAAATTTTCATGATAATATAAAACCTGCTATTCTATGCACCTTTTAATTTTGTAAAAGCGGTATTTAAAAATGTCCATATTTGTGCCTTTATCCCTCCCATTATTTATTACTTTGTGCAGATTTCTTGCTCTAAGAGGTTGAGAGGTATGCGCACATATACAGGGATGAGGGGGGCGGGGTTGCCCCCGTGGTCGGATTTAGATATATTGATGACCTTAGCAATGGGAAATTTTGGAACTCCTATTTTGCAAATGCTAGTAGAAATTCAAAGCCAGCATGTGTCCGTGCAGACAAAGTGAAACTAGGAAGAAGCAAAAGGCTCATGTAGTACCTCAGGTGACTTCAGGTGAAGAGAAAAGTTAGCTCCCTTAGCTTGCTGTAGACTGGTAGGATGAAAGTGCTCAACCGTGTTTGTTCCTTCAATGCAAGTTTTTTATTTATCAGACTTGCAGTTTTTTTGTTTATTATTTCATCACTGATCTGCATTACAGTTTGTGCTTGGACTCTGAGTGTTTCAACTGGAATACTTCAGTTGGAAGGGTGTTGTGATATTGCAGTGTGATACCATCACACAAGCTAAGGAGATGCTAGTAGAAAACAAGGCCATAAACTTTGAAATAATTCTGCTAAGATGCATAACACTCCCATGCAGAGCTGGAGGAAAGTGCTGCTCCTTTAGACCTTTAAAACAATGTCTTTAATTATTCACTTTTAAGACATACATTCATTAAAATTAAATTAATTTATGCATTCCTTCAGACGTGAAATTATAATAAACTGCAACAAATGAAAAGAAATCAGAATTTTTGAGAGGCCCTTTTAGATTGAATCCTTAACATAGGTTGTTAGATTATGTGTAGTTCTAGCCTCGATTGCTCAAGACCCTGGAAAATGTTTTTTTTCTGGCAATTGCTTGTAAATGAAAAAGGTCAAGTACACATATTACAAGAATTTGAGAAGTCCAGTTTCATTTATTGGATATTGTGAGTGAGATATTGTGAGGGAGGGTTCAGAGCAATTAATATATGTAATTGATTTCAAAATAAGCAAAATTTAGACTAATGCTACAACTTTGTAATCAGATATACATACTGACTGAATACTATCATTCTGCATTTAGTCTGATCCTTTATAATAAATAAAAAACACCAGACACTTAAGTCTACAACATTTTTAGACTTGTGCCTCTCTTGCAGCAGACTCTGGTCTTACCATTTGAAAATCTCTGATGTAGATATACAAATGAATTACTGATAGCTAACTAAGTAGAAAAGGGTATAGGTAGGTAGATAGCTAGATAGAAAGATAGATAGATAGATAGATAGATAGATAGATAGATAGATAGATAGATAGATAGATAGATAGATAAATAGGTTAAGACAGAGATATAGGTATTCACTTTATGTAGCCACAAACAGTTCATACAGGTAATTAAGGCTTTAATCTTTAGTTTTACTGTAAATCTTTCATCCTTAGTCCTAACATATCAAAAGCCATGATGCAGGAAAAAGTGAAATCAGGTATAAAGTAGCCTATGTCTTTTCAAAACCATTGCACTCTATACTGTCTGTGATTTGAGTGTCACATCTACAAAAGTAATAAATATAATTAGTCTTAGTTTTGCATTACACACACATACACACAGACACACACACATAGAGACACACGCACGTGCACGCATGCACATGCGCACACACCCACACACAGGCACACACACACACACACACACACACACACACACACACACACACACACACACACACACACACACACACACACACACTCTTATATGCACACAAATGCATGCAACATATATGCATGCACACACATGCATGCAACATAGATGCATGCACGCACATACACACACACACACACACACACACACACACACACACACACACACACACACACACACACACTCGTATGCACACACATGCATGCAACATATATGCATGTACATACATACATACATACACAAACATATTAATGCACACACATGCATGCAACATATATACATACACGCACGTACTTACACAAACACACACACACACACACACACACACACACACACACATGTATAGTGCACAGTGCTATAGTTATTTATCTCTTTTGCAGCCTCTAACAAACCCAGTACTCATTATGTCTAAACTCTGAGTACCTCATTCCTGTACAAAGTCACAGACACACACCATGATGCTTCTGGAATGCTGTGTTCCTTCCATGCTCCACTCATCCTCAGCAATAAAACTGGATGGCAAAGTCTCAGGTGCAATTAGGAGTGGAAGTTGATGTTTCTGTAGAGGAACTGTTGCAGGAAGAGGAGGAGAAGGCTTAAAGAAATAAAAACAATGTGCGAGTGGTGAGGAGAGACTAGGAGGGTGTATGATGTTACAACCACATGTGTATTTCAACATGACCTTATTTACATTTCAACATATAATACTCAGTGCCTTAGGACAGGTGCATTCCAACATATAGTACTCAATGCCTTAGGGCAGGTGCATTCCAACATATAGTGCTCAGTGCCTTAGGACACGTGCATTCCAACATATAGTACTCAGTGCCTTAGGACACGTGCATTCCAACATATAGTACTCAGTGCCTTAGGGCAGGTGCATTCCAACATATAGTACTCAGTGCTTTAGGACAGGTGCATTCCAACATATAGTATTCAGTGCCTTAGGACAGGTGCATTCCAACATATAGTAATCAGTAAAGTCCCAAAAACTGAAACGTGGTGGCTAGATAATTTCACAGTCACTGTTCAAAGAATAAGGAGCGATATGTCCACTCCACAACAGCAAATAGAAAAAATGAAGTATAATCCAACCATGTAAAAACATCCACGGAACTTCTGGTTATCAGGAACGTTCTTTATTAAACATGCAGTAAGCGCTTTCACCCAGACGGCTTCATCAGACTGTGACAGCATGTACATTCAGCAGTCTTATATACTAAAATCAATTAATCACCCAATCAATTCATTTTATGTAATTAAGCAATTAAACTATTAAAAATTAAAAACACATTGCAAAAACATTTAAAATATCTAAAAAAATATAGTTCATAAGGCTAAGACAAGTATGTAATAAATGAACTATATTTAAAACATCATCTCCTGTATATTTTGGATAACTTTCTTCTTTTTAATATTGGTTGTAGACTAACCTTGTCATTCAAGCCCGGGCTCAAGTCTGCTCTACATCTAACGATCCATCTAAGTTCCACTTCTAATGTATAGGTATCAACATCCCCCCCTCTCATGGTTGTATTAATACACTGCAAAACAAGAAACGTAAATGTGTGTGTTATATCTGTGGTCAACTGATGTCGTGCTAGAGCATTAGTAGCATCCCCAATTCTCATTTTGTAAACATGCTCCCTTATTCTTTCCCTTAGCTGCCTGTTCGTCTTACCTATGTAAAATGCCGAACAGGCAGTGCAGGTGGCAAGATAAATCACGTTACTAGATTTACAATTCGTACCAGTCAAAAATGAGAAAACTTGTCCGGTGACAGATTGTTCAAACACAGTATTGTTATTAATATATACACACTGGTTACAATTGCCACATGTGGTGGTATTCGAACTAGGATCTAAATATCTATTCCCAGCTCTGTGGCACAACAAATTTTTCAAATTTGATTTATTCTTGTATACGTACTTAGGTTTCAATCCTACCACTTCACTAATATTGTCATCCACACCTAAAATATCCCAATGTTTCTCAATGATATTCCTAACATGGTACACATCACTCGTATAAAATATAGGCATACTTAATCTAGTGTTATTATTTCTAGAAAATGGTGACATATTCTCAACTAATACCTCACTAGCTTTGCTAGAAAAATAAGGACAAGCTCTGGTTCCCCTCAAATCATCCGTCTCAGCAAACGCTGATCTGATCTCACTTTGAGTATATGATCTAAACAACAACCTTTTCTCTAATTTTGAAACTTCCTTCCTATAACCATCTTCAGTGGGGTTTAATCGAGACGCCCTTATAGCTTGTCCCTTCACTACATTACTAAACACATGTAGAGGATGCATACTTGTTCTATGTAACAGTGTGTTTTTATGACAGCTTTTCCTATGTACTGACGTGTTTAACAAACCATTGCTTAGTCTAAATATGTCTACGTCTAAAAATGATATATACTCTCTGGAATAATTCATAGTAAATTTTAAATAACTGGATGTACTGTTAACAAAATGACCAAATTCATGTAGCTGTGCTTCACTACCCCTCCATATAAAAAAGAGGTCATCTACGAATCTCTGATAAAAAGTAACGTACTATTTATATCCTAAACTTGATTTCAACATACTCTCCTCCCAGACTGCCATTACTAGGTTGGCGTAGCTATTAGCACATGATGTGCCCATAGCTACGCCATCCCTTTGCAAATACAAGTTACTGTCAAAGACAAACACATTGTTTTCTAAAATAATTTCGGGAAACAGGGCTATCAGATCAATTCTACTTATATCCATCGTGGTATGTTCTCTAAGGTAACTCAGTATACACTCAACTCCACTGTTATACGGAATGACAGTGAAGAGGCTGACCACATCAAATGTGACTAAAAATATTGACTTTCTTCTTCTATTGTGCTCATGTATTCATACAACTTAATCAGGAATTGTTTGCTGTCCTTTAATATAGTATCATTTGCATCGACAATAGGTCTAAGTTCTTGCTCTATGAACAACGAAAGAGGTTGTGTCAACCATCCCTGTCCTGAGACAATAGGTCTAAACGGTGGTTTCAATAAACTCTTATGAATTTTGAGTAAACATTTAAGTACAGGAATTAACGGTTTGTCAATTTTAAGAAATTTATAGAAGTTTTTATCAATAATATGGCACCTGTATAGATCATCCAAAGTATCATGTACACGAAACACTTTACTTATAACTTCATCCATATCTACTTGCATATAATAACTAGTGTCACTTAGCATTTCATAAACACTAAGCTTATATTGTTCTAGGTCCATTACTACAATAGGACCGCCTTTGTCAGCGGGTGTAATAACAATGGACTCATCACTTCTCAATGTGTTCAAAGCTTGTCTTCGTCTGTATGTTAAATTATTCTTTCTCCTATTATTATGGTTAAAACCTGGACCATGGTAATACTTGTAAAGATCTTGTTCTACCATCTTCATATAAGTATCCAGAACAGGATGTAATGTAGGAACATAGACACTAACAGGTTTATATAAAGCCCTGTATTCACTGGTAACATCAGATGTACCAAAATCAAGTTTCAATTGCACATTCCTCATAAACATTTTCACATCTATCATCGTATCAGTTAAGTCACTACTTCTGGTGGGAATAAAAGTTAAGCCCTTATTAAGGACTGACTCTTCATCACAGCTTAAAATTCTTTTAGACAAATTAATTACTATGGATTCCCTTTCACACTCCACATATAGTACTCAGTGCCTTAGGACAGCTGCATTCCAACATATAGTACTCAGTGCTTTAGGACAGGTGCATTCCAACATATAGCACTCAGTGCCTTAGGACAGGTGCATTCCAAGATATAGTACTCAATGCCTTAGGACAGGTACATTACAACATATAGTACTCAGTGCCTTAGACACGTGCATTCCAACATATAGTACTCAGTGCCTTAGGACACGTGCATTCCAACATATAGTACTCAGTGCCTTAGGACAGGGCATTCCAACATATAGTACTCAGTGCATTAGGACAGGTGCATTCCAACATATAGTACTCGGTGCCTTAGGACAGGTGCATTCCAACATATAGTACTCAGTGCCTTAGGACAGGTGCGTTCCAACATATAGTGCTCAGTGCCTTAGGACAGGTGCATTCCATCATATAGTACTCAGTGCCTTAGGACAGGTGCGTTCCAACATATAGTGCTCAGTGCCTTAGGGCAGGTACAGTCCAACATATAGTACTCAGTGCCTTAGGACAGGTGCATTCCAACTTCACACATATTTACATTCCAACATATAGTGCTCAGTGCCTTAGGACAGGTGCGTTCCAACATATAGTGCTCAGTGCCTTAGGACAGGTGCATTCCAACATATAGTACTCAGTGCCTTAGGACAGGGGCATTCCAACTTCACACATATTTACATTCCAGCATATAGTGCTCAGTGCCTTAGGACAGGTGCGTTCCAACATATAGTACTCAGTGCCTTAGGACATGTGCATTCCAACATATAGTACTCAGTGCCTTAGGACAGGTGCGTTCCAACATCACACTTATTTACATTCCAACATATAGTGCTCAGTGCCTTAGGACAGGTGCGTTCCAACATATAGTAATCAGTGCCTTAGGACAGGTGCATTCCAACATATAGTACTCAGTGCATTAGGACACGTGCATTCCAACATATAGTACTCAGTGCCTTAGGACAGGTGCATTCCAACATATAGTATTCAGTGCCTTAAGACACGTGCATTCCAACATATAGTACTCAGTGCATTAGGACACGTGCATTCCAACATATAGTACTCAGTGCCTTAGGACAGGTGCATTCCAACATATAGTACTCAGTGCATTAGGACACGTGCATTCCAACATATAGTACTCAGTGCCTTAGGACAGGTGCATTCCAACATATAGTACTCAGTGCCTTAGGGCAGGTGCATTCCAACATATAGTACTCAGTGCCTTAGGGCAGGTGCATTCCAACATATAGTACTCAGTGCCTTAGGACAGCTGCATTCCATCATATAGTACTCAGTGCCTTAGGGCAGGTGCATTCCAACATATAGTACTCAGTGCCTTAGGGCAGGTGCATTCCAACATATAGTACTCAGTGCCTTAGGGCAGGTGCATTCCAACATATAGTGCTCAGTGCCTTAGGACAGGTGCATTCCAACATATAGTACTCAGTGCATTAGGACAGCTGCATTCCAACATATAGTACTCAGCGCCTTAGGACAGGTGCGTTCCAACATCACACTACCGTATACTGTAACGTTTGATCTAAGGATTCAGAAAATGAAAAAGAAAGTACAGTGCTGCCTAGAAACAAAACCCTAAGGCCTTCAAAAATGTTATGATTATTAATTTCTTATATTTATGAGCAGCTTATGCAGTAAGTCTGTCGGTAACACGTCATGCATAGTATATACCCTCTTTGTGACAGTTGTTTACGTAATTGTGGCTTTTGATGCACATCAGTTATTTCTGAGACAGGAAAATAGGTTAGAGGAGAAATTAAATATTTTGAAATGGTTCTATCCTCAGGCTATGCGATGATAAAACATCTTTTGCATTTCTATCTAATCTATCGGTATTGCCCTGTTCAGTTTGAACAGAACGCATACCTTCACAGCAAACATACTTTTCAACACAACATGAATGACTGACAATAAATACTGACTTTTCCTGATATTTTTGTATCCTGCAGCTATTGTGTTAGAAGCCAGGTGCAGTAGTTACTAGCAGGAATGAAAAAACAAGGTGTCAGAGCAGAAACAGAATGTCAGTGTAAGTGCTTCGTTAAACTGTGAGCAGATTGCTGTGCTGAGAAGATACGTGAAGTGAGTGACTAACACAACCTGTCAGGCTAATGACATTTTCACAACACAGGCTGTAGTGTCTTAGAATGACAGACTGTGTCACAACTGTAAAGCAATTAAATGGTATAGCATCCCTGTCAAATACAGTGTCGAATAAAACGACAGCAGATATGACATCCTGGAAAGGATGTTCCAGTTTTATTTGTACTTAAATGCTATGTTCACATATCATGTACATGTTTTATATAAAACAGCTCAATTTGTAGAGGATGTGAAGGCTCTAGTGAATGTAAATGTATTTCGAGAAGTGTAGCACCCAATGATGTATAGGTGCTGCACACGTAAAAGGTCTTGCTGCTTTCAAGTAAAT
The DNA here is from genome assembly GCF_019279795.1 of Protopterus annectens. Taxonomy (NCBI): domain Eukaryota; kingdom Metazoa; phylum Chordata; order Ceratodontiformes; family Protopteridae; genus Protopterus; species Protopterus annectens. The sequence continues at coordinate 1,329,941,022 of NC_056747.1, forward strand.
ATAATGTTCGTTTATCCTGTAGCAGATCAAAGGATAAAATTGTCATTTTACTGAATGGGAATGTAGCAATAATAGAAACACCAGTTATGAGGACGACGTAGCCAACAGAGTCAGTTTATTACTTATCAGTAAAGGTCCATGTGGGGTCCCCTTCAAAACATCTAAAACCCATAACATCAAATTTCATAACATTGAGACCAGAACATCTAAAACCCAAAACATCTAAAACCCATAACATCGAATTTCATAACATTGAGACCAGAACATCTAAAACCCAAAACATCTAAAACCCATAACATCGAATTTCATAACATCTAACACTACAAATCACAACAAAATTACATCCCCTCCACATATAATGACAGCAAACTACCAAACACACTTTGTACTATGTTTCTGCAGGGGGGCTTGATATAGTGGGGTTAGGAAATTAACTTTCTACCACTGTGATGGTATCTATTGTGTTTACAACCAGGCTGGGACTGAAATAGGTTAGATCAGTGCTCTGCCCTAGTAAACAAATTCAAAAAGAAAAAGAAAAGAAAAAAAGGACCATTAGGGAGCAGCAAATGATAGAAAGAAACCAGAAGAAACTGAAGAAAAATATTAGTGGAACCCATAAAGAGCATGTATGTATGTATGTATGTATGTATATATGTATGTAGGTATGTATGTAGGTATGTATGTATGTATGTATGTACGTATGTATGTATATATGTATTTATGTATGTATGTATGCATGTATGTATGTATGTATGCATATATGTATGTATGTAGGTATGTATGTATGTATGTATGTATGCATATATGTATGTATGTATGTAGGTATGTAGGTATGTATGCATGTATGTATGTATGTATGCATATATGTATGTAGGTATGTAGGTATGTATGCATATATGTATGTAGGTATGTAGGTATGTATGTATGTATGTATGCATATATGTATGTATGTAGGTATGTATGTATGTAGGTATGTATATATGTATGTATGTATGTATGTATGCATGTATGTATGTATGCATATATGTATGTATGTAGTATGTATGTATGTATGTATGCATATATGTATGTATGTATGTAGGTATGTAGGTATGTATATATGTAAGTATGTATGTATGCATGTATGTATGTATGCATATATGTATGTATGTAGGTATGTATGTATGTATGCATATATGTATGTATGTATGTAGGTATGTAGGTATGTATGCATGTATGTATGTATGTATGTATGCATATATGTATGTATGTAGGTATGTAGGTATGTATGCATATATGTATGTAGGTATGTAGGTATGTATGTATGTATGCCTATATGTATGTATGTAGGTATGTAGGTATGTATGTATGTAGGTATGTATGCATATATGTGTGTATGTAGGTATGTAGGTATGTATGCATGTATGCATGTATGTAGGTATGTATGTATGTATATATGTATGTATATATTTATGTATGCATATATGTATGTATGTAGGTATGTAGGTATGTGTGTATGTAGGTATGTATGTATGTATGTATGTATGTAGGTATGTATGTATGTATGTATGTATGCATATATGTATGTATGTAGGTATGTATGTATGTATGCATATATGTATGTATGTAGGTATGTAGGTACGTACGTATGTATGTATGTATGTATACATATATGTATGTATGTATGTATGCAGGTATGTATGTATGCATGTATGTATGCATATGTATATACAATATGTACGTATACATGTATGTATTTATTTATATTTGTTTGTTTACCAGAGTAGTGTACTGATCACAGCTCACCAGTTCAAGGACAACCTGGGTGAAGTCATCATAGTTAATGCAAAGATTATAAGAAGAATGGAGAAAATGCCACAATAACTTACAGCATGAACAGTTAATATATAGCCAAGAAGACACAAAATATAAATACTTCATCATACCACACAGCCTCCTCAACAGCATTAAATCAGAGTTGTAACACTTTAAGGTATCATTTATTTACAAAACTTGCATTAATATTCCATAGGAATGAGAAATGTAGAGCCATCTACATTCAGAGACCAGAATCGACCCCCTAAATTAATAGGTAGGCACGCTAACCACCAAGGTACCCAATTACCCTCTGCCCATTTTTTTCACATAACATTCAAAAAATCCATTATAATGCCTAGCTGGCTTCTAGACAAGAAATTCCCATGTTGCAGGAATTTCCTGACTTAAAGTTGCTTCTTCTCCGTTATCATCCTTTCAATTCCCATGCAACTTTGTACATGTGGATCCTGCTAACCTTGTATCACTGTCTATGTCTGACCCAAATAAGATCACAAACACAGAAGTTATTGTACTACAAATAAGTAAACTTTACACACACACACACACACACACACACACACACACACACACACACACACACACACACACACACACACACACACACACACACACACACACACACACACACACACACACACACACACACACACACACACACACACACACACACACATCTTAAAATACTGAAATGTTAAAACATCAAAGGTCAATGAAAGTTCAGAATGCTGAGTGTTAGAAGTCTGAAAATTTAAGTGCTGATGTCATAATACCAATAATACTGTAGGAAATTCATATTTAGTGTTTGTAAATGCAGTATGTCTCTTTAAATTTGTATAGGAAGGATGGGAACAAATATGGCAAGCGTTTCATACACTCCCGGCAGTTGTGGATGTGTGTACCGTACTATAAGGTAAGAAAAAGGTATATGCCCTCTTCCACACTGTAGTGCAATCCTGGAGTTGGCATATATAGTTGGGGGGGTTCCGCCCCCCACTTAGGTTGGTTTTAGATAGTCCGGTTTTCAGACGAAGGTAAGTGAGTAGTTATTTAATTTTTACACAGAGTTCTTATTTGTGTTTTGAAGTGTACAGTTTTTTTTTTTTTTTTGCATAGTACTGCTTTGGTGTAGGGAGTTATATGGAGGTTTGCGCATTTGCATTCAGTATTTTGAGCGTTGGTGTTTTGCAGTTTCAGTATTTTAAGATTTCAGCAATTCGGTCTCAGTATTTTGTTATTCATGATTTTATATATATATATATATATATATATATATATATATATATATATATATTTATATATATATATATATATATATATATATATATATATATATATATATATATATTCACACACACACACACACACACACACACACACACACACACACACACACACACACACACACACATATATATTCATAGGTTGTTACTAAGCTAATGACCACTAGCCTCCTTACAAGTCTAGCTGTGCACCCAAACTATTTCGGTCCCAAATATCATAGGTGCCTATATGAGTGAGGGACATGTTAGTAGGGAAGTAATTAAGATATTTGTATGGTGGTGTTAGGACTGTTAGGATAATACTTTTCTTATTGACAGCCTCTGTCCATAAGGGAAATGGGGACCAGACTGGGGTAAATTTATGATTTCTCATCCAGCTGTCAAGGTTTTGTTTGAAGGTTGTCAGGGATGAACTCCATTTTACATGGATGGTGAGCCCATTATTTAGCATGAGAATCCTTTGGGACACATTCTGTCTCTCCAACATGTTCTGTTTTTATGCCACAAGTGAAGTTCAGATCTCTGGATCTTGTTTTCTGGTGCTCTTTGTTTTTCACATGTGTAACAGATTTATCAGGGCTGGATCTGAGGAAGCCCTGTAAACCAGGCAAAGATCTCCTCTTAGGAGCCTGTAGGAACGAATATATTAGAAGAGCCTTTAGGTGACCAGTGTATGACCGCATATTTATGTCCTGAGTCCTGATGGTGTGAAACCGCTGTGGTTGCTCATCTGTTGTAAGTGTCTGATTTGTTATATGCCATAGGAAGCACTGTACTCAATGACAGGTCTGATAAGGACTGAGTAAAGTTTTACTATAACTTCCTTGGACCTGGACACCATACCCTTACCTATAAGTTGGGTGACATTGATTGATTTTCTTACTATTTTAGCTACATGTTGGTCAAAGGCCAGATTGCTGTCCACATATGTTCCCAGATCCCATACTAATGGGTTGACTCCTAGGGGTGTTTTATCAATAGAGTAACTTAAAGGGCATTATAATGCATTTTTTTCTATTGAGTTTTAGGCCATGGCTTTGGCACCAGTCATTTGTCTGTATCAAACATTCTTACAATATATTGGTATCTTGGAGAGAATCTATAATAGCTCCCAGTTTGCAGTCATTTGCAAACTTAGTGAGCCAGAAACTGGCAATGCAGTGAGTTATGTAAAGATTTATGCCTAGGTCAGCGAGCTTGTCAACAGTGCCTGAGTGGGGTATTGTATCAAATGCTTTGGCCAGGTCAAGATATGCCACTGTTTTACTCATGTACATTGCCTTGGTGTCCATCTCAAAGAAGTCTGTCAAGTTAAGTAAACATGACTTTCTCTTAACAAAGCCAAATTTGGATCACCATCTATGCCATTAGAGTCTCACAATTCTTACATAAACCTACTAGAGGCACTCCCCATCCAACCAAACACCCATACATGGGTGACTTTAACGACCCCTCTGTAGACTGGGAAACTTGCACTTTCTCAAACTCACAGGCGCAATGCTTACTAGACTTTATTAACACAAACACCCAGAACAGATAGTGCACGCTGCAATCTGAGGATCAGCCATACTGGATCTGGCACTCACCAATATAAGAGAGTGCTGCACCCCTCCCCCCTTCTCCCTCACATCCTCACTAGTCAGGTTAGATTACAAAGCTGTCAAACCAGAAAATCCATCTAAACCAATAACATGGGTCTACTTTAAGCTCTCAAAAGCAGTAAAACCCGAATTCGAATCGCGCAACATGGAAAGAGCGAACCGCGAATACGTCAAACGAACGAAACCGTGAAAGGGGAAATATCAAAATCACATAGTTGGCCCATCTGTGGTATAGCTCCGTAAGGTAAGTGTGTGATGGTTACGGACCTTAGGGTTAGGGAGGGGTTAAGGTATGTGCATAGATAGGTAGTGTATGTAAGGTTTTGTATAGGGTTTCGTTAAGTGTATGTGTGTGGAATATTTAGTTTGTTTGGGTATAGCTCCATAGGAGAAGTGTGCGGTAGTTACGGACCTTAGGGTTAGGGAGGGGTTAAGGACAGTGCATAGACAGTTGTGTATGTGGGGTTAGTGTAGGGTTAGCAGTAGGATTTTGGTGCTTTAATTTAGGGTTAGAAGTAGGGATTTGGTTAGTGTATGTATGTTTTTTTATTGTGTTTGGGTAGGTAGTGTGTTGCAGGTGGTGGATTGGCCGACTATGACAGTTCGATGTTTACATTTTCACGCTTTGGACTTTATCTACGGTGACTTGCACGTGGATGAGCTCCATGGTATCCTCTTGTTTAACCAGCCTGGAGGTATGTTTGTCTAATGTAGATCAAGGCACCGCCACCTTTAGCCCTGGTCTGTACTGTCATTAGTTTAAATATGTGGAAATTTTTGTTATGGCACAGATGTCTACATTCTCCAGACTAAGGAGGGCTTGAAGCATGTGGAGTTTTTTGTTTACACCCCAGCATTAAGCAGAAAAACACCTTAATGCTTGGAGACTTTTTCACTATATTGGTATTTTTGTCTTTTTGGAATTACCTATAAAAGGCTTTATTTAAGGGGGTGGATAAAGTTTTAGCCAAAAGCCTGAGATGACAGAGACAGCCCATCCTTGGCAAAGCAACATGGTCTGTTGAACGTCCTCCCATGCTGACAAGATATTGGCTCTCCCTGGATTAACACCAGAAACTAAGCCAATTATTAAAATCAATTTTATGTTCAAACTGTGGCATCATAGGTTCATAGGTTGGTACTAGGCTATCAACCCCAGGGCCTATACAAGCCTAGCCATAACAATTCCCTGGCTATTTCTTCCCACACTATTTACTTCCCTGGACCCCTGTCTAGCAGGGCGACTGACATGATCCCCGGGGTGAATTTCCTTTCTCCCATCCAATCATCAAGGTTCCTTTTGAAGAGGGCCAAAGAGGCACTCTGCTTAACATGTATGGGCAATGTATTCCAGAGTCTGGGGAGTCTCTGGGTCAGGAACCTATTCCTCCAGCATGTTTTGTTTATTGTGATGACAAGGTTTAGGTCCCTGGAGCATGTGGCTCTGAGGGATTGGGATTTCTTTAAGTGTAGCATGTCCAACAGCCCTGGGTTTGACATGGCCCTGTATGTCAAGCAGAGATCACCTCTGAATAGACAATATATGACAGAGTATAGCTGGAGTTTTTTAAGGCAGTCAGCGTAGGGCATCTGCTTTAGGCCTGTGATTCTTTTAGTGAGGCATTTCTGCAGCCTTTCCAGTTGTTGCAGATGTCTTGAGAGGTACATACCAAATGGGGCATTGTATTTTATAATGGGTCTAATGAGGGATGAGTACAGTGGGACAATGACCTCCTTTTTTCTGGATGAAAAGCCCATAGTGATGAGGTGTGCCACATAGAAGGATTTCCTGACTGTTGTGGTGATGTGGTTATCGAAGGTGAGACCACTGTCCACCTGTGTCCCTAAGTCCCTTATCACACTTTTGGTGTTTAGTGTACTGCCACCTATATGCTAGTTCACAGGTACATGTTTTTTCCCAAAGGGGATAACTATACATTTCTTGGCATTGAGCTTGAGCCCATGGCTCTGGAACCAAGCATCTGCTTCTGTAAGACCCTTTTGTAGAGGATCCACATCATTTGGGGATTCAATAATGGCTCCCAGTTTGCAGTCATCTGCAAACTTTGTTAGCCAGAGTCCCTTAGTGTTGGCCTGTACTTCAGAGAAGTAGATGCCAAACAAGAGCGGTCCCAGGACTGAACCCTGAGGTACTCCACTTGTCACTTGTCTGGAGCTGGATTTGGAGTCGGCTACTTTTACAGTGTGGGTTCTATCAGTAAGCCAGTTACCAACCCATTGGGTGACGCAGGGATTAATGCCCAGCTTAGTAAGTTTATCTATGATTCCAGAGTGGGGGATGGTGTCAAAGGCCTTGGCAAGGTCTAAATAGGCTGTGTGAACCACCTTACCCTTGTTCATGGCTCTGGAGACTGATTCAAAGAAGTCAATCAGGTTCAGGAGACAAGATCGTCCCTTCACAAACCCAAACTGGGTGGGGTCCAGTGTTTGAAGGTTGCCAATGTCCTTGTTTATACGTTCCATGATAATACGCTCCATGGCCTTGCAGATAAGGGCTCGTCAGACTGATGGGATGGTAGTTTCCGGGATCCAAGGTGGATCCCCCGTTATGGAGTGGGATAACTATAGCTCTGCGCCACTCAGTGGGCATGAAACCTGAGGTGAGGCTATGATTAAACATGACACTTAGGTGAGGTGTCAGTTCAAATTGTAGTTCATGTAGTACACAGCCCGGAATGTCATCTGGTCCCATGGATGCTGTATTCTTAGATTTGGAGAGTGTATCTTTTACCTGTGTGGCCGTTATTACTGGAATTTGGCAATCTTCCGGTATTGAGATGGGCCATTTAGGGGGTGAGAGGGGGATGAAGTTGGCACTGAATTGATCTGCCAGGATATTGGCAATATCCTTGGGATCAGTATATTTAATGCCATTCTGTTTTAGCTCAGAGCAGATCTGAGCATTGCCATTTATATTCTTGACATAGTTATAGAATGCCTTGTGGTTGTCTTTGGAATCTTTGGCAATTTTATTTTCGTAACTTGCTTTGGAGGATTTTATGAGGGATCTCAGTTTCTTACTGAGGCTGGTAAGGGAGTTTTTTGCATCCTGGGATTTTCCTCTTTTCTGCAACAATTTCTTCCTTTTGTTGTAAAGTTTGTTTATGGCAGGGGACCACCAGATTGGCTTCCTTTTTTTGGATGAGAGCATCTTGGTTCTATTTGGGATGGCACGATTCATGCATGAGTGGATGTGCTCATACAGTGCCTTAGTGTAGGATTCAGCAGTTGAACTTTCAGCTCCCATCTGCATGGGTGTCATGAAGTTTGTCACTTCTGACTTGAGTAGCATGAAGTTGGCTTTGGAGAAGTTTTTTATGGAGGTTTCCTTACTGGGGGTGGGGGGGTGGGAGTGGGATGTGGATGTTAAGGGTGATTAGCTTATGGTCAGACCTGACTAATGAGGGAGTGACCATAGGTGTGGAGCATCGATTTCCCATGTTGGTAATGACCAGGTCTAGGATACTGGAGCCCCTGGTGGGACTATGGATTAGTTGATCCAGGGCGTTGGAATTTATGAATTCCAAGAACCGTTGGGCAAAGGTGTTGATATAGGAGTAGTTTTCCCAGTTAAAGGCAGGATAGTGAAAATCACCCAGTATTAGGGTGTTTGGTTCTATCTTAATATTTTCCAGTATGTTTAGAAAGGTGGAGTGAGAATCTTGGGGCATGGTGGGGGATCTGTAGCAAGCTACAATTTGAATTGCAGTCTTACCTATTGTTAGTTCCACCTGGAGAATTTCAGACGCATTGTGTTGGGCAACTAGCCTAGTGGTGTGAATATCCTTGGTGAATATTGACACTCCTCCACCTTTAGTGTTTCGGTCCTGGTTTGGTGGCCGAAAAGTGTGGTAAGAGTTGTAGCCTGGTATTGCAGGGGTGCTCTCTGGAGCCTTGAACCAGGTCTCAGTTACTGCACAGATATCGATGTTCTCCATTTTTAGGAGTGCCTCGAGAGAGTGCATTTTGAGGTTTAGGTTTCTAGAATTGAGTAGCATTATCTTCAGATTTTATATGCTTGTACCTGTTACGGTGGTGGTTTTGTCCTTTGAACTTTGCCTAAAAAAGGCACTATAGGGGTGGCAGGCACTATAGGGGTGGCAAGAGCCTTAGCCAGTAACCTGAATTCCGGGGCGACAGGTGCAGACCATCTCTGGCAAAGCATTGTGGTCTGTCGATCATGTCGTCCCAGGCAGACAGATACTGGATCCCCTTGGAATGACACCAGAAGCTTAGCCAATTGTTGAAGTAAATCATTTTGTCCTTATATTGTGGTATCATTTTGGTCATACCTGCCTGGGCCACATGATCCGAGAGCTCTTCCATGACTCTTTTCATGTAGTCCAGGGAGGTACATCTCAAGTCATTCACTCCAACATGGACAATGACAGAGTCATATTTGTACTTGTTGTGGAGTGACTTGAGTGCATGCGTTATGTGGCGGATCCTGGCACCCGATAGGCAGCTGACTGTAATTTTCTCCTTGCTCAACCTGGTGAGTGGGACATAAGTGTGCCGGGCTATAGGGTCACCTATGACTAAAGTGTTAAGTACATTGTCTTGCCTTAGCGGCTGTTGCTGGGTGGCACACTTGTGTTGTGAGCTATGTGACACTTTGGTTGTGATTGGTGTTTGTTTGCATTTCAGCTTCAGAGGTCCTTGTTGCTTGGGCAGGTTACAGTTAAGGGCCTCTGCATATGTGGATTTAGTGTTGCTATATGTGGGTGTTGGTTGTGTGGGTTTAGAAGGGCTATGTGTTGCTTGAGGTGTAGTGTGGGTGTTAACCTTTCCCTTTTGACTGTCTAGCACAATCTTGGGTGGAGAGAGCTTTGCTTCCATTTTAGCTATGTAAGTGCATCTCTCACAGGTTGTAGTGTTGGGTGGTAGGAGGAGAGGGTTGTCTGTGTACATGAGGCAATTGCTGCATTGCCCCAGTTTGCCCATATTCACCAGGTGGACAGGAGAAATCACCAGAAGCTGGCCCTTGGACATGCCTGGTTTGGTGCTTTTTTTTTGTAAAGTACAGGAGCTGTTTTCCCTTACCTTGGCAAGGTACTTTGCAATTATAGGCTGTTTAGTGTCTACAATTAATTTCTCCATATTAACAAGGAGAGTTGAGTGCTTGTATCAGTTTAAGGCTTCCTAGTGCTTTCCAGCAGGTATTAGAGCAAGTGCTAGTCACAGGGATGCTTAAAGGTAAGATGAAAAAAAATGCACACTGCAGTGTGCACAAGAGAAGTTAGATGTGAAAGTAGGTAACTTAAGTTTTACCTGTTTAAAAAGTTAAGGTTTAGTGGAGAGTTACTATTTTTAAAACAGCAAGATGGATTGAAAGGGGTGGTCACTTTTGTATTTTGGTAGGATGGCCAATAAATTTAAATAGTTGAAGGGGAGGGATTTCAAAAATGATGATTTTGTGATTACTCACACAAGCCAGTGAAAGCAGAGAGGAAATGAGATATATGGTCAGATTAACATAAGAGGCAGGCAACTAGAAAGACAGTGGTATTTAACAAGACAACTGTAACTTGATTAAGGTAGAATGTTTCTTATTGCAAGGTGTGTGTGTGTGTGTGTGTGTGTGTGTGTGTGTGTGTGTGTGTGTGTGTGTGTGTGTGTGTGTGTGTGTGTGTGTGTGTGTGTGTGTGTGTGTGTGTGTGCGCATGTGCGTGTGTGCGTGTGTGCGCGCGCGTGTGTGTGTGTGTGCTTGTACATATGTATGATGTTGCACCATCACATATACATATGCATAACAGCACATATCCAGCTTTATAGCATACAGAAATGTAGCTCTGACTATGTCTCATGTGACCCATTTTCAAATAATAGCAACAGCTTTGCCATTAGCACAGCTGGCAGGGCAAGGAATGAAGTGAGTGCATGATGAAAGATTGTCCATTCTAATAACAGGGTGTTGCCATAGCCCCACTGCATTAACTCCACCTGTTGGAAGGTCTAGTACTTCCGGTCCTCAGTTTGAGACTCAAGGTGAATAAGCCTGCATTCAGTCTAAAATCACAAGTGTGTGAAGGTGTGCACTTTCACTGCATCCAGCAAAACTGGCATTGCATTGTGTTTTGTGCCTGACCAAGGGGTGTGATTAGCATCATTGGGGCTTGATGGTTGTATGTGGATTAGGGCCAAAAACAATATATATATATATATATATATATATATATATATATATATATATATATATATATATATACAGGCAGATCCTTCCTGTCTGCACTGTGAAGCACCTGATATGGTAATGGGACTCAATTCACCTTAGTTACAGTCAAGGCTCTTGCCCTCTACATTACTAACTCAGACAAAACAATGCAACAATATACAAGTACTGAACAAATGAGATGACATTCCAAACCAAAACATTACAAAACAATCTGTTACCGAAACTGTCATTTAGTTTAGTGAACAACAAAAAATGCTATTCATTAAAGTAACCTTGAACATAACTTAGCAAACCTAGATTCTTCACTGTGTGATATCTTAAACCTCCTGAAGTAGAAGCCCAGGGGGTATATGCAAATGAACTTTTAAGGACACACCCGTGTTTCAGCTACATGGCTTCTTAATGCCTATGACTTTTTACTTTTTAAGTCTTTATGGGTACATTCAGGCAAGCAATGCCAAACCCCAGTAGCTGTAGATCTGCTTCATTACTGAAGGTCTGAAGTCCATCTCCAGTCAGATAAATTCTGAAAGAATGATTATAAGAGGGTTGGATGGCCAACAGTGTACACCAGGGGTGAAATGTGTGAAGGCAGGAGCAAGTGAGCCACAAATGGATGGGGGGTGGTCTTTACCTGAAGAACATACTAAAATACAGCTCTGGAGTGAAACAAATTAGAGAGAAGCTATTCTGAGTGCTTGAGGTCTTCTCAAAAACTAACTTTATGACAAAATGCAATTTGACCGAAAATAGATACTAGCATCAAAGTAGTTATATGAATTATACATTCCAATATATTCATTTGGGGTGGGGGGGCATTCGTAAATAAGAATATGTATAACATTACCTTCTCGGCTGCAGCTCTAAAATAGGAGGAGGTGTTACGTATTTGGCAGTATTGCAAATGTGCACATGTTTTCACAATTGCATGCTTGTCTACATGTCTGTTTAAAGTTCACAATGCAAGGATATAGCAGCATTAACTAGAACTACATCTATCTGTATTTATTTCAGTATTGCAAAATATAATGTTAAGGCAAAAAATACAATAGCTACAACTCCAAGGAAATTTCTCTGTTTTCTCTTTCTGCCTGGCAGTATTGCTGTTACTTGGACTCTGCATAGTGTGAGTCATGTATTTCTGTCCCCTAACACCATTGTTTATTGAGTATATGACATTCCCTTAATTCATTTCTGCAGCCTCCTTTCATTTCCAATAATCACTGCTATTCTGTTGCCTCTGGTCCTTGAACCTGTGACACCTTTTCAGCTACCCTCCATTTGTTTATTGTCACATGCCTTGGAGGCTTAGCACTTCACCACACATACTCTGCTCATCCTATTTCCTGCCCGAGACAGTCACAAATTTCTTGTCTATTTTTATCTCTCTCCCCAGGCACAGTAACCGAGCAGGCAGTTATCCGATTTGAATCTGTGATACATTTCATTTTTATAATGAATCCCCAGCATGTCTTTCTGCTGCCTAATAACTGCTTATGTAATGCACTATTTGTCCGCCAGACTAGGTGGCTGTCTGCTTTCAGAGGCCAAATCTTTCCCTTTTAAAGGTGTATGATGTATCTTTTAAATGCTGCCTTTCTTTTTACACACGTCTTCTGTCTGCTTCATTTGAACTCACTAGGATCCTCTTATGTGAAGACATGAAAACATATAAACTGAACAATATATGAAAACGCACCTGAACCATCACGAGATACATTATCCTGAGATCTGTATTGTGCTGTGCTTTGATGCAACTGCATATGTTCACCTACCAATAGCTTTTAAAATTTCAGCCTCATGATTTGAGTTTGAGTGTTTTTTTTTAAATGAGTTGTTAGTAAAATCAGACAACATCTGAAAACAGTACCATTAGCTGTTGTTTATGTGCAGCAGATTCGTCAGAATAAGATATTTTTTGTTTTGTTTTGTTTTACTTGCATTTTTTTCTGGCTCTTTTTAGTTAATGACAGTATATGAGTGCCATTCTTGAAAGCAGTAAAAGGTCTGTCAGTGAAACCTTTGCACTGCCTTCTGCAGTCACTATGACACCTCATGCAGCCCCCAGAAACAAATGCGTCTCATGTTATTTTATAAAGCATTGAGTAGGTGGAGAAGTTTTGCAGCTTCAGTGATTTTGCTGCAAATGCTGGCATATGTTGTGCTGATGTCCCTTACGCTCCAAGGTACAAAACATTGCAGTTTATGATCTGCCTTCACATAGGGACAGGGGACAGTGGGATATATGCTTCGATACTATGCTGTTATAAAGACAGGGGACAGTGAGATATATGCTTCAATACTATGCTGTTATAAGGACAGGGGTCAGTGGGATATATGCTTCGACACTATGCTGTTATAAGGACAGGGGGCAGTGGGATATATGCTTCAATACTATGCTGTTATAAGGACGGGGGCAGTGGGATATATGCTTCAATACTATGCTGTTATAAAGACAGGGGGCAGTGAGATATATGCTTCAGTACTATGCTGTTATAAGGACAGGGGGCAGTGGGATATATGCTTCAATACTATGCTGTTATAAGGACAGGGGGCAGTGGGATATATGCTTCAATACTATGCTGTTATAAGGACAGGGGCAGTGGGATATATGCTTCAATACTATGCTGTTATAAGGACGGGGGCAGTGGGATGTATGCTTCAATACTATGCTGTTATAAGGGCAGGGGGCAGTGGGATATATGCTTCGATATATGCTTCGACAATATGCTGTTATAAGGACAGGGGGCAGTGGGATATATGCTTCAATACTATGCTGTTATAGGGACGGGGGCAGTGGGATATATGCTTTGATACTATGCTGTTATAAGGACAGGGGGCAGTGGGATATATGCGTCAATACTATGCTGTTATAAGAACAGAGGGCAGTGGGATATATGCTTCAATACTATGCTGTTATAAGGGCAGGGGGCAGTGGGATATATGCTTCGACACTATGCTGTTATAAGGACAGGGGGCAGTGGGATATATGCTTCGACAATATGCTGTTATAAGGACAGGGGGCAGTGGGATATATGCTTCAATACTATGCTGTTATAGGGACAGGGGCAGTGGGATATATGCTTTGATACTATGCTGTTATAAGGACAGGGGGCAGTGGGATATATGCGTCAATACTATGCTGTTATAAGGACAGGGGGCAGTGGGATATATGCTTCAATACTATGCTGTTATAAGGACGGGGGCAGTGGGATATATGCTTTGATACTATGCTGTTATAAGGGCAGGGGGCAGTGGGATATATGCTTCGACACTATGCTGTTATAAGGACAGGGGGCAGTGGAATATATGCTTCGACAATATGCTGTTATAAGGACAGGGGGCAGTGGAATATATGCTTCAATACTATGCTGTTATAGGGACGGAGGCAGTGGGATATATGCTTCGATACTATGCTGTTATAAGGACAGGGGGCAGTGGGATATATGCGTCAATACTATGCTGTTATAAGGACTGGGGGCAGTGGGATATATGCTTCAATACTATGCTGTTATAAGAACAGGGGACATTGGGATATATACTTCACTTTTCTGCTTTTCTTGCTGTCTTAACTAATTCTGCCTAAAACGCCAGTTGTTTTTTAGCAAATCTGTGATTTAAAAAGTTTGTTATTGCTACATATTGTACTTATTTGCTGCCTGCGCTTGAATTAAGTCATTTTTGTGTTTAAATAATCTGTTTAACTGTTGTTGGCTACACACTAAAGTGCGATAGCCTCTTCTGTGCATTTAAAGTGTTGTTTTGATTGTATCTACTCTATTTTCTGAAAAAAAATATATATACTTGTTGCCCACCTTTCTGAACTAGTATAGTCCAGTAGGTTATTGCTGAATACAGGGCTGAGTTACAAGTTTCTGTGTTGCCCATATATTACTTGGATAGAAGGAAGTTTCGCTGTTCACCTGTGAGAGAGGGGAGCTTTGAGCAGCCTATCTGTCCCTGGAGGAGTGGTTTCAGCCCAGAAGTTAGTAGTTTATCAGCCATTTTGGGCTAATTTCTATCCCTTTCACTTCCCTGCTATAAAAAAACGCATTTGTGCGGTTTTTGCACCGGGCAGCACCATTTAGCTAGAGTTAAAGTATTCTCGGCTCCACGAAGTCTACTCTACAATTTTTCCCTTGGAACTAGACAAACCTTCACCTTTAGCACTCAAACCATTCATTTCACAGTCAAGCACTTGCTTAAAACTCATAGCAAGCACTAATTAACCCTAGCACTAGACCTCCCTATACTGTCCAGAAGGACAAGGCTCTCTATTTGTCCCCACCAGCCAATCAGAAAAACAGCTTACTCTACCTATTCAGGCATGTCCATAGGGCAGTTTCCTGTGTACTCTCCAGTCCAACTGGTGAATCTGGGCATTTTGAGGCAATGTTACAACTGCCTCATGTACACAGACAACTCTCTCCTCCTACCACCAAACACTAATATATGAGAGTGATGCAATTATACAGCCAAACTGGAGGCAAAGCTCTCTCAACCCAAGACTGGAACTGACAGTCAAGAGGAGAAGGGTAATACTTGCAACACACCACCAGTCTCACATAGACCTAATAAACCAACACTGGCAAATAACACACATGAATACATGAAAACATACTCCGAGGCTCTAAATAAAAATCTGCAAAAGCAACAGAGACCTCCAAAGCAGACATCCAAGCAAACTCCACACCCCATCACCAACCATGAAACACATACTTCACATAATCAGTGTGCCACGCAATCACAGCCCTTAATGCAAAATAACATACCCAACACACTAGTAATAGGTGACTCTATAGTCAGGCATACTGATGTCCCACTAACTAGGCTGGACAAGGAGAAGGTTACAGTTAACTGCCTGTCAGGTGTCAGGATCCGCCACATAACACAAGCACTCAGGTCACTACAGAACAAGTAGAAATACAACTCTGTCATTGTCCATGTTGGTGTAAATGACCTGAGACGTACCTCCCTGGACTACATGAAAAGAGACATGGAAGAGCTCTCTGATCATGTAGCCCAGGCCGGTATGACCCTGACCCTGAGTAGCATCCTGCCCTCACCAAGAATGATGCCACAGTATAAAGAAAAAATGATCAATTTCAACAATTGGCTAAGTTTCTGGTGTCATTCAAAGGGGATCTAGTATCTGTCCGCCTGGGATGACATGCTCGACAAACCATGTTGCTTCACAAGAGATGGCTTGCACCTGTCACCCTTAGGCTTTCGAATACTGGCCAAGGCTCTTGCCGCCCCCATAGTGCCTTTTTTAGGCAAGGCTCAAAAGACAAACTCACCACCATAAATAGCACAAGTAACCAAAAACTGTGGGTAATGCTACTCAACACCAGAAGTCTAAACCTCAAAATGCATGCACTCGAGGCACTCCTCAGTATGGAGAATATCGACATCTGTGTGGTAACAGAAACCTGGTTTAAGGCTCCTGAGAGCACCCCAGCACTACTAGGCTATAACTCATACCATACCTTTCGGCTACAGAACCAGGACCAAGACACAAAAGGCGGGTGTGTATCCATATTCATCAAGGATACCCACACCTCCAAGTTAGTGGCGCAGCACAATGCATCAGAGATCATCCATGTGCAACTAACAATGGACAAAACTGCAATCCAAATTGTAGCTTGCTACAGATCACCCACCATGGCCCGGGACCCCCAATCAGGGATTCTGGAGACACTGGGAAATATGAAGGTCCTACCAAACACCTTAATACTGGGTGATTTCCATTACCCAAACATAAACTGGGAGAACTACTCAAGCATTATCTCCCTTGCCCAACGCTTCCTAGAATTTATAAACACCCTTAGTGTCAAAGCAGTTGGTCAACACCCCCACCAGAGGGAACAACATATTGGACCTGGTCATCACCAACATGGGCGACTGGTGTTCCACACCAGAGGTCAACCCCTCACTGGTTAGATCAGACCATAGACTAATCACTCTGGATATCCACATTCCACCCCCACCCCCAATCAAGGAAACCACCATGAAAAACTTTTCAAAAGCAAACTTCACGTTACTTAAGACTGAGGTGGAAAGGTTCACAGCCCCCATGCTAAAGGACAATGCTGTCCAAGCTGCTGAAACCTTTACAAAGGCACTCTATGAGCATCTGCAGGAATGCATGGATCATGCTATCCCAAGTAAAACCAAGACTCACTCCTCCAAGAAAAGGAAACCAGTCTGGTGGACCCCTGCCATAAACAAGCTATACAACAGAAGGAGGAAACTTGTACAGAAAAGAGTAAATTCCCAAGAAGGAAAGACATCCCTGATCAGTATCAGCAAGAAACTACGATCCCTCATTAAATCATCCAAGGCTAGTTTCGAAAGAAAAATTGCCAGTGACTCCAAAGATAACCAAAAAACGTTCTTTAGCTATGTCAAGAACCTAAGTGGAAACTCTCAGATCTGCTCTGAGTTAGTGCAGAATGGCACAAAATACACTGAACCGACTGATATTGCAAACATTCTGGCAGACAGGTTTAGTGCAAACTTCACCCCCCTCTTACCCCCTAAAGGGCCCATAAGCATACCAGAAGAATGTAGGGTCCCATCAATCACCGATGCACAGGTTAAAACAGCCCTATCCAAAGCCAAAAACACAGCTTCAATGGGACCGGATGGGATCCCAGGCTGTGTCTTACAAGAGCTCCAAAATGAACTAACCCCTCACCTAAACACACTGCTCAAACTCAGCCTTTCTACAGGCTACGTACCCATAGAGTGGCGCACAGCAACAGTTATCCCGCTCCACCTGCCACAACGGACCCCGGGAACATTGGCCCTATAAGCCTGACTAGCCTGGTCTGCAAGGCTATGGAACACATCATCATGGAACTCATTAACAGGGACATTGGAAACCTCCAAACCTTGGACCCTACCCAGTTTGGTTTTATTAAGGGCAGATCATGCCTCCTAAACCTGGTGGACTTCTTTGAGACGGTTACCAAGGCATTAGACGAGGGAAAGGAGGTCCACACAGCCTACCTAGATCTCACAAAGGCTTTCAACACCATTCCCCATTCTAGTATTATAGACAAGCTCACCAGCTTGAACATAAACCCCTAAGTCACAAGATGGGTTGACAACTGGCTCATGGATAGAACCTACATGGTGAGAGTTGCAGGCTCTACGTCCGACTCTAAACCGGTTACAAGTGGCGTCCCCCAGGGCTCAGTCCTAGGACCCCTCCTGTTCGGTATATACTTCTTAGAGGTACAGGCAAGCATTGGAGGACTATGGCTGAACAAGTTCGCAGACGACTGCAAACTAGGGGCCATAACTGATTCTCTGGCTGATACAGACACCCTTCAGATGGGTCTCAGTCAGATGGATATCTGGTGTCAAAATCATGGCCTCAAGCTAAATGCCAAAAAGTGCATAGTCATCCCCTTTGGAAAAAACAAAATACCCGCGAACTACCACATAGGTGGCAGTCCCCTAAATACAGAAAATGTAATAAGGGATCTGGGGACCCAAGTAGATAGTAATCTCTCCTTTGATAATCATATTGCCAAGGTGGTTAGTAAATCCTTCTATGTGGCCCACCTAATCACAAAAGGGTTCGCATCTAGAACAAAAGAGGTTATTGTGCCTCTCTACTCATCACTCATTAGACCCATCATAGAATACAATGCCCCATTTAGGATGTACCTTACAAGACACCTGCAACAGCTGGAAAGGCCACAAAAATACCTCACCAAGAGGATTACTGTCCTCAAACAGATGCCCTATGCAGCCCAACTCAAGAAACTCCAGCTGTACTCAGTTGCATACCACTTACTCAGAGGTGATATCTGCCTGACATACAAGGCCATGTCCAACCCAGTATTGATGGACATGCTCCACCTAAAAAAAAAAAAATCGCAGAGAGCCACATGCTCTAGAGATATAAACCTCACCACAATGATAAATAGGACATGCTGGAGGGATAGATTCCTATCCCAGAGACTCCCCATGCTTTGGAACAGGATTCCAATATACATCAGCCAGAGCCCCCTCACTAACACTCTTCAAGAGAAACCTTGATGGGTGGATGGGAAACAGAAAATTTACCCCGGAGATCACTGCACTGGCTCTGCTGGACAGTGGCACAGGGAACTAATGGCTCTGCTGGACAGCGGCGCAGGGAACTGATGGCGCTGCTGGACAGAGGCACAGGGAACTAATCTAAGGGGATGGCGAAAGCCAACACATTCTGGCTAGGCTTATAAATGCCCTTGGGCAGATAGCCTAGTACTTACCTATGAACCTATGAACCTATGATACTATGCTGTTATAAGGACAGGGGCAGTGGGATATATGCTTCAATACTATGCTGTTATAAGGACAGGGAGCAGTGGGATATATGCTTCAATACTATGCTGTTATAAGAACAGGGGACAGTGCGATATATGCTTCGACACTATGCTGTTATAAGAACAGGGGACAGTGGGATATATGCTTTGATACTATGCTGTTATAAGGACAGGGGGCAGTGGGATATATGCTTTGTTACTATGCTGTTATAAGGTACTAATGGGAAAGATGCAACAGGACCTGGATCCTATTTGTGAAAGTACTGATTCCAATTTTTATGTTTTAACTCCATGCAGAAATATGCAGAGTAGTATGCTTACAGCAGACATATGGTTTTGCTGAATTCTGGATTTCTGATGCACTAAAATGAAAGTACTTTTTTCTGATTGTTGCTATACTCAGTTGCACTTCTATTGGTTGTTGTATTGTAGCATAAATGTACTGTTGTTGTCTAGTAAATAGATGGCACTTTTTTTTCAGTTTTCTGTATGAGGATTTTTAATTAATTTGCATACCTGTGTGTGTGTGTGTGTGTGTGTGTGTGTGTGTGTGTGTGTGTGTGTGTGTGTGTGTGTGTGTGTGTGTGTGTGTGTGTGTGTGTGTGTGTGTGTGTGTGTGTGTGTGTGTGTGTGTGTGTGTGTGTGTGTGTGTGTGTGTGTGTGTGTGTGTGTGTGTGTGTGTGTGTGTGTGTGTCTGTGTGTGTGTCCATGTGTGCGTGTGTGTGTGTGTGTGTGTGCATGTTCATGTGCATGTGTGCATGTTTGTGCGTGTGTCTGTGTGTGTGTGTGTCTATGTGTGTGCGTGTGTGCGTCTGTGTGTGTGTCAGTGTGTGTGTGCGTGTGTGCATGAGTGCATGTGTGTGTGTATGTGTGCACATATGTGCATGTGTCTGTGGTGTAATTGTCTTGTCTGCCTCCCTAGTTGCTGGATTACTTTGGGAAATGCAGCTCCAGTTCAGGATTAGTTTTACAGACAGCAGAATACTTCGCAGTTGGTGCAAGAACATGCACCCCCTTTTGAGTGTTTACCATTTTCCACAGCTAAGTGAGAGTGGAATTAGTATTTCTAAGTGAGGGTCTGTGGGTGTTAAGGGGCTTGCTTCCATCAAAACATTTTTCTGTCATTGCCTGTATTTTCAGTTCACTGGTGCATTTCTTTTATTAGTTGTAGATTTTGTAGGCTTGGCATAGTG
Source organism: Protopterus annectens (assembly GCF_019279795.1). Lineage (NCBI taxonomy): Eukaryota > Metazoa > Chordata > Ceratodontiformes > Protopteridae > Protopterus > Protopterus annectens. The sequence continues at coordinate 1,329,961,437 of NC_056747.1, forward strand.
GATCCAATGGTATGGTTTTCTTCATTCCATCACAGGTTCCACTTGCCTGTAGGAATGTTCTAAGCAGCATGATGTATATCTGCCTAGTAACCTCTCTGCATGATCTTGGCTGATTTGCAATTCCAGCTGTGTCCATTATATGGATGTCTGCATCAGAATTACCAGCAAAAAAGAAGAAAAGAAAAGAGAAAGATATAAGGATGTTCTAGACTTCTGTTCAACCACTACTGACTCATATTCTTTACTTAACGATACTGAAGAGCCACTTATAGAAGTGTTGAAAGGTATAGTAGCAACAATTAATTTATTCATTCATTCTTCAACGATCTGCTTAATCTGTTTTAGGGTCAAAGGGCAGTCAGAGCTTATTCCAGCACTCAGTGGGTTTTAGTCGTGAATGGAACAAAAGCCCATCATACTACTCACACACACACACACACACACACACACACACACACACACACACACACACACACACACACACACACACACACACACACACACACACACACACAATCATTCAGCATACACACCTATAACAATTTTGAAAGAGTCCTGAGCAGGGCAAGCTTAGAAAATTGTGAAAAAAACCCACAGATGGCTCAGCACACTTCAGTTCACTTTATTCCACAGAAACACAGCACATTGTGCTGAGCCATCTGTGGGGTTTTTTTCACAATTTTCTAAGCTTGCCCTGCTCAGGGCTTTATTGTTTTGCCTGAAAAGCTGCTTCATTTTGTGGATTACAAGTTTTATTTGGAAGCTGCTGTGAATTTTGGTTTGTTTTTAATTTTGAAAGAGTGTCAAGTTACCTAGGCACATATTTGCAAGTAAACTGGAGCACACAGTGAAAACCTACATTGACACTGGGACTACATACTAAGTCCGCACAGAATCCACCCTGGCCAAGAACTGAACTTGGGAACCAAGTAGTTTGAGGTAACAATGTTATCTATTAGATGAGCTCACAAATGTAACCCTGAATCAACCCCTTACACATACAGAAAAAATCTGAAAGATTAAAGTAAAGAAAGTGGATGCCAGCTCTTCTGATTTATATTCAGAAAATGATAGTTATGTGCATAGACAGGCAGACAGATAGCGGTCAAAAATAAATGAACTTGTGTGTTTTTCTTTACATAGCAACAGTTTCTGCAGGCTGACCCAGAGGAGCCAAACATTTGGTTAACAAAGCTGGATTACATCAATGGTGCGCTCACAGTAACAGATGCTGGTCAGTATATGGATAGAGGGACACAGTTATTTAAGAAGAGACAGGCAAGAGCCATGCAAGTCAGCCGGGCTTTCATGAAAGTGTTAACCCAGAGCACTGCAGCAAATTTCATAGGCCAAAATAGAGGTTCCTGGTAAGGTGTTTGAGGTCAAGCGGTTCACGGAAATTAAGGGGAAAAATTCTAGATCAGTTCCCTGTGCTGTGTTTGGTGATAAGGTTATTAGCAACATTTCCAGTCTTATACTGTTCCAGGCATCTCTAGGCACATAAGTTAATTTTTATTAAAGATAAGCAAATATGGATAAGTGTAATGATACATTAACTGTGCCCACACTGAAACTTTCAGCTGTGGAAAGATATTTTTGTCAGGGCAGTCCACTCTATTAAAGGACTGGAAAGTGTAGTTTTTCAGGTAGAGTGAATTAAGGTCCTTCTTAACCAGGAAGGTAGAAAAAGAAAGAAAAAATTTTGTAGTGTTTAGTAATGTCCATGTTCATGTCTTCATAGCAATGAACACTACATATTTGGGACCACATGATGCTAGCTGCAGAGACAGTCACATGGGGAATACAAATTTGTCCCAGGGAGAGCTTACATCTTAACCAGAGCCTGGGAATGTGGCAACTGCAGAGAAAAGGTTATAGTGACCCTGCCCCTCAGCATAATGTAGAGGAATTTGTTGAGCTTCATTTGGAAAGACTGTTGGGAAGGGTAAAATGTGCAATTCACTCATAGGTCTTAGAACCCACCATAGAGGACCTGAGTGAAGTTATAAAAGGGGTTCTCAATCCTGAGGCATGCTGGGAGAATGGGCTGTTGTATCAAAAGGATTTTGAAAGAGGAAGGTGGAAAGCTGGAAGAAGAAGTGAATCAGAAGATGATAGTCCCAATGACCTACTGACCTATCAACCTGCACTTTTGGACCTCAGGCATAGTATTTTTTTACAGCTATTTTGAGGATAAAATGTACTAAGAAGCTGCTTATAGAGATGTTTTTTTCTGCCCTGGTATTGGAAAGGATGTGGTTAGATACTACAGGACTTGTGAACATGTCAGAAGGTGACTAAGGCTAGAGACAAAGACAAAGTTACCACAGTGCTCTTACCTTAGAGGGATTCATAGGCATTGTCATAACTCTCAAATATAACTCATTACTAGGAATGTTTCTTATTTTGAATCTTAAAAATTCAGTGTTCCATGCTGTTTTCCATTAAAAGGGTCTGTCACACTTTGACTGCTAAGAATTATTTTAGCTAATATCCATGGTGAATAATATTGAATCATATTAATTCATCAACAAAATTTTTTAAGTACTCATTTTAACTATGCCAATGAGCTATTCAGGGGGGACCCCTACACCACCCATGAGGGGGAGCTGTACCCCCACATCCCCTGCTACTTATATACACAAACTCTTAGCTCACACTACAGTAGGTAAAGGGTAAAAACGCAGTCCCCACTGCACCACGATTTTAAACAAGTCACTGCCTTCTTTAAACCTGTAGCTGAAGCCAGTTGATGTTTTATATTTCAGCCTTTTGGGGTCAATCTTTGGGGCTTTGACATTCGGAACATTCAATGTTCTGAATGTATCCCACACACACACATACACACACATACACACACACACACACACACACACACACACACACACACACACACACACAAACACATAGATAAATAGATAGATAGATAGATAGATAGATAGATAGATAGATAGATAGATAGATAGACAGACAGACAGACAGACAGACAGATAGATAGATAGATAGATAGATAGATAGATAGATAGATAGATAGATAGATGCACACAAAGATCTAATATTTAATACTGAACCCAACAATGTGTGAGTTAACACTACTTCACAGGAAGCAGCTTGGGATTAGTGCTACTCCTTTGCTTCTGGTGAGAGAAGGAACAAGGGATCATTGATTCCTAGCTGTATGCAGCTGTGTTGAGACCAGCACTACCTCCACTACCAGACAGATAGCATCTTGACTAATCAACACCAAACCTCACAGGCATTATAGTAAGCTCAAGGAACTATGGATTTGCACATTCCAACCATCTCTGTAGCCAATGTGATTGAAATGGGCATCCTGAGACAATGTAGCAATTGTTTCATATTTGCTGACAACCACATAGTACTTAAACAAAATAATACTATGTGAGAGATGTAGTTATATAATGTTATTGGCGGCAAAGCTCTCATACAAAGCCATGAAAAACAACATGCAGGTTATCGGTATTACACAACACAACTGTAAACCAATCACACACAGCTCAGACAAAACATATTTACCTACATATACTGAGGCTCTCAAATGTAACCTACCTAAACCACAAAAGTCTCCTAAATGTAACCTAACAAACAAGTAACCTTGGTAACCTCACAGACAAAAAACACAGGAAGCACCCACCGTGGAACATAATATCTAAGAGTCACACACTGACTTGTTCTAAAGCCCATAAGGCAAACTTCCGCACATCTCAATATCTAGGCCATAGCGACTGCACAGTAAGATACAACAATGCACCACTCACCAGGCTGAGTAAGGGCAGGATCACAGTTAGCTGCCTATTGGGTTCCAGGATTCGCCACATCATGCATGCTGTCAGTTCCTTGCACAACTACACATATGCCACAATCATTATGTACATGGATATAAATAAAATCCTAGATTTGTTTCTTATAGATATGAGGCATATTTGCCCCAGAAACCTTAGTAAATTCACAAATACTGCCCATTTTGATATCCCCACTGTTTATACAGAATTCTTTATTGCAGAAGTTTATGCACATATAAATATCTGTGCAGATGCATCTGCTCTCCTCAGAAGTAAATACAATGCCAGATTTGAAAAATACACCCCTACTGTGGAAACCTAATATAAAAAGGTTCTATAATAAAAGAAAAAAAACTTATTGCAAGCAAAAGCAAATAATACACTTGTTAAACGTAACAAAGAATTATGCACCCTGATCAAATCAAACAAAGTCAGATGTGAAGTAAAAATAGCCACCCAGGTAAAGGATAACTAGAAAGTCTTCTTCAACTATGTTAGAAGTCTCAGAAATGATGCCCAGCAATGTGCAGAGCTAACAGTAAGTGATATCACATACTCAGGCTAGAAAGCCTAGCCAATCTACTACCTGAGAAACAATGCCTAGCAGTGTACAGAGCTAACAGTAAGTGATATCACATGCACAGGCTAGAAGGCATAGCCAATCTACTACCTGAGAAACAATGCCTAGCAGTGTGCAGAGCTAACAGTAAGTGATATCACATACACAGGCTAGTAAGCATAGCCAATCTACTACCTGAGAAACAATGCCTAGCAGTTTGCAGAGCTAACAGTAAGTGATATCACATATTCAGGCTAGAAGGCATACCCAATCTATTACCTGAGAAACAATCACCAGCACTTTGCAGAGCTAATAGTAATATAACATACTCAGGCCTAGAAGGCATAGCCAATCTACTACCTGAGAGACAATGCGCAGCACTGTGCAGAGCTAATAGTGATATCCCATACTCAGGCCTAGAAGGCATAACCAATCTACTACCTGAGAAACAATGCCTAGCATTGTGCAGAGCTAACAGTAAGTGATATCACATACTCAGGCTAGAAGGCATAGTCAATCTACTACCTGAGAAACAATGCTCAGCACTGTGCAGAGCTAATAGTAATATTGCATACTCAGGCCTAGAAGGCATAGCCAATCTACTACCTTAGAAACAATGCCCAGCACTGTGCAGAGCTAATAGTAAGTGATATCACATACTCAGACTAGAAGGCATAGCCAATCTACTACCTGAGAAACAATGCCCAGCACTGTAAAGAGCTAACAGTAATGACTGTCATATACTCAGACCTAGAAATAGCCAATTTACTAGTGGACAAATTTAGTGCAAACTTCACCCCTTCTTCCATCCTATATTTCCATATCACATATCTCCATTTAAACATCCTCAAATATCCCAAGAAAAAGTCTTCAAGGTGCTGTGCAAAGCCACGGAGATTACTTCTGTGGGACATGATAACATAGTGGGCTGCCTGCAGTTCAGCCTGAAACATGACTTGTTGAACCTCCTACATCGGTTATTCAATATCAGCCTCCAAACAGGCTTCATGCCAGACAAAGGAATGACAGCAACAGGCATCCCTTTGCACAAAGGTGGAGAGTTAATGGACCCAGGTAATTATAGATCCATAAGTCTGACCGGCCTCATCTGTAAAGCTATGGAAAGTATTATTATGGAATAAAAAAATAAGGATATAGAAAATTCCAATCTCTTGATTCAAGCAAGCTCAGATTCATTATGGGCAGATCCTATCTACTTAACCTGGCTGGCTTCTTCAAGAAGGTTATTGTGGCAATGAATGAGACCAAATCAGTATACACCACTTATGTAGACACCACAAAGGCATTCAACACCATCCAACACTCAGGCACTATGGATAAATGCTCTTAGTAAAATATAAATCATCACTCTTCTCCTGTAAGCAAGCCCTCCTGCACTCCAAAACGTATATATATATATATATATATATATATATATATATATATATATATATATATATATGTATATATATATATATATATATATATATGTATATATATATATATATATATACTGATGAATGCACACACACACACACACACACACACACACACACACACACACACACACACACACATATATATATATATATATATATATATATATATATATATATATATATCACCAAAGCACAACGACACCAGTAAATGCAAGAAAATGCGATGTAAGGCGAAACAATGACGCCACGGAGGGAGATTCAAACTGACAAGTTTATTCTGCTATAACATTAACGTTGACACAATTCGTTGTCACAATACATTTTCATTTAAAGTTACTTCGTCAGATGTGGGCGTGCAATACCTTTTCCTCATCTGCACTTCATAACCTCAGATCATAGCATGGCACCAATTGTTACGGCAAAGTATGTTGTCTTGATATCTAGGCATCATTCTTGGTGAAGGTTAGATACTATTCAGGACCAATGTCTCCCCTGCCTCTAGCATCTTCTTTTACATGATACGATACCATCACACAATGAAAAGGAAAATACTTGGTTTTGGAACAAAAATCTTTGTCTTTTCCTTTGAGCATCATCACTTCAAAGGAAAAGACAAAGATTTTTGTTCCAAAACCAAGTATTTTCCTTTTCATTGTGCGATGGTATCGTATCATGTAAAAGAAGGTGCTAGAGGCAGGGAGACATTGGTCCTGAATAGTATCTAACCTTCACCAAGAATGATGCCTAGATATCAAGACAACATACTTTGCCGTAACAATTGGTGCCATGCTATGATCTGAGGTTATGAAGTGCAGATGAGGAAAAGGTATTGCACGCCCACATCTGACGAAGTAACTTTAAACGAAAATGTATTGTGACAACGAATTGTGTCAACGTTAATGTTATAGCAGAATAAACTTGTTGGTTTGAATCTCCCTCCGTGGCTTCATTGTTTCGCCTTACGTTGCATTTTCTTGCATATATATATATATATATATATATATATATATATATATATACATGGTTCTGCTTCTGCCTGAGTGTGGGAATTCTCCCACCATTTAAAACTATCCCAACTACGCTTGACCCACCTCATACTTAATAAACTCACTGGCTGTCCCTCTCGCCAATTTGGTTTCTTACTATTCCCCCCCTTGTCCCCTCCGTAGTTCAGAGAAACTACTTCTCGAAACTTGTACGCCAAAAATTAACATAGGCTATCTTCTTTATAAATTGTCCATAACAAAAATCTGGAACAACCTCCCCTCAGACTTACGAAACGTTGCACAAGCAAACAACTTTAAAAGAGAACTAAAACTCCACCTCCAGAAAAACTGGATCTTTCCCTGTCAGGAACCTACCTGACCACTCTCAGACTGCACAAAACATACTCAATCTCAAAAATTCCTGAAAGCAAATTGCATACGCCTCCTTGTTATTTTTCTCAAATCATATGCTAGTCTACTTAATTAAATGACATCTATGTGTACGTTAACAACTATGCTGTACTTTATTTTTCTGTTTGGCCTTGTAATCTAATTAATAGTCTAATATGTTTAATTATGTAAATGTACTACTGTTGGAGCTTTTCTCCTCGGGTCTCCACTGAAAATGGGCTTGTGCTCAGTTTGACCAGCCTGGTTAACAAATGTGAAATAAAAAAAAATATATAAAAATAATAAATGGATTTACTTCATTATGTCGACGTACCACATTATCGAAGCTCATTTTGTCAACACCATAACATCAAAAGCTGACTTACTCGAACTCCCAGAACAGCAAAAATGGCTTCTGGGAATGTAACCACTTGATCATCATGGAGAACTTTGCCCTTTTCCCCACATTAGTGTGATCTTGGAGTTGGCATATTTAGTTGGGGGTGTGGGGGGCACAGCCCCCACTCTCCACTTTGGTGAGTTTTGTGTGCTTCGTTTTGCTGGTTTTCAATAGTGGCCAAGTGGTTACATTCCCGAAAGCCATTTTCGCTGTTCCAGGAGTTTGAGTAAGTCAGCTTTCGATGGTTTGGTGTTGACAAAATGAGTTTTTGATAATGTGGTACGTCAACAGAGTGAAGTAAATCCATATATATATATATATATATATATATATATATATATATATATATATATATATATATATATATACATATATATATATACATATATATATATATATATATATATATATATATATATATATATATATATATATATATATATATATATATATATATATATATATACATAGGCAGTTTGTGTAGCAAATCAGCTAGCAAGTTTTTGAAAGCTTCTTGTTACAGGTATGACACTAATATTGTGTAACCAGAGACTTCAAAAATTAAACTGCAATTTCAACAGCAAAACCGATCTTTGTAACTTGCTGTTGCAGCATCTCCTGATGCCTATGACCCGATGTCTCTGCCATTTACATACCAGCTTCTGCACTGCAATACCTCAGGTGGAATTCCCCAAGGTACTTCATTCTCAGACTTGGTATGTATTACCCCGCATTCACACTTGCAATTCTTTATTTCTAAGGACCACAGTTACAGTCTTTAGAATTTCAAAAGCAAACGATTCTAGAACCCAGTCAAAACCAAAGTACCAAAGTGAAAACCCAAGCTGGCATGAAAAGAAACTGCATGCAAAAATCCATATTGATAGTAAGAGGAAGTCTAGACTGAATCCTGTCTGGGTCTAGGAAAAAGAGTGTTACTCCTACACCACTACATTAGCAAGAAATAAATAAATTAAATTAAATAAATCAAGTGATGGGATAGTTTAATTACAGTGCTATGATGATGATGATGAGAGATATGCAGCTCATTTAAGTGAGAATGGGGCAAGGAATTTCCTTATTTATTTTTCCCAAAAGTGAAGTTTCAAAAAAGTGCAGTGGGTTTCACCGTTTTAAACCATTGCATGGATATAACATGCAACGTGCCTTAAATTTGACCGATAATGAGTTGGGGAATGAATTTGATACACAAGAGAAACATCTTATAGAATCTTCTTCAACTTTCAGCTTTTCCCGATTAGAGGTCACCACAGAGGATCACCTGTCTGCTCATGATTGGCAGTGGAGTTTTACAGTGTCGAGTTGCCAGCCCGGCACCCAACCTTCCACAGGAGGCACACACTCACACCTAGGGCCAATTTAGAGTGTCCAATCCACCTACAGCATGTCTTTGGGATGTGGGAGGAAACCGGAGCACCTAGAGGAAACCCACACGACCACAGGGAGGACATGCAGACTCCGCACAGAAGGCACCCCAGCTGAGGATTGAACTGGAGAACCTCTTGCTGTGAGGCGACAACACTAACCACTGCACCACCGTGGCCGCCCAAACATCTTATAGAATCTATAAACTTTAAAACATGGAAATAAGGCTTGAAGAGCTCACCAGATTAGTCCCCCCCAAAAAAAGCTGAAAATGACACAGGAAACACAAAAAATCATAATACAGGAGGAAATGTGCTTATGAGTATGCAGTTAAACAATGAGCAAATATACTCAAGCTCATCTGATAAAATAGGTTGCAAGCTGCATGGGAAGAAACGTTGTCATTGTGATAAAAGAAAACAATGTTCACTGTATGATATAAGGATCAGGCAGACATACAAGGTGTGCCTTGTTAGTTGGCCAAAGCCTTGTCATGATAGACTTGCACTTGTGATCATTTTGTATACCAGTTCAGAGGATGATGCTGGCAGAAATCCCTTGGTAGAACCCACATTTAAGTTGAGTTTGAGACCCCAGTAGATGATGCAGCACTGTCAGGGCTGATGACACCTACCGAGGTACAGAGAATTTGAACTGTGTTGTATGAGTCTAAGGAGATGTTCCATGATAAATCAGGATCTATAAAAACAATGACGGAAAAGAAAAAACAATAATGCAGGCTCAAGATAAGGTGCCTAAATTGGTTAAAGTAAACAGTGAGTCCTAAAAATAAGCAAGACTTCCTGTTCTGTATGGATTATGGAAAGGTTACACAGGGTCAAATGCTGTCCCTGGGCCTAGGACAGATGAGGTCCTGGGAAGGCTGAAAGGAGCAAAGAAGCTTCTTACTAGTCATTTAACAAAGGGGGTACTATCTCAACAACATAACCAGGGAGATGCCCTGCTATGCCAAAAATTACACTTTATAGGCCACAGAAAATGTCAAAAAAGAGAGAGGGCGAGAGAGAGAGAAAGAATATCTAGGAACATTTCTAGGGACAGGAATCTAATATTTCAAGATGATTTCTCTGTAGTTACTCATGCTTTGGTCTCTTCCTACCTGAATGCTGTACCAGGGTGTTTCCTGTCACCTTGTTACAGTTAGTGCAAAGCTCTGCTGCTAGGCTGGTGTCTGGTAAGAGACATTACTGTCATACTGCAGCTGTTGGTTTCCTGCCACCTTCTTACAGCCAGTGCAAAACTCTGCTGCTAGGCTGATTTCTGGTAAAAGGCATTACCGTCATACTGCAGCTGTGGGTTTCCTGCCACCTTGTTACGGCCAGCGCAAAGCTCTGCTGTTAGGCCGATTTCTGGTAAGTGGCATTACCATCATACTGCAGCTGTGAGTTTCTGCCACCTTGTTAGTGCAAAGCACTGCTTCTAGGCTGGTTTTCAATAAAAGGCATTAGTGTCATACTGCAGCTTTTCTTTGGTACCTGCACTGACCTTGTTTTTAAGACCTTGGTGTTGGTTTATTTGCCCATAAATAGCTTGGGTACCTTTTACAAGAGGGTCTCACCCAAACAAATGACTGCTGCCAGAAACATGGCCTCAAGCTGAATACAAAAAAATGCATCCTCATCCCCTTTGGGGAGAGTGACGTCCCCACAAATTATCACATTAATAACAATGTCCTAAGCATGCAGTCAGTCGTGAGGGATTTGGGCACCCAGATTGATAGCAACCTGACTTTTGATCACCACGTTGCTTCTATTGTACGGGAAGCTTTCTACATAGCCCACCTCATATGAAAGGGTATCTCATCCAGGGACAAGGAGGTCATAGCATCCCTGTATTCTTCCCTTATAAGATCCATTATTGATTACAACTCCCCATTTGGCATGTACCTCACAAAGCACATGCAGCAGCTGGAGAGACCACAGAGGTTCTTCACCAAGAGAATCCAGGGCCTCAAAAATCTACCATACACAAATAGGCTAAAAGCCCTATCCCTCTACTCTATTTCATACAGACTCCTCAGAGGTGACCTCTGTCTGGCATAGAAGGTGATGTCGGACCCTGCCTTGATGGGACTGCTGCATATCTACAAGTCAAGCTCCACTCGAGTAACCCACACATGTGGCCTCAACCTGGTCTGTGGCATCAATAGGACTTGTTGGCGGGCCAGATTTGTGTCCCAGAGACTCCCTCATCTGTGAAATGGGCTCTCTCTCCATGTCAAGCAGAGTACCTCTTTACCCCCTTTTTAAGCACAACCTGGATAATTGTATGGGAAATAGGAAATGCATCCTTGGTATTCCACCCATGTCCCTGCTGGACAGGGGCATTGGGAGCTGATTTGTCTATATGTGGCCTAAACCCTTGGCTAGGGTTATAAGGGCCTCAGGGCCAATAGCCTAGTATCTTCTTATGATCCTATGACCTTATTGTCCCACACTGCCATACTTGGGACTTGCAGTCATCCTCACAGAGTCTGTTGTTAGTTCATCAGACACAAATCTGGAGCTCCTTTGCTTCCCAAGCTCTGTGGCTGTGGAACCTTCTACCTTGGCAGATTTAGGAGTGATTGCTCTGCCTTGCTTTAAGAGATCATTGAAGTGTTATCTGTTTCATCTTGATTCTTCTGAAAATCCTGCAAGCTGGCCACAGATTTTTACTTAATGATTGTTTACTAAACTTTGTATTTTGTTATTTTTTTCATGTTTTAGTGGTTAATTTTATGGTGCCATTTTTTATACTTTCACCCTCATCAACTCCATTTTTCCCATTTTCTACATGGAGTCGGGGTGTCGTGTTAACTGTTGCCACCTTTCTTGATTCAATGATACTCTCCTACCTTCTTCAACACTTATGCCTGATTGTCACATGTCTTCTCTCACACAATCCATCCACTTCCTTGCCTCATTTCTTCTTACTTTCTTTCTGTCTGTCCCAAATCTTTGCCACCAGATTGTCTTCTGCTTTTCTGCAAATGTGCCCGAACCACCATAATCTGTTCTCTATGACTTTTTCTGCAATTGGAGCTGCTTTGGCTTCTGCTCTGATGTCCTCATTTTTCATCTGTAACACAGTGTGCATCCAACAACCCATCTCAGGCACATGATCTCCATCACCTCTAGCTTCCTTAACTGCTCTGCCTTTCCTGCCCAGGTTTTCATGCTACCTAGTAGTACTGGTCGCACCATTATTTTGTGCACCTTACTTTTCAGCTTCTTTGGCATCCTTCTATCATACACTACAGCTGACACTCCATGGCGGTTGGCTGCAGCCCCTCGGATTTTAACTTTGACCTCCTCATTCAGTCTTCCTGTCTCCTCAACCACTTCTCCCAGATATCTGAAGTTGCTAGTCTTTTGCAATATTTTGCCTTCCATCTCACTTCTCAGCTTCTTCTGATTTCCCCCACTTGCTGCCGTTACAGCTGTCTCATCTGTACTCATTTTTATTCCATGTGCCGTTCAGTTTTGAACTCCATTCACTTATCCATTGCTGAAGTTCTTGCTCAGAGGTCTCCTGTAATGCCACATCATCTGCATACAGCAACTTTGTCGAGCTGTCCCTTTGACTGGTTTGCTAACGTAGTCCATCACCAGTATGAACAGAAGTGGGCTCAGTAGTGAACACTGATGCACATCCACTCCCACTGGGAACCCCTCAGTGAGACTCAGTACTGTTTGCACTTGAGTCATTGGGTCCTTGTATATAGGCAGTACTAATTTCTACCAATGTTTCTGTTACTTTGAACCATCACAGAGCTTCCCAAATCAGCTTTCTTGGGACCTTGTCACATGCTTTCCCCAAGTCTAGGAATGCACAGTTGGAATCGTTCTTCATTTCTAGCTGCTTCTCAAGTATCTGTCTCACTCCAGACACTGGCTCAGTTGTGCAACATCCTGATCTGAATCCAAACTTCTTATGTCCCAGCCTACTTTTTAGCACTTTGTATATTTGTTTATTTATCAGCATCCCCAGAACTTTCATGCAATGTAATAGGAGTTTGATGCCTCTGTACTGCCAAAGTTGTGAATGTCCCCTTTGTTATTGAATATTGGTACTAGGATTTTTATTCTCCATTCATCTGGGATATGCCTCTCTCTCCATACTGCTATGAATTTCCTGAGAAGCCATTTCTACCTCATCTCACCCAGCATCTTTATCATATCTGCTGTGTCCTCATCTGAGCCTGCTGCTTTCCCTGACTTCATTTTCCTTAATGCTGTTCTTACTTCTTCTACTGTGGGCTCCTCCTCTTATCTCATCATAGGCTGTGTCTGGGGCAGTACAGCTCCTACTCTTCTCTCATCATAGGCTGTGATTGGGGCAGTGTAGCTCCTCCCCTTCTCTCATCATAGGCTGTGTCTGGGGCATTAGAGCTCATCCTCTTTTCTCATTGTAGGCTGTGTCTGGGGGGGGGGGGCAGTACAGCTTCGGTGGGGTTTTCTTTATTCAGAAGCTGCTTGAAGTACTCCTTCCATCTGCATTTGATGTCATGTGGACTGGTGAGCAAGTTGTTTTTGGCATCCCTTATGAAGGGTGACTGACTATCTTCTTTATCTTTCTGTCTTTGCCTTACAACCTGATAGAGTTTCTTTGTGCCATCTACTGAATTTCTTTCCAGGAGCTGGTATAGTGCCTCTGATGCCTTGTTCTTTGCTATTACAATTCCTTTCTTAGCCTCTTTGTTAACCAACTGGTATTTCTTCGTAGCCTGGTCATTCTTTTCTATCTCCCACTTTTTCCTGCACTCCTTCCTTTTGATGACTTCCTGGACTTCTGCATTCCACCACCTGCTTTCCTTATGTACCTTATTTCCATACCTGGCTCGGCCACATATCTGTTCTGCAGTCCTCACACATGATGTTTTGAGGCGTTGCCATTCTTCTTCATCTTCATCTATTTCTACTTCTTCTTGAGGTGCTAGATCCCTGAGTAATTCCTTGAACTGTTGTGCTTTCTCTCCAATCAGCTTCCTGGTCTTCAGCCTGGTCTTTGTTGACCTTAGAGCCTTCTCTGACCACTGCTTGCAGCTGATTGTGGTAACAAGTGGTTTATGCTGTGGGTGGACTGTTTCACTGGGGATGACTTTGCAATTGCTGATTCTACCCTAGTGCCCTTTCCTTACTAGGGGGAAGTTTACATGAGGTGTATGTTGGCCAGTCTTGAATTTGATCCTATGACTGTGTCTCTTTCTGAACCATGTCTTGGTGGGTCTACTTTATTTAATCGAAAATGCGTTACGTCGAACGCCATTCCATCGACACATATACATTGAATCGTGAAATAATCGAATGCACAAAACCGCAAAATTACCGCGAAATTCAAAATGTGGAAGTGTTTTGGTTGGCCCATCTGAGCTACAGATCCGTAAGGTAAGTGAGCGATAGTTACGGACATTAGGGTTAGGATTAGGGTGTGGGTTAAGGTACGTGCATAGATAGGTAATGTAATATGGGTAATGAATTTAACGTTTAGTGTAGGGTTTGAGGTAGGGGTTTGGTTAGTGTATGTGTGTGGTTTATTTATTTTGTTTGGGTATAGCTCCGTAGGGTAAGTGTGCGGTAATTACGGACCTTAGGGTTAGGGAGGGGTTAAGGAGAGTGCATAGTTAGTGGTGTATGTGGGGTTTAGTGTAGGGTTAGAAGTAGGGTATTGGTTGGTTTATGTTTGTGGTTTATTTATTTTGTTTGGGTGGGTAGAGTGTTTCAGGCAGTGGGGTTGGCTGAGTATGACAATTCGGTATTTTGAGTTTCGCGGTTTTGTGCGTTCGATTATTTTGTGGTTCGATGTATATGTGTCGATGGAATGGTGTTCGATGTAACATGTTTTCGATTAAATAAAGTAGACCCATCTTGGCTACTCAATCCAGTTGCCAGACAGCAGTCTAGAATGGATTTTCCCACTTTATTCCTGTTGGCCCACCCATGTTTACCCAGGTAGTACTCATATCCTGTTCTGTCTGTCCTGATATGTACATGCAGGTCATCCATTATTAACACCAATTCATGTTGCCCTGCTTTATCTAGTAGGCCCTGTAACTGCTGTCTGAATGCAGTATTTTCCTCACTATAACAACCCTGCTGTGGGGCATAGGCTGAGATTATGAATACTGCCCTATCGTTAGGCTTTGTTCTACTATTTATTATTGTTTATGTGCTTCATACCAAAGTACTTTAATAAAGCTCAAGTTGTTAAACTTCAACTTGACTTTGCAGTCTTTGGGTTAGAGGGCAAGGAATTTAATAAGTGTATAGAAATGCAAAGTACAAAATGCAGCCAAAAACAAAGACTGAATAGGTGCTGAGAAGTGACAAGTTTTCATTCACAAATTATGCCAGGCTCACAAAAATGTAGGGCTTGTAAGTAATGTCCTCAATATTTGTTTATACGTTGTGCAAAAAAGACAAAAAACATAATTTCCTTGCTTCTTTTCTCAAAGAATCCCTTCATCTTTTTATACCACTTTACTAATTATCCAGTGGTTTGCACATAATCTTAAAGCATAGCCTAGTGCATCTGCAGTTAAAGTCTATCTACAGGATATGCACCTGAAGAATGAAGAAATGCCATAGTCACCCCCCTCCATAAGAATGGCCCTTCCTCTGACCCCAGGTAACTACAGGATCATCAGTTTCATTTACCTCATCTGTAAACAGAACATACTAATGCAGAACTAATCACTAAGGACCATTTGCAGTTTGGCTTTGTCAGCTGTAGATCACACCTTCTTAATCATATTAACTTCTTCAGAAAAAGTCACCAGAGGCCTAGCTGAAGGACATTCCCTCCACATTTCTTATTTGGACTTAGCTAAAGCATTTGATACCATTTTCTACAAAATAAACTAACCAAATGAAACATCAGCACCTTTGTTGTTCATTGGATTGTTAACTCAGCAATAAAACAAAATGACTCAAGTCAGAAAAAATGGTACCCTCTGCAGAAAGCAAAATTTAAAAGGCATCATTCATCAATGTTCTAGGCCCACTCCTCTTTGGAATCTATTTATTGGAAATTCTTATCCAGTCCCTCTCCTCTTTGGAAGCTATTTCTCTGAAATTCGCACAAATGCTGATATGTGTCTAAATTTGCAGACAAACTGCAAAATAAGAATCATCCTAAACTCTCCATCAGGTTTACTAATATGCCAACAAGGCCTTAATCACAATAATGGCTGGTCATTGTGGTATCACTCTAAATGTAAAGAAATGTAGAGTCAACTTTTGTACAATTAGTGCTCCTGCACAGTATTACACAAAAGGAATTTACCCTAAGATTGACAATGTGGTGCAGGATTTAGGAATTTATTCTACCTCATTCATCGCATCTATTATGGGTTCTCATTCAGATCCTAATCAATTCTAATTCCCCTTTACTCTACCCTAATTCACCCTAAAATAAAATATAAGGTTCCATTTGGTGAAACAAAGTGCTGACCTCCTTCTTTAGTCTTTGTTCTTCAAATGATCTGAAACCTTACCCTTCTAACCAATAAACTAAGAATTATAACACCCTCCCATAACCTTAGAAATCATTTCACTGACCTCATACTGAGCCCAGTGCCTTCCAGTACAATCTTACCCGCAGTAATTGAAACTTGTCCAAGATTAAGTTGCACTCAAACATGCATACAACTTTTTCCAGATGGAGAAGTTAATAATATCTGTCTAGTACTAATTCTCCCTTTCCTGTCTTTATGGTAATGTTGCCTCCAGCTAGACCAGTCTAGCACACCAAAAACACAATTACTATTTACTTTTAAATAAATTAAACATCAGGCAAATCTTGTCTAACACAGTAACCTTTAATTAGCAAGAATGAGTGCTGAAGATGTCTGTGTTCTGAGTAGATGAAAGTGGTCAGTTTTGTTAATGAAACGTTACTGTTTTGGGATGAATTTGCCTGGTGTTTTATTCATCTGTGGATTGGCATTTTCAGGGGATTTTTAACTACATGCTACTCATAAATAAGCCAATCATTAAATATTGACATAGTAACAATAACTTCAGCAGTAACTCTTCAAATAGCTGATACTAACAGTCATTAGTGCACATTTTGATATACACACACTTACGTTACTAAAATAAATAATCAGCCACAAACATGCAAAATGCATTTAACTTGAAATAAAATAAAATAAACAATGCACTTTATAGAATCCAATATATGCATACACTTACATAAAAAACACAAAATAAACATATTAACAATAGATGGCATGCAATAGGAAACTATCTAACAGCTTATCTACACCTTACTTTACAAGTAGTTAAAGGTATACTTAATTTTATTAATACCTGAGTTGAAAATACAAATATTTTTTTCAAATCTTTACAAACTTTGTATTCCAGGTTGAACCCTTTCCATGAATGCAATCCACTTGCACAGTCCTGAAGTAAGACCGTAAATAAACTTGTAAGTCACAGTCTCAAGCTCCATATTTATGTTTTTCCTCAAATGTGGGCAATGCGTTTGTAGGGAGAAAGTTGAGTTTCTCAAATCAGCATCCAGGTAAGATAATGCATTTTTTAAAGCTGAAAACAATGTATATGCATACATATATGACAGGCCATATTTAGAGTCAGCTTGTTCTACTGCTTTTCCAAGGAAAGCTGTCACACACCCAGTGCCATTCACATTTTTTCACATATTGCATGATTTGTAGCCCTACACTTTTATTTATTTTGTGAACAAAGATAATGACACTTGCTTTAGTTTAATAAATCTACTTCACAACTACCTGCTTAGATTACAGATAGAATAGTGGATCAGATATTCCAGCTCATTCAGGTATGTTTCAGGTTTACAGATGAAAAAACTCCGAAGAAAAAAGTATCAAATATACCCTCCTTATTTTGTCCTTTGCTCCTTGCAAGAGACCACCCCTGCACAACAAAGTGAACAAATACATGTCTCTTTCACCTAGGACTGCTGATTCTTATACAGGAGCGGTAGCAAAGATGTCATGGCCACAGTCTTGGCAGACGAAGGCTAAAGAGCTATCATGGGAGTACCAAAAGGTAAAATGTCCAGCTGTGAAAAGTTTCTACTGGGGCTGTACTGGGCCACTGCAGATATTTTTGTGGATCAACTGGAGAGTGGCATGGAGGAGGTAAGGGGGCAGACCTACCCCCTAGATGCTGACAGGAAGTAACTATTGTAGTAATCTCCAAAGGAAATAATAGCCATTAGAGTGACAATTTCAAGCCATCCCATGTGACTATGAAACCATGGCTACCATGACTATCATATATTCATGCCAAGTATGTCACTGCAGTGAACCTACTGCCACCAGAACTGATACATCAGGCCTATGTAGCTTTGTTGCACCAGGGCAAACATAGGATAACATGAAAGACTGTTTTTGCTATTTAAAAAAGTGGAGATTTACTGAAAGCTTCTACTAATGTTGCATACAGATGCAGAGAAGGCTTTTAACAGAGTTTAAATGTGTTTCTTTGGGGTAGGGGGCACTTTCTTTCTTTTCTTTTGCACATTACATATAAGTATTGCATTAGACCTGGAGAAAGAATGTACCCAAGCCCTTTTTGTGGATGACCTACTGGTAATACTTGAGAAACCCTAATGAATATTTAGCAGAATTGATAATGCGCTTAAAACTATTTTGGAATGTGCCAGGATAAAAACTAAATGAAAACATTGATGCTTGAAATAATTTACACTCTTATCTGAAAGAACTAGCCACCTGTTTAACATAAGCTTCGATAGAAAGCTACTAAATATCTGGGAGCCTGTAAAACAGCTTCCTTGCTAGACACATTTAACAAATCATTGAATCTAATGATGAATTAGTGTAACAACTTCCTAGAGAGATGGTCTGACCTAATCTGGAAGCTCCACAAAAGACTGCAGCAGTTAAAATGCGTTTGAACTGATTGGTCATATATATCATGCAGATGATTCCTTACCCCTTCTATTTGCCTTCCTGCACCACCTTAATCATGCATGCTACACCTGCCTCAAAGCCAAGCCCTAACCGTGCCCCGTCCCTAATCTTAACCTGCACCTTACCTTAGAAAAAGCTTTTCTGTAGCATTGCTACTACAAAGGATAGACTCACAAACACATACATACACAAACACACACACACACACACACACACACACACACACACACACACACACACACACACACACATACACACACACACACAACACACTAACACACATGCAAAACACTAAAGATATACCCTTACCTAACCCTTACTCTAAATATAACCCACCAACACTCACGCAAACACATTCCCATTCATAGTATCAACCCACTTACCTGTGTCTACAAAATGAAGTGACAATGTTCTGAACTGTAAGTGAAATGAACTGTCGAAATTCTGATACTGCAGTTACTAAGGTTGACATTCTATACTGTCAACAAAAGTAACCACATATATAAACACACACACACACACACACACACACACACACACACACACACACACACACATATACACACATATACATATAGACTGGCAAATCATCAACGACAAAACATCAACCAGTGTGCTTGTGCAGATTAACAGCCTCAGCTCATGCAATTTAAAACTTACAAAAACAAATAAGAACATATTTTTTGTAGGGAGGCAACCTCACCTATACCCCCACACCCCCTATTAATTATATGCACTAACTCCAAGATTGCAAAAACACGAAGTAAGAGTATTTCCCCAACCCCCAAATTGTGCAATCTTGCATACCTGTTGGTCAGCTGCTCAGGTGATCATACTCAGTTGTCTAAACAGCTTGTTAACCAAACTCACAACTCATGCTCAACCCAAAAAAGACCATACTACTACTTTTTTCCCCAAATCCCTCTCTCATGAAAAAATAAAATTTAAAGCCCTCCCTCTTGATAATACAACCATTGAAATCACTTGTCATAGTAAATAATTAGGGGTGATAGTGGATGATAATCTTACAGTCTACCTGCATATACAAAATTACATAAGAAAAAGTAATCAAAAACTAGAGATGCTTTTACAGAGCCTAAAACTTTCTCACCAATGCAAGTAAAACTACACTTGCTGCTACTTATCTCCTCCCCACACTTCTTTATGGTGCTCCCATCCTTACTAACCTCCGGGCTTCACAAAATTTAAAACTTAAACAATGCTATAACAAAGTTGCTAAATTTGCAGCAAATACCCCTTTCAGAACCCACCACTGTGTAGCACTAAAAAGCCTAAATTGGTTAGAATTGCCTCATCAACTAGCATATACACAGTTTCTTACCACCTATAAAATTATCTAGTATCCCATCTGCCTGCCCAGCACTAGAAAAAAACATTCTACACAACTATGTTCCCAGTCGGTCATTGTGATCTAGTGACCAAAAACTCCTGTCTGGCTACAAACATATCAGATCTGATGGGCATTGTCTGTACTTGCATAAGGTTGCTAAGGCCTGGATCTCCTTACCTGTATCTATCAGGTCGATACCCTCCTTCCTGCCTTTCAAAACCATTCTGAAATACTTCCTAGCTAAAATCTGTCTCTGTTCTTGCTCAAAACCAAGTTAAACTATATTTCTAAATATGAACAAATAATTTTTCATTCCTTATACCTCCTTACCTTCCCTTCTTCACTTACTTCCTTACTTCTATCAAATTCTCTTCACTGACTTTCTCTCTAAATATACCATAAGCCTGTTTCTCCCTCACTTCATATTGCAATTCTTGTTTGTATTACACTAACTTACCTTTAATTTCTCTGCAAACTGTCTAAAATTTTTCTAAATATTAAATGATTGTTGTATAACTTGTATCAGTTCTTAACCAATGTTTTTATATTATGTCTAATTTGTTATAATTATTTAAATTGCACTTTTTTTATTTTTTGAAGACTGTAAAATTGTTCTTAAAATGCTTTGTAATAATGTGGAGCTTTTCTCCCCGAGCCTTCACTGAAAATGGGCTTCTACCCAGTCAGACTTTCCCAGTAGAAGCCCAGTTGGATTTTCCCGATAATCAAATAAATAAACACACACTTGACATTTTGCAGGGGACCTATCCAGTATTACCAGTAGACTGAACTACAAAAACTGAGACCATAAACTTGAAAAGTCAATTTGCTGAAAGTATAAAAGATTGAGCCCCATAATACTGAACCCCATAAAGCGAATGAGACCAGATACCCGAAAGACGAGAAGACTGGAAGACCAGAAGCACAAAATTTAAAATCCAGAACACTACACTAAACATACACCACACACATACAGATACATACACCTTCACCCAAAACACAAACACACAAACCTGCACTACATAAAAACAGGGGGGCAAGCCTCCCACACACCCCCTACTTAAATATTCTAACTCCAAGGTCGCACTATACAGACAAACACACAAAAACACCACCACACACCTACATTCCCTTCACACACACACATCACAGTCACAACACACACTTACACGCACACTAAAGCCCCTAACCAACACAATCTAACATAGATACTTACCTGACCTTCCACCTATCCATTCACAAGCTGCAACACCAGAAGCACTACTTCAACATCTCCGTACTTTGCGATTTTGAAATTCGCTCTTTTTGGCTAATTTGTAAGAGATTAGCTCAAATAAAAACATGGTTCTACAGCATTCAACACCTTCTACTGGTTTTCCAGAGAAATGTGAATACTTCAGACTTTGCCTTTAATAAAGCAAACATATTCCACAAATAATGTTGCCAACTCAATAAAAGATGCAATAAAGAAAAGACTGGCACTTTATTCTCATATCCTGGAAAACATCTCAAAGTAGTTGCTTGAGATTGCTTCTCTTTTTTACATAAATGCAAACAATGTAATCTAAAAAGTAGCTTCAGAATATATTCAAGTCTACTTTAGTGCTTAGACACTTCTCACTCTCTGGGTTCTTTTATTATAGTATTTTCAGCAAAACAAAACTCCTCTGTAAGTAGTCTGTTGCCCTCTCCTCTGGGTCTCTCTGCAAGCATTCAGTAAACTTTAGGTTCATAGGTTCATAGGTAGGTACCAGGTTATCTGCCCGAAGGCATTTATAAGCCTAGCCAGAATGTGTTGGCTTTCGCAGCCCCCTTAGATTAGTTCCCTCTGCCTCTGTCCAGAAGAGCCACTGAAGTGATCCCCGGGGTAAACTTTCTGTTTCCCATCCACTCATCAAGGTTTCTCTTAAAGAGTGTTAGTGACGGGCTCTGCCTAATGTAGATTGGAATCTTGTTCCAGAGCATGGGAAGTCTCTGGGACATGAATCTATCCCTCCAGCACGTCCTGTTTATTGTTGTGGTGAGGTTCAGATCCCTGGAGCGTGTGGCTCGAGGGGATATGGTTTTCTTTAGGTGGAGCATGTCCATCAATTCTGGGTTGGACATGGCCTTGTATGTCAGGCAGAGATCACCTCTGAGTAGGCAGTATGCAACCAAGTACAGCTGGAATTTCTTCAGTGGAGCTGCATAGGACATCTGCTTGAGGCCAGTGATCCTCTTGGTGAGGAACTTCTGTGGTCTTTCCAGTTGTTGCAGGTGTCTTGTAAGGTACATCCCAAATGGGACACTGTACTCTATGATGGGTCTGATGAGTGATGTGTAGAGGGGCCCAATGACTTCTTTCAATCTGGATGCAAACCCTTTTGTGATTAGGTGGGCCACATAGAAGGATTTTCTAACCACTTTGGCAATGTGATTATCAAAGGAGAGGTTACTATCTTCTTGGGTCCCCAGATCCCTTATTACGTCTTCCGTATTTAGGGGGCTACCACCTATGTGGTAGTTTGTGGGTACTTTGTTTTTTCCAAAGGGGATGACTATGCACTTTTTGGCATTTAGCTTGAGGCCATGGTTTTGACACCAGGTATCTGTTCCAATGAGACCCTTTTGGAGGATGTCTGTGTCAGCCAGAGAGTCAATTATAGCCCCTAGTTTGCAGTCATTTGTGAACTTGGTCAGCCATAGTCCTCCTGTGCTTGCCTGTACCTCTGAGAAGTATATGCCGAACAGGAGGGGTCCTAGGACTGAGCCCTTGGGAATGCCACTTGTAACCGGTTTAGAGACAGACCTAGCTCCTGCAACTCTTACCATGTGGGTTCTGTCCATGAGCCAGTTGGCAACCCATCTCGTGATGTAGGGGTTTATGTTCAGGCTGGTGAGCTTGTCTATAATACCTGAGTGGGGAATGGTGTTGAAGGCCTTTGCGAGGTCTAGGTAGGCTGTGTGGACCACCTTTCTCTTGTCTATAGCCTTGGTAACTGTCTCAAAGAAGTCTACCAGGTTTAGGAGGCATGATCTGCCCTTAATAAAGCCTAACTGGGTAGGGTCCAGTGTTTGGAGGTTTCCAATGTCTCTGTTAATGAGATCCATGATAATGCGCTCCATAGGTTTGCAGACCAAGCTAGTCAGGCTTATAGGGCAATAGTTCCCGGGGTCCGTTGTGGCTCCACCTTTGTGGAGCGGAATAACCATTGCTATGCGCCACTCTGTGGGCATGTAGCCTGTGGAGAGGCTGAGTTTAAACAGTGTGTTTAGGTGAGGCGTTAGTTCATCTTTGAGCTCGTGTAGGACGCAGCCTGGGACACCATCCGGTCCCATTGATGCAGTGTTTTTGCCTTTGGAGAGGGCTGTTTTAACCTGAGTGTCTGTGATTTCAGAGGCACTACATTCTTCTGGTATAGTTATGGGCCCTTTTGGGGGTGAGAGGGGGGTGAAGTTTGCACTGAATCTGTCTGCCAGGATGTTGGCTATATCGGTCAGTTCAGTGTATTTTGTGCCATTCTGCACTAACTCCGAGCAGACCTGAGAATTGCCACTTAGATTCTTGACATAGCTAAAGAATCCAAAAAACCAAGCGGAGCCAGCAAACTGTGATCAAAGATGCTTTATAATTCTTGTAGTAACATAAGAACAAATAACCAGACTGGTTTCGGCTGGCAACAACACACAGCCTTCTTCATTGTGGAACAAAATAGTCAAATGCTACAGTTTATATACATATAGTTGTCATACTATTGGCTCATCTTCAGAATTGCTCATTAAGACCAGGTGGAAACAATCCACCTAGTTTTACAATCCATTTCTTTTCTTTAGAGTCTAGAATGGAATGCCATCCGGTTTTATTAGATTTATTACCCTTGACCATGTCAATAACTGTGAAAGTAAATTTAGCAGTTTTGTGTGTCAGACTGTGTTTGTACAGAGCATTATTAACTTTTTTGTTTTTAATATTACTTATGTGTTCAGAAATTCTTAGCCTGAGAGGGCGAGACGTTTGACCAATGTAGAAGGACCCACAACTGCATGTGGCCAAATAAACTAGCCAATCACTACTGAAGTTGGCAAAAAATTGTATATCATACACCCTGGAACAATTCCTACTCGTGAATTGTTTAGATTTCATAATTTTGTCACAACTGATGCAATGGCCACAAGGAAAGCAGCCAACAAGAGGTTCCCCGGTCAAAGTAGTTTGTAATGAATGGGTATGCACTTTATCATATGTGTGTTTATAGTGGTTAAAACATGATGCCAGATTTTTACCTTTACGAAATGAAAATAGGCATCTATCCAGTATTAGGTTGGCTAATTCTGGATCACATTGTAAAATATTCCAATGTCTGTTGATGCTGTTGGTTAATAGGTCTGAGTTCCTGGTGTAAGTTGTTACAAACCTGATGGGCTGTGCTTCGTCATGGCTCCGTGATTTATAGGATAACAAATCCTGCCTTGGTAATGTTTTAGCCCAATTGCTGGCTTGCAGAACATGTCCCATGTGATATCCCCTGACTCTGAACCTGTTTGTAAGGTCCCGTCTATGTTCTTGAAAAGTTTCTTCATGGGAAAAAATGCGCCTCATATGTATGAATTGAGATTTCGGGATGTTCCTGGCACTATGGGGAGGATGAAAGCTTGATGCATGGAGGACCGTGTTGTATTCGGTGTACTTCCTGAAAACCTGTGTACTGAGAGTATGGTCAGGTTGTCTGTTGATCAAAACATCAAGAAAAGTGATTGTACTTACATGGTAATTAGCTGTGAACTGTAGACCTCATTTGTTGTCATTCAAGTAGGAGATGAATTCGGTTAAATACTCGACATTGGCCCTCCATACCATCCAGCAATCATCCAAGTAACGTCTCCAGATGTCGATTTCTTCCAGATATATGTTATGGCTGCTGTTGTAAATAATTTGATCCTCAATAAAAGCCATGAAGAGGTCAGCATATATGGGGGCAAAAGATGCCCCCATTGCTGTGCCCTTGGTCTGCCAAAAACAAGTATCCTGGTAAAAGAAGACGTTATTGGTAAGGACATGTTCTGCAAGACCAACAAGAAAAGAATTAAAGTCTGGTTCATATAAGTGTGCCATATTGAGCCAATGTGTCAAGGCTTCCAAACCTACCTTGTGTGGTATGTTGGTGTATAAAGCATTAACATCAAGTGTACACATTAGCCAACCCGGTTCCAACTGGGTGTCTGAAATAATTTGTAGAAATTCAGTGGTATCTTGTAGATGGGAATGAACATATGATAATAAAGGCTTTAAATACTTGGTCAAAAAAATGGGTAATGGTTCTGTAATGTACCCTCTGCCTGAAACTATTGGTCTGCCTGGTGGATGGACTGGTTTTGCAGAATCCTGAATAGTCAGTTGTTGGAGCACAAAAGTGGTGATAATGCCAGCATCCTTGGCGGAAGATAAAAAATCATCACTCTGTTTTTTGAATCTATAAGTGGGATTTAAAGACATTTCAGCATAATATCGTCTATCTGCTAGTTGCCTCCTAGCCTCCTTGTCATAATCTGGCCAGTTCATGACAACAACTGCCCCACCTTTGTCTGTAGAAATGATAACAATGTCCCTATTGTGCTGTAATTCAAAAATTGCCTGCTTTTCACAAAGTGACAAATTGTTGGGTTTAAAACGAACGTCAGAGCCAGAATAGTGCAGATCTTTGAGAATGCTGCTCTGAAATTGATGTACAATAGGGTGCATTGGAGGAAGGTATTTAGATTTATGGTATACAAATTTATCATTATTGTATGATTCTGCCCCATCACCATACTGCAGCTTCAAGTTGAGAATTCTACAAAAAGACATAACGTCTTGTGCCAAGACATCCTCAGATACCACAAAACCAGGAATAAAAGATAAACCTTTATTAAGGATGGACAAATGAGTTGGTGATAAAACAAAATTAGATAAGTTCAAAACATTAGAGTGTACATTCTGATTTATTACTGTGTTACCAATTTCAACAGGCTTTGAATGTTCTCGATTTTTCTTGTGTTTCCTCCCCCTCGTTTATATTTCCCCCTAAAGGGACAAAACCCTGGACTCTCTTGGGGTTGGGTGAATCCGATGCTGGGAGTATGTCAATATCTGTGCAGGATGATGGGTCATCAGTGGATGAACCATTAGTTGTAGACCTTTTTCGTAGAATTGACCTAGGTCTTTTTCTTTTCGGGGTTTTGTCGGGATATGAATTAAATCTAACATGTTTTGTGGGATTACTGAAAGGGTTGGCCCCTTGGTAATCAAATTGGTCTCGCTGGGACTTTTTGATTTTATGAGAGCTAAAGAATGCCTTGTGGTTATCTTTGGAGTCCATGGCAATTTTTCTTTCGAAGCTAGTCTTGGATGATTTTATGAGGGAACGTAGTTTCTTGCTGATACTGATCAGGGATGTCTTCCTTTCTTGGGATTTTACTCTTTTCTGTACTAGTTTCCTCCTTCTATTGTATAGCTTGTTTATGGTAGGGGTCCACCAGACTGGTTTCCTTTTCTTGAAGGAGTGAGTCTTGGTTTTGTTTGAGATAGCACAATCCATGCATTCTTGTACATGCCCGTTGAGTGCATTAGTAAAGGATTTTGCAGCTTGGACAGCGTTATCCTTTAGCATGAGGGCTTTGAAACTTCCCACCTCGGTCTTAAGTAATGTGAAGTTTGCTTTTGAAAAGTTTTTCACAGTGGTTTCTTTGACCAGGGGTGGTGGCGGAATGTGGATATCCAGCGTGATTAGTTTATGGTCAGATCTAACCAGCGAGGGGTTGACCTCCAGTGTGGAATACCGGTCGCCCATGTTGGTGATGACCAGGTCCAATATGTTGTCACCTCTGGTGGGGGTGTTGACCAGTTGATCCAGGGTGTTTGAGTTTATAAATTCTAGGGAATGTTGGGCATGGGAGTTCGTACTTGAGTAGTCCTCCCAGTTAATGTTTGGGTAATTGAAATCACCCAAAATCAGGGTGTTTGGTGGGACCTTTATGTTTCCCAGTTTTTCCAAGAATGCAGAGTGGGGGTCCTGGGACATGGTGGGTGATCTGTAGCAAGCTATAATTTGAATAGCAGTTTTGCCCGTTGTTAGTTGCACGTGGATGATCTCTGAAGCATCGGGCTGTGCCACTAACCTAGAGGTGTGGGTATCCTTGATGAATATGGATACTCCCCCGCCTTTTGTATTTCGGTCCGGGTTTTGTGGCCGAAGTGTATGGCATGAGCTGTAACCTGGTAGTGCTGGGGTGCTCTCTGGAGCCTTAAACCAGGTTTCTGTTACTGCACATATATCGATTTTCTTCATACTGAGGAGTGCCTCGAGTGCATGCATTTTGAGCAGGGGCGGCTCGTGGCATAGGGCTGCCGGACTGCAGCCCCCTCAAAAATAAAAAAAGAAAGAAAAAAAATGAAAAATAAAAAAATATATTTTTTTAAAATTCGCGGACTTCGCGCATGCGCATAGACCGAGTCCCGACTTATCGGTCTATGCGCATGCTCAAGGCAGCCGCCGTCCCATAGGGGACACAAGGAGACGTCTGTGCACTTTACAGTGCACAGACCCGCCAGATTATGGGGCGTCCGGACTGCAAGAGGAGCAGCAGGGACTCGGGACAGAGCCTTAGGGATCTCGTCGGCGTCGGGAAGGAGCATTGGGATCTTGCGGGTCTTCAGTATTGCGCGGGAAGGATGTATGTACGGACGTTAACTCTGGATGTATTCATTCAGGTAAGGTGCCTTTTAATTTACAATGTTTATTTTTATTGAGTTTGTGCTTTTTTTGTGTATGGTGCTTGTGCTTTACTGGAGTTTGTGTATGGTGCTTGTGCTTTACTGGAGTTTGTGTATGGTGCTTGTGCTTTACTGGTGTGTGTGTGTGTGTGTGTGTGTGTGTGTGTGTGTGTGTGTGTGTGTGTGTGTGGTAGGGAATGCCTCAGGCTTGAACCCTGTACCCTGTATGCAGGTGTTAAAGACTTGAGTTCCCTACCCACCACCATTTGTAAAAAAAATTCAGATTTTTACCTCATATTCGATCTGATCTGTTCCTCATAATATCTGTGGTTTGTAAATGTTGCAATGCTTGATATTTGATGGTGTAGTAGTAGCATTGTTGCCTCACAGCTGCAGGTTCTTGGGTTTGATTCTTGGCTGGGGTTCCTTCTTTGTGGGGTCTGTATCTTCTCCCTGTGTTTGTGTGGGTTTGCTTTTGTGCCCTCCCATGTTACAAAGACATGTCTGCATTATTTCTTCCTGGGCCTCTGCTGAAAATTGTTTATTTGTTCCAAGTCAGACTGTCCTGATTAAAAAATGTTAAATAAAATTGACAGGCATTGAATTGATGGTGCGGTGGTAGTATTGTTGCCTCACAGCTATAGGTTTTCTGGTTTGATTCTTGGTTGGGGTGGCTTCTGTTTGGAGTCTGCATCTCCTGCCTGTGTTTGTGTGGATTTGCTCTGGTGCCCTGCCATTTTACAAAGATGTGTCTGCAGTTTTAATCCCTGCGTCTCTGCTGAAAATTGTTTTTGTTCTGTCCGCAGTAAAATTGACAGGCATTTGAATTTCAGACTTCAGGTTTCTGAATGTTTAATTCCTTGTATAATTGATGGTGCAGTGATAGTATTTGTTCTGTCCGCAGTAAAATTGACCGGCATTTGAATTTCAAACTTCATGTTCTTCAGAATACATAGTAGCACAACCTTTTTTTCTAGCAATTTTCTAAGTTTATAAGATGAATATTTTAAATTTGTCCCTATTTTTGGGACTGTATTCCCCCATTATTGGCTTCGTCCAGGTTTTTGTGCTAAGGTTGACAGCTATGGCAAGAACTGAATTCACTGAATATGGACTGTAGAATTGTGCATATTTACTGATAAAGGTGCACTGTAGAATTGTGCATATTTACTGATAATGGTGGACTGTAGAATTGTGCATATTTACTAATAATGGTGGACTGTGGAATTGTGCATATTTACTAATAATGGTGGACTGTAGAATTGTGTATATTTACACAATGGTGGACTGTGGAAGTCTGAGTAGACTTTTTTTATGATAAATGTTCTCAACTGGGCAGTTTTGCCATTATGGGTGCATATGTTTTGTTTCATTGCTTACTGGAAAAATGTTCAAAACAAATTTAAAACACCCTCTAACAAGTGTACTGTATTGTACAAGGAATATAATTTTTAGTACAATGAGGAAGGTGTATCAAAGAGCACATGTATGTTTCATATGCAAGGGGCCTATGATTCGAAAACAGCCCAAAATTAATCTTTATCTGCCACTGGCAAAATGTATTTTCTTTGAATGTGGGTTTCAATGCTGTTTCAATGAATGTGAGTTTCAAGGGCAGAGAAGTTTTAATGCTAAGTTTTCATTGTGAGACTGCATTGCTTTGTTTAACAGATGACTTAATGTTTGTGCTGTAAAATACAAAATAAAACTTTCAAATGAAGTCCAATCATTGAAGTAAAGCAGTATGCACATTAGTGTTTATGGTAAATGGAGTGAAATAGCCAAGTAATGGTTAATTGGAATGGCTGCAGAGGCTCCAGTTCAACCATTATTTTGTCAGGGGAAGGGCAGCAAACTCAGACAGGCCCAGCTGAACTATACCTCCCAACTGTCCAGATTTTCAAAGAATGAATAGATTTTTGCTTCTTATTTTTGGTTTGTTCTTCATAAAATTTGTAGTTTTAATTCCTAAATGATTTGCCAGAAGTCACTAAATAATAAGTTTCAGACTTCATAACCTTCATAAAATGCATGTTAAAGTAAGAGCCGTTCTATCAACTGTCTCAATTTATACAAGAGCAATTTTAGTACTGTTTATATGTGCCCCAATATATTTGGCCTTGTTCAGATTTACTGCATTAACAGGTTGAGAGGTACATGCAAATAAATTGCTTTATAGAATTAGGCATAGCCAACCTCTCAACTGTCCCCAATTTTGGCTCAAAATGTTGCTCTTCCCCTAATAATCCCTCCATAAAATAGCAATTTTGGAAGAAAACATGGAGGGTTTACAATTAAGAAATAACTGTAATAATCAAAGTTATAGATTACTTGAAATGCATGTAGATTCTTTTATTTTGTCAGCTGCTCAAGGTAGCAGTACTAATATTAAAGTGTCCCTTCTTTGACAGGTAGAAGCTGTATTGTGTGTCTATTTTATATTTTTGCATCACATTTTGGTCCATTTTTCATAAAATTGTGTTTTTGGCAAATTAGTGACAAATCACTAAAGACTGAAGTTAGAAAATGACAGACATTTGAGTTTCAGATTTTATACCCTTCAGAAAATTCATACTAATGCAAGACCTATTCTATTATCTTTCTAAGTTTATTAGAGCAATATTTAAAATTGTCCTTATTGTTGTGCCTTTGTCCCACTTCTGTGTATGGCTTTGTCCAGATTTCTTGCTCTTGAAGTTGAGAGGTATGACAAATGTGTCAGGGCCATCACAGTCAGCCAGAGAGATTTCAAATTGTGACATGCTTGTTGCACCCCACTCCCCATGTAGTGACTCTGGATGTGTCCAAGCAAGGCAAGGAGTAGTTGTATCTACCTTGGATGGGGAGGACACACTGCATAAGTACTACAGTGGCTTTTCATCTGTCCTTGATTTTGCAGAATGGTCTGGTTTCTGTCATATTTTTGTACTGTTGATTTATGCTTATTACTCAAAGTGCCTGTTGCTCTGTGTTTAAGTAGCAATGCTTTAATGACCATAAGGTAAGCTTGTCTGACATCGTAAGATGCAAGTAAGCTTTAATAAGCATACTGTTAAAGAATTGCCAACATTGAAAGCCTTTCTGTTGTTGCCATGCAGAGAATACTTGACTAGATAATGTATAAGCCTTGGGTATTAAAGGACAGGATTCCATTATTTTAAAAAGCTCATTACACTTGTTGGAGACTTCCAGTCATCTCTACAGGCTTTACCCGTAAACTAAACAGAATGCCAATCATGTGTGGTCCATAACCTGTACAGTAATCCTTTAAGCAATGTATCTTGAGCTTGTTTCTTGTTTGCTTTTCATTTTTACTTTTATCATGTTTTCCCCATGAAACAAGTTGTCAGGCAGCAGGTCTTTTTGGATAAGAAACATTTTACAAGTGGGGGCATCACATAGATTTCTACTTTCAGCATGTTGCTTGGTACTTTAATAAAGCTGAATATATTATAATTAGAACTGCAGTGCAAGGAGAAGTGGTTTGAGTTGAGTGCTTCTGGTTTTCTTATACTTGATTTTGACTGGCATTCCAGTAATGTATTTAAAAAGTAATTTATTTTTTCATGCCTCACAACCTTTTGTTTCCATCTAGATATTAAGTAAGCTGTCATGCAGCCAATGCATTGAAATATTTTTATTCTTCTACACTTATTTTTGTCTTGATTGGACTTTCATAATGATGGTTTGCCACCCAGGGCAGCGTATTTAATTAAAGTTAGTTTTTTTGTGGTTTTGTGCATAGCTCCTCCCCTTTATGGTTGACCACACCCCTTCCCTTTGACCCCACCCATTCAGCGTCTCCTGCAGCCCCCCTGTGATTTGAAGTCACCAGCCGCCACTGATTTTGAGGTTTAGACTTCTGGCATTGAGCAGCATTACCCTCAGTTTTTTGTTACTTGTGCTATTTACGGTGGTGGGTTTGTCTTTTGAGCCTTGCCTAAAAAATGCACTATGGGGGTGGCAAGAGCCTTGGCCAGTATTTGAAAGCCTAAGGGTGACAGATGCAAGCCGTCTCTAGCAAAGCAGCATGGTTTGTCGAGCATGTCATCCCAGGCTGACAGACACTGGATCCCCTTTGAATGACACCAGAAGCTTAGCCAATTGTTGAAATTGATAATTCTTTCTCTATACCGTGGTATCATTCTTGGTGAGGGTGGGATGCCACTCAGGGTCAGGGTCATACCAGCCTGGGCTACGTGATCAGAGAGCTCCTCCATGTCTCTTTTCATGTAGTCCAGGGAGGTACGGCTCATGTCATTCACACCAACATGGACAATGACAGAGTGATATTTGTACTTGTTCTGGAGTGACCTGAGTGCTTGTGTTATGTGGCGGATCCTGGCACCCGACAGGCAGCTAACAGTAACTTCAGCATAGTGAGTGGGACGTCAGTGTGCCTGACTATAACGTCACTTATTACTAGTGTGTTGGGTATGTTATTTTGCCTTAAGGGCTGTGATTGTGTGGCACACTGGTTTTGTTAAGTATGTGTTTCATGGTTTGTGTTGGGGGGGGTGGAGGTTGCTTGGATGTCTGCTTTGGAAGTCTCTGTTGCTTTTGCAGATTTTTATTTAGAGCCTCCGAGTATGTTTTTGTGTATTTATGTGTGTTTTTTGCCAGTGCTGGTTTCATAGGTCTATGTGAGACTGTTGGTGTGATGCAAGTAATTCCCTTCTCCTCTTGACTGCCTGGTCCAGTCTTGGGTTGAGAGAGCTTAGCCTCCAGTTTGGCTGTATAATTGCATCTCTCGCATGTATTAGTGTTTGGTGGAAGGAGGAGAGGGTTGTCTGTGTACATGAGGCATTTGTAACATTGCCTCAAAATGCCCAGATTCACCAGTTGGACTGAAGAGTACACCTGAAACTGCCCTTTGGACATGCCTGGATAGGTACAGTGAACTGTTTTACTGATTGACTGGTAAGGTTGAATAGAGAGCCTTGTCCTTCTCTACAGTATAGGGGGGTGCAGTGCTAAGGTTTATTAGTGCTTGCTATGAGTTATGGGCACGTGCCGGGATGAGAAGTGAATGATTTGAGTGCTTAAGTTGAAAGTTTGTCTAGTTCCAAGGGAAAAATTGAAGAGTAGACTTTGTGAAGCCGGGAATAGTTATACCCTAGCTAACTGGCGCTGCCCGGTGTGCAAAACCGAGCAAATGCGGGTTTTATAGCAGGGAAATGAAAGAGATATAAATTAGCACAAAATGGTGAATAAACTACTAATTTCTGGGCTGAAACCACTCCTCCAGGGACAGATAGGCTGCTCAAAGCTCCCTCTCTCACAGTGAACAGAGAAACTCCCTTCTATCCAAGTAAGGTATGGGCAAACACAGAAACTTGTAACACAGCCCTGAATTCAGCACTAACCTGAAAACTGGACTAAACTAGCTTAGAAAGGTGGGAAAACAAGTATTTTATTTTTTGTTTTTTTTTCAGAAAATAAAGCAGATACAATCAAAAAAACACTTTAAATGCACAGAAATGACCATCACACTTGAGTGTGTAGTCTACAACAGTTAAACAGGTAATTTAAACACAAAAATTACTTTGTTAAAGTGCAGGCAGTAAAATAAGTACAATATGTAGCTGAAACAAGCTTTTTAAATCACAGGAACTCTAGAACATCGGCGTTTTAGGCAGAATTAGCTAAAGGCAGCAAGAAAATGCAGAAAAATGATACTTAATCACTCCAAAGTCTCTCTTTTGTCTCTCTGCTGCTGTAGGACTCTGAAGGGCACCAGGCAGGAACTTGCTGAGCTGTATACTAGCACAAAAACCTTGCAAATGCGGGTTTTAGAGCAGGGAAATGAAAGAGATAGAAATTAGCCCAAAATGGCCAATAAACTACTAATTTCTGGGCTGAAACCACTCCTCCATGGACAGATAGGCTGCTCAAAGCTCCCTCTCTCACAGCGAACAGAGAAACTTCCTTCTATCCAAGTAAGGTATGGGCAAACACAGAAACTTGTAACACAGCCCTGAATTCAGCACTAACCTGAAAACTGGACTATACTAGCTTAGAAAGGCGGGAAAACAAGTATATATATTTTTTTTTTCAGAAAATAAAGCAGATGCAATCAAAAAAACACTTTAAATGCACATAAATGGCTATCACACATGAGTGTGTAGCCTAAAACAGTTAAACAGGTAATTTAAACACAAAAATGACTGTTAAAGTGCAGGCAGTAAAATAAGTACAATATGTAGCTGAAACAAGCTTTTTAAATCACAGAAACTCTAGAAAATTGGCGTTTTAGGCGGAATTATCTAAAGGCAGCAAGAAAATGCAGAAAAATAATACTTAATCACTCCAAAGTCTCTCTTTTGTCTCTGCTGCTGTAGAACTCTGCAGGGCACCAGGCAGGAGCTTGCTGAGCTGTATACTTTATGAACAATCGTTCAGGCTTATCTGAAACAGCAGTGCATGTTCCAGTAATGCCAAATCTTGAAATGACAAATACAGTCAGGATAACAGGAGCCAAAATAGACATTGTTCACCGTCTGCATTGCTCTCCTTTTCATCTCTCTCTCTCTCTCTCACACACACACTCTCTCTCTCTCTCTTTCTTCATGGCCTCTGGTCCCCAAAGCAAGAAGCTGAACCTTCCACTCCATTTTATAGGGCAGGATTCTCACCCAGACTCCATGCCTGTGGGTATGTCTGAATGTAATATGTCCTCTCCATCCAGGAACATGCCTTCTCCACTTACGAACATGCTTTCATCCATTCAGACCTAGGGACACTATTCAAACACAGGGACACTATATTACATTAAATATATATGTTAGTCAGTTTTTCAAAGCTGTTAAATGCCGTCTGAAGTGAATATTTCATCAACTAATACAGAACCATTTATATATGATGTAATACAACAAACAGAAAAAAAAATATTAATGTGACCTACCCTTACAAATTACAGCTATCCTACAAAAATGACGGTAACATATTGTACAGAATGCCAAGCCATGTTCTGATCCTTTGCTACATACAGCTCTGTTCTTATTAAAGGATCTTTTTATGTTGTCTGGAGAAAGAATGTCCTGCTGTTATTGTTGTACACACACACACAATGATGTGCTATAAATAAAGCAGAATAAGAATCAGCAATCACATAGGGTTTTTTTTCATATTTTCCAGAATTTCTTTACAGCTAATTTTAGTCTGGCAGTAAAACGGATGAAAACATTTTGACAGCCTTTTCACATATCAGCACCCACATATAGCCTTGGACAAATGTACAAGATAGTTTTACAGAAAGAGAAATGCTGATGTGGATAATAGATAAACACCTTTGCTGTTGGCAGAAGTCAAGGGGGAATGTGGTTTTGAACAAGGACAACCACAGTAGATGGGAAGGACAATTCAGAGATAAAGGAAAAAGAAGGTTTGCTTAGCTTTTATGAACATTTGTAAAACAAAGATAACATGATGTGAATGCCAGAACTGTGACAGAGGAACAAGGTGAAGCAAACTAGAGATGTGTTAGACACAAGATCTGGAAGATAAAAAGAGGTGACAAAATGGAGGAGAGTGCTGAACAGGGAACATATAATACAAAAGAGATTAAGAACAACAGGAATTAGACAAGGTGAAATGACAACTGCATATGAAGAAATGACTCACTGGCTGCAGAGATAGAAAAAATTTCATTTTGAATATTGAACATGGGCAAACGTTTTACCTTTGAGCTCTACTTTTAAATGTATTGTTCATACCTCCTAAATGTACCTAATCATAAGGAATTCCTCATTTTGAGTCTTAAAAAAATCTATGTCCCTCACAGTTCCTCAGTGAAGATGTTTATCACACATTCATTCTTAAGAGGGTTTTTTCTGAAATTCATGGTAAATAATACTGACTCATAGAAATTCATCAGAATAACTTCTAAGTATAAAATAACACGTTTTATTCTGTGGCCTTCCTAGCTGAAGTTGTTAACTCTTTATATGACTCTAACATTTTGCCTGTTTTTTCCACACTATGAAAGATAGTGTTCCACAGTGTGGAGATTGCAGGTTGATACTTGTGGTACTGTTTAGCTCATGGACTCAATTCATAGGTTCATAGGTTCATACTAGGCTATCTGCCCTAGGGCATTTATAAGCCTAGCCAGAGTGTGTTTGGCTTTCGCCACCCATTTTAAATTAATTTTGCTATGCCCTTTTTCGAGGTTAGTATACTGTGCCTCTGTCTAACAGTGACACAGAAGTGATACCCGGGGTAAACCTACGATCTCCCATCCATTCATCAAGATTCCTCTTGAAGAGAGTCAGTGAGGGACTCTGTCTAACCTGGATTTTATTCCAGAGTGAAGGGAGCCTCTGGGTTATGAATCTGTCCCTCCAGCATGTCCTATTTATTCCAGTGCTGAGGTTCAAGCCTCTCGAGCACGTAGCTCGATGGGATTTGGATTTTCTGAGGTGCAGCATGTCCATTAATTCCGAGTTGGACATGGCTTTATACGTCAGGCACAGATTGCCTCTGAGCAGGCGGTATGTCACTGACTAGAGCTGGAGTTTCTTTAACCGGGCAGCATATGGCATCTGTTTGAGCCCTTTGATCCTCTTGGTGAGGTACTTTTGGGGTCTTTCCAGTTGCTGCAGGTGTCTAGTAAGGTACATCCCAAAAGGGGCATTGTACTCAATTATGGGCCTGATGAGGGATGAGTAAAGAGGCACGATGACCTCCCCTGATCTAGATGTGAATCCCTTCATGATTAGGTGGGCTATATAAAATGTTTTTCTAACCACTTTGGCCACGTGGTTTTCAAATGAGAGATTGCTATCAACTTGGGTCCCCAGGTCCCTAATTACTTCTTCCGTACTTAATGGATTACCACCTATGTGGTAGTTTGTGGGCACTTTGTTTTTGCCAAAGGGGATGACTATACACTTTTTGGCATTTAGCTTGAGGCCATGGCTCTGGCACCAGTTGTTTGTTTCTATGAGGCCCTTTTGTAGGATGCTTGTGTCGGCTAGAGAGTCGATTATGGCGCCTAGTTTGCAGTCATCTGCGAACTTGGTCAGCCACAGTCCTTCCATGTTGGCCTGTACCTCCGAGAAATATATACCGAACAAGAGAGGTCCCAGGACTGAGCCTTGTGGGACGCCACTTGTAACTGGTTTGGAGTCTGACATGGCTCCAGCAACTCTAACCATGTGGGTTCTGTCCTTGAGCCAGTTTGCAACCCATCTAGTGACATAGGGGTTTATATTTAAGCTGGTGAGCTTATCTATAATGCCCGAGTGGGGTATTGTATCGAAGGCTTTTGTGAGGTCCAGGTAGGCTGTGTGGACCACCTTCCCCTCATCAATGGCCTTGGTGACTGTTTCAAAGAAATTGACCAGGTTTAAGAGGCAGGATCTGCCCTTAACAAAGACGAACTGGGTAGGATCCGGTGTCTTTAGGTCCCCAATATCTTTATTTATGAGGTCCATGATGATCCTTTCCATAGCTTTGCAGACCAAGCTAGTCAGGCTTATGGAGCGATAGTTTCCTGGATCCGTTGAGGCACCACCTTTGTGGAGAGGGACCACTGTTGCTGTACGCCACTCTTTGGGTACATATCCTGTAGTAAGGCTGAGATTGAACAGTAGTTTTATGTTTGGGTTTAGCTCTTCTTGGAGTTCATGTAGGATGCAGCCCAGAACACCGTCTGGTCCCATTGATGCTGTGTTTTTTGCTTTGGAGAGGGCAGCTCTTACCTGAGCATCTGAGATGTCAGGGGGGCAGCACTCTGCT
Organism: Protopterus annectens; assembly: GCF_019279795.1. Lineage (NCBI taxonomy): Eukaryota > Metazoa > Chordata > Ceratodontiformes > Protopteridae > Protopterus > Protopterus annectens. The sequence continues at coordinate 1,329,999,146 of NC_056747.1, forward strand.
GGGATAGATATTTGCCCTTTTGGTGGGGAGAGGGGGAGAAGTTTGCGCTGAACCTGTCAGCTAGGATGTTGGCAATGTCTGTGGGTTCAGTGTATTTTTTGTCATTTTGGACTAATTCTGAGCATATCTGGGAATTCTCACCCAGGTTCCTAACATAACTAAAGAAAGCCTTGTGATTATCCTTAGTGTCCTGTGCAATTTTACTCTCGAAGCTGGCCTTAGACGATTTTATGAATGCCCGTAGTTTTTTGCTAATACTGATCAGAGATGCCTTCCCTTTTTGGGATTTTGCTCTATCATGTAGTAGCTTCTTCCTTCTGTTGTATAGTTTGTTTATGGCTGGGGTCCACCAGACAGGAAGCCTGCCTTTGGAGGATTGGGTCTTGGTTTTATCTGGGATTGCATGATCCATGCATTCCTGAAGGTGTTCATAGAATGCATTTATAAAGGATTCTGCGGTCTGGGCCGTATTTTCCACAGGCCCGGGGGCTTTGAAGGATTCCACCTCAGTGTTGAGGATTGTGAAATTTGCTTTAGAGAAGTTTTTCACTGTGGTTTTCTGGGCAGGGGGTGGGGTCGGGATGTGAATATCCAGTGAGATTAGTTTATGGTCTGATCTTACCAGTGAGGGATACACTTCTGGTCTGGAGCATAGAGTCCCCATGTTGGTGATGATCAGGTCCAGTATGTTTTCCCCTCTTGTGGGAGTGGTAACAAGTTGTTCCATAGCATTTGAGTTTATAAATTCTAGGAACCTTTGGGCTAGGGTGTTGGAGCTAGAGTAATGCTCCCAGTCTATGTTTGGGTAGTTGAAGTCGTCCAATATAATGGTGTTTGGAGAGACCTTCATATTTTCCAGTGTTCTCAGGAAGGCTGAGTGGGGTTCCTGGGTTTGGGAGGGTGGTCCGTAGCAGGCTATAAACTGGAAGGCAGTTTTACCCACTGTTAGTTGCACATGGATAGTCTCTGATGCTTTGTGCTGTGCTACCAACCTGGAGGTATGGGTATCTTTGACAAATATTGATACTCCCCCTCCTTTTGTGGTTCGGTCCAAGTTTTGGGGCCGAAAAGCATGGTATGAGGTATAACCTGGTAGTGCTGGGGTGCTCTCGGGAGCCTTGAACCAGGTTTCTGTTACTGCACAGATATCATTGTTCTCCATGCTAAGGAGAGTTTAGAGTGCGAGCATCTTGAGGTTTAGACTTCTGGCGTTGAGTAGCATTACTCTTAGTTTCTTATCCCTTGTGATACCTATGGAGGTGGGTTTGTCTTTTGAGCCTTGCCTAAAAAAGGCATTATGGGGGTGGCAAGAGCCTTTGCCAATATCCGAAAGCCCAGGGGTGTCAGGTGCAAGCCGTCCCTAGCTAAGCATCATGGCTTGTCGAGCATGTCATCCCAGGCTGACAGGCATTGGATCCCCTTTGAATGACACCAATACTTAAACCAATTGTTGAAATTGATCATCTTGTCTTCATATTGTGGCATCATTCTTGGTGACGGTAAGATGCTATTCAAGGTCAGGGTCATACCAGCCTGGGCTACATGCTCAGAGAGCTCCTCTATGTCTCTTCATGTAGTCCAGGGAGGTACATCTCAGGTCATTCACACCAGCATGGACAATGACTGAGTCATATTTGTACTTTCCTTGGAGTGACCTGAGTGCTTGTGTTATGTGGCGGATCCTAGCGCCCAACAGGCAGCTCACCATGACCTTCTCCTTGTTCAGCCTGGTGAGCGGGACGTCAGTGTGCCTGACGATAGAGTCACCTATTAAAAGTGTATCAGGTGTGTTGTTTAGCCTTAAGGGCTGTGACTGTTCGGCACACTGGCTTTGTGAGCTATGTGTTGCACGTGTTTTGTTTTGGGGTAGCGGTTGCTTGGGTGTCTGCTTTGGAGGTCTCTGCTGCTTAGGCAAATTTTTATTTAGAGCCTCCAGTATGTTTTGTGTGTTTATGTGTTTGGTTTGCTGTCGTGGTAGGTCTATGTGAGACTGGAATTGTAGTGAGTGTGGTTTCCTTCTCCTCCTGACTGGTTACGCCAGTACTGAGTTGAGAGAGCTTAGCTTCCAGTTTGGCTATATGGTTGCATCTCTCACATGTGTTGGAATTTGTTGGGAGGAGGAGAGGGTTGTCTGTGTACATGAGGCAGTTGTAACATTGCCTCAAGATTCTCAGATTCACCAGCTGGACCGGAGAGAAGATTGACAACTGACCTTTGGACATGCTAGAATAGTATTGGGAATTCCTTTATAATTGAAAAAAGGGCCAGTTGGGAACAAGGTACTCAAGGGGAGTTTGTGAGGGTGTAGTGCTTTTAATTTTTTAGTGCTGACTTATATAATTGGTTTAGTGAGCAAGTGCCAGGCTTTAGAGTAGGAATAGGGTGTTTATTATGAGAACTAGATCAGTTCTAAGAGAAAAAGTGAAGAGCAGACTTTGTAGAGCCGAGAATGTTCTAAACCCAATTAAGCGGAGCTGCCCGATGCTGCGCTATGCGCAAAATCACGCAAAGCCACGCCAAAGCGGGTTTTATACAGGGGGACTTGAAAGAGCTAGAAATTGGCCCAAAACAGACAATAGACTACCAGATTCTTGTGCTGGGAACACTCCTCTAGGGATAGATAGGCTGCTCTAAGCTCCCCACTGCCACTGGTGAACAAAGAAGCCTCCCTTTATCCAAGAAAGGAAATGGGCAACACAGGAACTTTCCAAAAGTTCAGAATACAGCAAAGCCTGTATTTGGACTACTCTATGTCAGGAAAGACGAGAAACAAGGATCATTTTTTTGTTTTTTTCTTTTTTGCAACAAACAGCAGGAAAATGCAATAAATATGTAACACAGGCTAGCGCACTTGAGTGTGTAGCCTCTACAGGTAAATGCAACAAACAGGACAAACTTTAAAAGTGCAGGTGCAAAAACAACTTTAAACAGTTTAAAACAGTTCAAAAAGCAGAAATACTTGCAGTTTAGCTAGATCAGACAGTCGTCCAGGTAGTAGCAGGGAAAAAAAAACACTTTTACCAGGTTAGCAGTCGTTCTTTTAGCCTCTCTGCTGCTAGCAGCACTCTGCAGGACCACGAGGAACTTGGCTGAGTAGTAACAAGCTCAAAAAACGCACCAAAGCGGGTTTTAGACTACCAGATTCTTGTGCTGGGAACACTCCTCCAGGGATAGATAGGCTGCTCTAAGCTCCCCACTGCCACTGGTGACCAAAGAAGCCTCCCTTTATCCAAGAAAGGAAATGGGCAACACAGGAACTTTCCAAAAGTCCAGAATTCAGCGAAGCCTGTATTTGGACTACTCTAGGTCAGGAAAGATGGGAAACAATTCACTACATATATTGACTACCACTAACTGTCCAGGCTGAGACATTCAAGAAACCATGACTAAGTAAGCAACCATTCGACACTAAAGCAAGTGAAGAAGCAGAAAGGCATCACACCACATCCGCCATGCACTGTAACCTTGCTGGATTCTTAAAGACATACTGCACTATGTAGTGTATCTCTCCTCTTAAGCTAAATGCTTGTATTTATACAAGGAAGTATATATGTATATAGATAGACAGATAGATAGATAGATAGATAGATAGATAGATAGATAGATAGATAGACAGATAGACAGATATGAGTATGTCAATCACTCAAGCAAGTTAAAGTTCAAATGCTAAGACACACAGCATAACAGTTTGAAATCACAAAGATTCAAAGCATAACAAATTTTTTTTTTGCAGGGGAACAAACCTGTCTATATATTTCATTTTATTTGTTTTATTTCACATTGCTCCTGATACCCCATGCTAATTATAAATGCCAACTCAGAGGTAGCAATACAGTGGGGAAAGGGCAAATTCCCCATTCCCCACTGTACCGCAGTCTGGAGCACATAAACGACAGCAACATTCAAACAGTTAATTTTTGAACTCTGAAGTCAGCCATTCAAGAGTTCGAACTCTTGAGAGTTTGAGTGTTTGAGTGGAACATCGAAATAGACAGACATAGATAAATATATAGATATGTATCTCCATCCTATTACATGGCTCTATTCCTGTCTACACCAGGCTGACAGAAGCACTGCTATAATAAGAATGCACTTTCTCCAACCTACATTCAACCTCCATTCTCACGCACCCATCCCGCCGTTCATTCCCCCTTATTAATTTTGCACTTTAATCCCTCTTCCTCTTACTCATCCCTTCTACCCTCTGCCCACTCTTCCCTTTCACTCTTCCCATATCTCCACCTTTATAACTCTCACAGTCTCTGATTCTGTCTCCTTACTTCCCTTTTCTCTTATGACATTATTTTTCTTATGTCAGATCCAACTTTATACATTACCCTCGCACATCATACAGCTACTATACTTGTCAAAACAGTCCTATGCACTGTTTAAACTGAATTATTTATCATCCAATTACTGTACATACCTAAGCTGTGTTCCAGTCCTATACCGTTTATTTAATTTTTAAAATATTTTTATTTTTTTATATACTGTTTATTTCTTAGCCGCTGTTAAATTGCACATTAATATATAGAATCATGTATATTTCTCTAATATCATTATTGTTTAGTGATTGCAGCGTTTGACAAAGCTTCAAAGCAATGGTTTCAGTTAATTTGTTTGACAGTTCCTTGTCTCAACCAGTCAGATTTCCCTGGTAAACAAATGTGAAATAAAAAAATAAATGAAATATATATATAGATAGATAGATATATAGACAGACAGATACATAGCTATAGCTATAGATATGTACTGTATATGGGGGAACTGAATATGGACAAATCCCTTTTTGGTCATCATCTGTTAAGTCAGCATTTAATCAACAACACAGTTGGTCAACAGGTGTGGGAGATCACACAATTCTAGTGGTTGGAAAATATACCTTTCCCCAACATTGTGCGATATTGGAGTTAGTATATATAAAAAGCAGGGGGTGTGGGATGGGATGCAGCAGATGTTATCGGCTATGTTTAAAAAGTTTATTTTGCATGTGCTGAGTTCTTTACTTGGCACATGCCTAGTAATGTATCAACATTTGCAAAGTCAACCTTTGGTGATTAACCTTGTGAATTTTGATATTTTGGTAATATGTTCTTTTTCACTACACCTCTCTCTGTCTTTCTCTCCCGCTCTCCCTCTCTCCCTCTCTCCCTCTCTCTCTCTCTCTCTCTCTCTCTCTCTCTCTCTCTCTCTCTCTCTCTCTCTCTCTCTCTCTCTCTCTCTCTCTCTCTCTCTCTCTCTCTCTCTCTCTCTCTCTCTCTCTCTCTCTCTCTCTCTCTCTCTCTCTCTCTCTCTCTCTCTCTCTCTCTCTCTCTCTCTCTCTCTCTCTCTCTCTCTCTCTCTCTCTCTCTCTCTCTCTCTCTCTCTCTCTCTCTCTCTCTCTCTCTCTCTCTCTCTCTCTCTCTCTCTCTCTCTCTCTCTCTCTCTCTCTCTCTCTCTCTCTCTCTCTCTCTCTCTCTCTCTCTCTCTCTCTCTCTCTCTCTCTCTCTCTCTCTCTCTCTCTCTCTCTCTCTCTCTCTCTCTCTCTCTCTCTCTCTCTCTCTCTCTCTCTCTCTTTCTCTCTCTCTCTCTCTCTCTCTCCCTCTCTCTCTCTCTATATATATATATATAAATATATATGTAGGTGCACTGATAATGATCAAAACACCCAAATCCCAATGTTTACAAAGTCAACACCGTAAGATCGCCTTTGCAAACACCGACACACTACTTTGCAGAGTAAAAAGAGTGGCATTTTATTCTCAATCTCTGTACACGCAAATTCCGTAAAATCAAAATTAGTTTAAAACATCATTTTGCAAGCCCTCCTGCACCCCCCCCCCCCGCTAATTATACAACACCAAACTCACACAATCCCGGGGAAAGGGCATATTTCCCTACCCCAGAAATTGTGTGATCTTGCAGACCTGTCTCATCTTTTTAGTCTATCAACGTTTTACAGCTAAACAAATGTCGAACAAGGATAGGGACAACCAAATTCAGGCCACCGTATATATGGTTGCAGTTCATTCGATTGACAGTTCCTTGTCTTAACTGTTTTAAGTGCAGTATCTGAATGTCAGCACTTCATTTTACTGACAGTTCATTTTCTCGATGGTTCATTTTATCGAAACGGTTAAGTGGGTTGGTATTAGAGTGTGTTTGTGTAGGCATTTATAGTTAAGGTTTAGGAAAGGGGATAGGTTTTGTGTTTTGCCACTGTGTTAGGATGTATTTGCGTGTCTGAGCCTGTCTTGTGTAGTGGTTGTGTTATAGAAATGTTTTCTCTAAGGTGCAGTGCAGGCTTAGGGTTAGGGGCAAGTAGTACAGGGGAGTGGGTGCAAAACTGAAACATTTAGTTTTTTTTTTTACTTTGTCATGATTTAATACCACATACAGTCCAGTCTCTCAAGTTATGTTTCCTTCTGTGTGTTGACTCATGGATTCCAGTGTCCCCGAGTTTCTAGTGGAAACTAAATGGCAAATGCATGGCAAGTTCTTTTTAAAATCTTTGAACACACAGAGCATACTGCCTCCAACCCAAAATACAATGATGTATGAAAGCTGGGTGCCTGTTGATCTCAGCAAGGAATTTGTCTGACTAAACTTTTCTCAGCGGTAAAACTATAATTAGGTGCTTCCTCCATTCTCTTAACAAAGCATGCATGTCTTACACACACACACACACACACACACACACACACACACACACACACACACACACATACAAACTGCATTCCTCAGCACACCTTCTAATTCCACCTAGTGAGTTAGATGTACCTTCATTCCCCATATGTATTTACCACAGATAACAGCAGTAATGTGGCAGCAGCTGTAATAGTGAGGTGCTGTCCATAAAGCAATTAATAGAGTGAGTGAATTACCACATCCTTGGCAGGAAGTTGATGCTTTTGTATCCATCACTGTGATTCACAACACATATTTATACAGACAAACCGAGAGCAACAGAGTGGTAGTCTCTGATGTACATAACTCTGTGAGCTAAACTGTGCACATGTGTGTAACTCCCATGAGTCTGAAATGTTCAGAAGAACATCCTTGATCATTGGCAAGTTAATAAGAGTGTGCCATTGATGGCCTTACTCTATCAACCATACTTACATTTTAGGTCACATGCAGATAATTCCATCTCAAATGAAAAGTGAAGTACTTGGTAGCACTGTATACTCCACTGTTCATTTTGGTGATGGATAGTTAATAGTGTAGCACTGTATGCTCCATCATTCACTTTGTTGACTGGATAGTAAATAGTGCAGCACTGTATACTCCATCATTCAGTTTGTTGACAGGATAGTTAATAGTGTAGCTCTGTATACTCCATCATTCAGTTTGTTGACTGGATAGTAAATAGTGTAGCACTGTATACTCCATCGTTCAGTTTGGTGAATGGATAGTTAATAGTGTAGCTCTGTATACTCCATCGTTCAAGTTTGGTGACTGGATAGTTAACAGTGTAGCTCTGTATACTCCGTCATTCATTCTGATGATGGATAGTTAATAGTGTAGCTCTGTATACTCCATCGTTCAATTTGTTGACTGGATAGTAAATAGTGTAGCATTGTATACTCCATTGTTCAGTTTGTTGACTGGATAGTTAATAGTGTAGCTCTGTATACTCCATTGTTCAGTTTGTTGACTGGATAGTAAATAGTGTAGCACTGTATACTCCTTTGTTCAGTTTGTTGACTGGACAGTAAATAGTGTAGCACTGTATACTCCTTCATTCAGTTTGTTGACTGGATAGTAAATAGTGTAGCATTGTATACTCCTTCATTCGGTTTGTTGACTGGATAGTAAATAGTGTAGCACTGTATACTCCTTCATTCAGTTTGTTGACTGGATAGTTAATAGTGTAGCACTGTATACTCCATCATTCAGTTTGGTGACTGGATAGTTAATAGTGTAGCACTGTATACTCCATCGTTCAGTTTGGTGACTGGATAGTTATACTAAATAGTGTAGCTCTTTATACGCCATAATTCATTTTGATGATGATAGTAAATAGTGTAGCTCTGTATACTACATCATTCAGTTTGTTGACTGGATAGTAAATAGTGTAGCACTGTATACTCCATCACTCAGTTTGTTGACTGGATAGTAAATAGTGTAGCACTGTCTACTCCAGCGTTCAGTTTGTTGACTGGATAGTTAATAGTGTAGCACTGTATACTCCATCGTTCAGTTTGTTGACTGGTTAGTATATAGTGTAGCACTGTATACTCCATCATTCAGTTTGTTGACTGGATAGTTAATAGTGTAGCACTGTATACTCCATCGTTCAGTTTGGTGACTGGATATTAAATAGTGTAGCACTGTATACTCCATCGTTCAGTTTGTTGACTGGATAGTTAATAGTGTAGCTCTGTATACTCCATCATTCAGTTTGGTGACTGGATAGTAAATAGTGTAGCACTGTATACTCCATCATTCAGTTTGTTGACTGGATAGTAAATAGTGTAGCACTGTGTACTCCATCATTCAGTTTGGTGACTGGATAGTTAATAGTGCAGCACTGTATACTCCATCGTTCATTTTGATGATGGATAGTTAATAGTGTAGCACTGTATACTCCATCATTCAGTTTGTTGACTGGATAGTAACTAGTGTAGCACTGTATACTCCATCATTCAGTTTGATGACTAGATAGTTAATAGTGTAGCTCTGTATACTCCATCGTTCAGTTTGTTGACTGGATAGTAAATAGTGTAGCACTGTATACTCCATCGTTAAATTTGTTGACTGGATAGTAAATAGTGTAGCACTGTATACTCCATCATTAAATTTGTTGACTGGATAGTTAATAGTGTAGCTCTGTATACTCCATTGTTCAGTTTGTGGACTGGATAGTTAATAGTGTAGCTCTGTATACTCCATCGTTCAATCTGTTGACTGGATAGTTAATAGTGTAGCTCTGTATACTCCTTCGTTCAGTTTGTTGACTGGATAGTAACTAGTGTAGCACTGTATACTCCATCATTCAGTTTGGTGACTGGATAGTTAGTAGTGTAGCACTGTATACTCCATCGTTCAGTTTGTTGACTGGAAAATAAATAGTGTAGCACTGTACACTCCATCGTTCAGTTTGTTGACTGGATAGTAGATAGTGTAGCACTGTTGTTAGAAAAATATGTATTAATGTGTATATTAGTGCTTTTAGAAGCCCAAAAGGGTTAACACATTTATTCTGTTTCATACTGCATAAATCCATATAAACTGCGAATGCTTTCTGACCTTGTATTTTGTCAGCACAGCTGAAATCTTGCTTATGCCTTTGGAAATTTACTGAGAAGCAGATGATTTTCTGCTTGGTTAGGGAAATAATGAATAGAACAATACCGTTTCTATAATGTTATTAAACTTAGACAATTAGCTCTGTTTGTGCTATGAGAACATACACAGCTGCAGGAAGGATAGATAAGTAGAACAAAGACTGCTTGAAGAATATGAACTATAATCTGTGTTTGCTTTGTGCTTGAATTAGCAGAGTACCTTGAAATGTAACACAGCACTGTAGAAATAATTGTAACTAGCTAGTGGTCTCCAATGCCATGTTATTTTTCAAAAAGTTTCTCAAAAATCTAGTAATGTAATGTCATGTCAGCAGAAAATCATGAACAATAGCTACTGTGAAAAACAATACTATAGGCTTGTATTTGATTACGTCAGCTTTAGAAGGCAATGTCTTGTAAAACAGTATAAGAATAGCTTCACATCCGGTTACTAATCAGACAAATCCTTGTATTTGCATGTTTTTGTCTCCTTGCTGCAAGTAAATTAAAGTGCCTTAACTGAACCTTATGTGTATTGGTTTTTGAAGTTTTTTCCTTTGACAGATTGGTCCTTCGGACCAGAAACCTTCACTTCACCTTGGATCAGACAGGCCAGGTGGCTAGAAACTGTACGGGGAAGAAACCACATTGGTTCTTCTTATCTGAAAAGACCTCTGACTGAATTGTCGTACAAAAGAGGCCAGCCACTTTCTGATCTGTGACTGAAGGACGGGTTTACCTCAAACCAGGTGATCAATCACGAAGGCTCAGGTAAGGTGAATTTACCTTCTCTTTTTCTGTTTTAGATCAGGGACTTGATTAGCATTGTTTTGTCAGGAGATTTGTTTTGTACAGATCAGGGACAAAAAAGATTGCTGTCTTGTCATAGATCAGGGAAACAGAATAGGTAGCCAGTCATTCTGGAGAGACTGTAAAAATAACACCCGTGTTACCATGTAAAAGATAAGCAGGGTTACGTAACATTCTAAAGGTTAGAACAAAATGGGAAATAAGTGCACAAAAAGATCCCAAACTCCGCCGTTAACCGAAGACGCGAAATATATGCAATCACAACATGCCGATAATGTTAAATACTACTCAAAATGGGTTAATAAGTATGAATTTGATGGTAAATTAGAAAAATCCTCACTTGTTAAACTTGTCAAACAGCTTAAAACTGATTCCAGAGGTCGGGTAAAAAAGCAACGTAAATTAGGAATTCCTCAGGCACACAGGTGGATTGAGGAAGCAAACCGTAGGGAACAAAAGAGTAATAATTCAAAAGCAATGTTTTTAGATAAAGAGGACAATAACTTAGTAATAGCATCAGCCCCTCCAACTCCCTTACCAGAATATGAGGCAAGTGAACAAGTTAGTCCACCCCTGCAATATCCTGCTATCACTGTAAGTAGAGACACTACAAAAGCAACACCATTTGTCAGAGATCCCGTTGAGACCAGGTCTCGAACACGGGCAGGAAACTCAAAAGGGGACATTGAGTTATATCAAATAAGTAGAAATTCACGATATATGAGTGAAGAAGAGATATGCCCACTCATAGAAGTACCTAATCCCCAGGCAGGACAAGAAGGACAGGACCCAACACTCCTAGTGTACAGACCATGGACACCGGAAGATATCCGGAAAGCCACTAAGGGAATTCCCCATCCAAAAGTTAATTTTAGAAAATTTTTAGAAGACTTACAAGGCATGAGGTTAAGTTATAACCTAAATGGAGAAGAAGTAGGGAAAGTAGTCAGACAAATCGTGGGACCAGATTGGCACATGATCAGTGGCAACTGGAATCCCCGTGACGCAGAACACAAACCCCTCCCACATAGCAGCACAGACCTAGACAACAGAGTGAAAGGTCTTACAGACCGAATCTCTGAGAAATGAAAGCCTAGGGCAGACTGGACTTGCATTAATCAATGCATCCAACAAGAAGGTGAAACTTTTGACAGATATTATGCTAGATTATTAGAATGTTTTAATAACCATTGCGGAATGCATCTTCCTGAAGATCAAACACATGATTCCCCATATGAGCAGCAGTTAAAGAATGCATTTTACAAGGCAGTATTGCACCCATAAGCAGCTTTATTACAAAGCACATGGTAGATCATCGCACAAGCAGATTACAGTCATTGCTTGAATATGCTAGGCATGCCGAAAGGCATTTTAATAGCAAAAAGAAAAAGAAAGCCCAAGTATTTTCTGTAGAAGATGGAGCAGAAGTTTATGTAGTACAGTCCAGGAAAAAGGGCAAGAGAAATGCCCAGGGAAACAAACAATCTGATCAACGATCAGAGGACTTTGAGGGACGAAACAAAAGGGGTGAATGCTTAAATGTGGTAAAGAGGGACACTTGGCAAGGGATTGCAAGAAAAACAAGAAGGCAACCACAGAAGATAAGGAGGGTGAGGACTGACTATATGGTAGTCAGGAATCACTAGAAGGGGATAGTGGAGAAGGGACGAATGAGAATGTGATAGAGGGAGTAGAGAATGTGACAGAAGAAATAGAGGAAGTGCAAGAAGTTACGGATAGTGAAGAAAATGAAATATTGGATTTGGCTTTATTGAGCTAAGAGCTCTATTTAGCAGACACAAAACCAGAAGTCACGCTCCTGGTAGAAGGGAGGGAAGTCACATTTTTGTGTGACTCAGGGGCCTCACGGACCCTGATACATCCCTCCAAACTGCCAGAGAGCTCAGAGTCACCTGATTACATATTAGTGAAAGCAGCTAATGGACAGCTGTATCAAGAGCCCCTCTACCATAACATTGCGATAACTGATCCTGTTTCAGGATTGACCCAGAAAAGCAAAATTGTTGTTTCTGCAAAATGCCCAGTGAACCTCTTGGGCAGAGACCTTATGCAGCTATTTGGTATAGCAGTAGTTCCAACTATGCAGGGTATGGAAGCACAGCGACAAAATGATACTTTTGCAGTGCGATCGGAGGGTGAAACATTTTATTGGTACAGCCAGGACTTGGTTACGACTGGTCCAGGGGCAGTAACCGAAGAGCTGATAAATGTAGCCATCAGCAAGTTCCCCTCCCTTGACACTGATAAACATTTGTTGCACTGTACTCTGTATTATTGTAGCACACCAGGACCTGACAAGGAATATGAGCGAGAGTTGTTTAGAAACCGTGCAAACAGGTTAGTATTACGTAATCTGTACTGGGACATAGAAGGGAACAGTGTAGTTAGCTGTTCATCGCCCCAGGAATTCTTTGCACTTTACAAATCTAATCGATTACCACATGTTAGCTTGACTAAGGACAGAAATGCAAAATGGGCAGACTTAGGAGAAAAAGTCACGAGATGGGAAAAATAGACAGAGTTAGAGCTGTCAGAACAGGGAGTACAAAAGCAGAAGTTAGATTGGATAACACAGACACACCCAGCTGTACACTTGCAGTCTAGCGAGGACAGCTGATTAGCACTCTTACTAGAAGAGGAAGAAAAAGCTTTACGGAGCATACCAGAAACTCTCTGGTCAACAGGCAAATCAGATGTAGGACTTATTCGTACAGCAGGACCAGTTACTATCACGCCAAAGTCAGCATTTAGACCACAGAAGAGACAATATCCCTTAAGAAAAGATGCAGAAGTAGGAATCACACCTATAATAGCAGCTTTACGTAAGGAAGGAGTACTGGTGGAATCTCCTGATTCACCATGTAACACACCCTTATTTCCTGTTAGGAAAGCAAATGGAGAATGGCGTATGGTCCAAGATTTACAAGCTGTAAATGACGCAGTAATACCAAGGGCACCTATGGTGCCAGACCCACACACCCTGCTGAATGATTTAAAACCTCAACAGAAATATTTTCTGTGGTAGATATCAGCAATGCGTTCTTTTCAATACTGATACACCCTGACAGCCAACATTGGTTTGCATTCACATTTCAGGGGAAAAGGTACACATACAAGTGACAACCACAGGGATATTGTGAAAGTCCGACAATATTCTCACAAGAGATGGCAAGCAACTTGGCGGGATTTACCCCACCAAGAGGCAGTCAGATTTTACTTTATGTTGATGATATCCTGCTGGCAGCCCCCACCCAGCAAGATTGCAAAGAAGATACCATAGCGTTATTACAATTTTTAGCCACTCAAGGACATAAAGTAAGCAAAAAAAAATTGCAGCTTTGGAGAAAGCAGGTTAAATACCTAGGATATGTAATATCCAAAGAGGGTAGAACATTAGATGAGGACAGAAAAATAGCGATTTTACAAGCACCGAAACCCACTACCACGAAGGAAATGATGTCCTTCCTGGGTACGACCAATTTTTGTCGGAGCTGGATTCCAAACTATGCCTTGGAATCTGCACCTCTGACTAACTTAATATATAAGAAGCCTATGGCAGCACAAGATTTATTACAATGGACACCAGAAGCAGAATCTGCTTTCTGCAAACTGAAACAGTTGATAGCATCCTCATTAGTTTTAGGATTACCAAACTATCATAAACGATTTTTCCAAACAGTAGATTGTAAGCAAGGTTATATGACATCAGCGTTAACACAACAGCATGAGGACAAGCAACGCCCCATTGCTTACTATTTATCACAACTTGACCCAGTGGCGCGGTCTTTACCCCACTGTGTACAAGCAGTAGTCACAACTGCAATGGCAGTACAGGCTAAGGCCTCAGTAGTGTTGTTCCACCCTCTCACATTGAGAGTGCCTCATGCAGTCACGATTATTTTACTGCAAGAAAAAGTAGCATATCTTTCTCCTGCTAGGCATCTTTCCTGTATGACTATATTGTTGAGCCAACCTCATATGACAATTGAACGATGCATGACTTTGAATCCATCTACCTTGCTTCCAACTCCTGCAGATGGCACACCGCACAGCTGCCTGCAGGAGATTGAGCAAAAGACACTGCCAAGAAAAGATCTTACGGATGTTCCCTTGGATGATGCCGAGGTGGCATACTACATGAACGGCTCATGCAAAAGGGGTCCTACAGAGCAGAACCTAGTAGGGTAAGCAGTAGTTTCTTATACTGAGATTATAGAAGCAAAATCATTACCACACAACGTATCTGCACAAGCAGCAGAACTGATTGCTTTAACACGGGCATGTACCTTAGCAAAGGGTAAATGTGTGAACATTTTTACTGACAGCCAGTACGCTTTTTCTACTGTACATGTTTTTGCGCAACAGTGGAAAAATCAAGGAATGATAACATCTACTGGCAAACCGATTAATCATGCACAGTTTGTTTTAGATCTTTTAGAATCTATTCAGTTACCTCAGAAAGTAGCTATTTGTAAATGCATAGCTCATACCAAGCAACAGGATAGAATTTCGAAAGGTAATGCAAGAGCTGATACAGCTGCAAAGCAGGCAGCTTCAGCTTCAGAAGTATTTCTTTTGAATGAAGAATTACAACCTTCTGAGATTTTAGACTTAGAAATGTTAAAAACAATGCAGACACTTACAACGCAAGTTGAGAAACAGAGATGGATAAAACGAGGAGCAATTCTCGAGAAAGGGCTGTACATCTCCAAAGAGGGAAAACCAATATTGCCATCTAACTTGTTTAGATATGCAGCTTTGTTGAGCCATGGACAGTGCCATGTCTCAACAGGGGGGATGGTACAGTTAGTGAACAGGGTGTTCACAACATATGGATTCATAAACTATAATAAAAATTTTTGTTCGTCATGTCACGTTTGTAATAAATATCATGCACAGGGGGCATTAAAGCCCAGGCAAAGGAGTTTCCCTACACCACCGTATCCATTCCATACTATCTGTATGGATTTCATAGAACTGAACAAATGCGAAAATAAGAAGTATTGTCTTGTCATTGTAGATATGTTTTCCAAATGGGTGGAAGCTTTTCCGACCAAAAATCCAGACGCAGCTACTATTGCGAAAACCCTTGTTAAAGAAATCATTCCTAGATTTGGCATACCAGAAAGGATCTACAGTGACAATGGCACACATTTTGTAAATCAAACCATGCAACAGCTGAGCAGGTATTTTGGAATTTCTTTGAAAAATCACTGTGCGTATCATCCTCAATCTGCAGGATTGGTAGAGAGACACAATGGAGCATTGAAGAATAAGTTAAGGAAGCTTATAGAGGAAACACATAGAAATTGGGTGTACTGTCTGCCCCTGGCACTGTTGAGCATGAGAACTGTTCTGAATGCAAAGGGATTGACTCCTTTTGAGAAGTTATTTGGACGAGCGTATTATATACCTCAGTGGAAACCTCTCATGCCCGCAGAGCAGAAAGCCGACTGTACACTTGCTGAGCATATGAGAAAATTGTTGAATTCTAAACATCTGCTGCAGTTAAATTCTGTTTCAGATAAAGAACAAACCAGACCATCGGAAGCAGCAGTAGTCCCAGGCACGTGGGTCTGGGTGAAGGTCATCAAAAAAAAGAACTGGACGACACCAAAGTGGGAAGGCCTATTCCAAGTGCTACTGTCAATACCCACCGCAGTTAAGATTGTGGAGCGATCATCTTGGATTCACCTGACACACTGCAAACTGGTGAAAAACTTTGAACTGGACAAAAATCTTGTTACTGTTACACAACAAGAATAAAAATGACAAAATCCAGAGCAAACAGGAATGCAGAACAACCACAGAAGTATTGCACGATCATCCTGTTAACTATACTGGTGACACTAATCTTTTTGTTGTGGCCTTTCCTTTTTCCAGCCACACAAGCTGAACTGAATAAACGTGATGCGTTACTCATAGACTGGCACCCAAACTTTAACACTTACCAAGCAATTAAATATGTGTATGCTTTGACTTTTAATGTTTCGAATTGTTGGATCTGTACAGCTTTACCGACAGCATACGGGGGAATATTAATGACTGCAGTTCCCCTAGGGGTCAATGAGACCTGGGAAAACTTAATTTATGACACCACAACTGTTAAATCACAAGATAAAATAGCATTGCACTTGTCTGTTCCACAGAAGGGAAATGTATGTTTCTACAAAAATGATACTGTTCAGGTGGGTTGGTGCAATTGCAATGTGACAGTTCCTTACAAATGTTACACTAAAGCAAATAATGCAGGTTCTTATTGTAATACAAACTATGATTAATTTCTTGAATTGATGCATAAAACAATTAATGAAGTACAACATAATGATGTTCTTTTTAAGCAACTGTCTATAACTGATAGGAAAATGTTTCATGCAGGGCAAGTATATGTTAATAGCAAGGTTACTACTAAGGTAGAGTATTGTTATTTTGTGTGTGGCAAAAAGGCATACAAATGGTTACCTGAGAATTGGTCCGGCAGTTGTTTTTTGGGTTACCTGGTTCCGGCCATACGACACACTGCAGTTTTGCCTCGAGGTAAAATTCAAAATGCCAGAGAGGTCACCAAGAAACCTGTCAAGAAACCTGAGAATCCAGTGGGACAAATCGAGGCAGGCTGGAGAAACCATCATTCCATGGGCGATAAACTGACACATATGGACTTGAGTGATGCTGTTATATCGTGGGCAGGCATATTACCAGCATATGGAGCAGTGAAATCGATTTGGGAGCTGAGAAAACTGTCTAAACTCCTCGAAGTAATGAGCAATGCAACTTTTTCCTCTCTCCAATTAGTAACTGATGAACTGAATGCTATGAGAACTGTGGTGCTTTAAAACCGCATGGTTCTTGACTTCACCCTAGCGGCGAGAGGTGGTACATGCGCTTTAATCCAAGAAGAGTGCTGTTCATACATTCCTGACAACCAGCATGAGATAGACAACCATCTTGAGGTGATTCAGCAAGTGTCGGCCATGACCAAACCAGGCCCAAACCCACTGACGGACTTTTTTCCAGAAATGGTTTGGGGGGTGGGGTACCATCCTAATGAACATCTTGATTGCCATTTGTGTAGGAATCCTCCTGTTAGGAGTATGTGTTTGTTGTGGCATCCCCTGCATGAAAAGATTGATCAAAGATTTTATAGACATGTCAGTTTCTGAAACCTTATATCAAAGTACTGAGTTTGAAGAACTGTTAAAGACTGAAATGCTTTCATAAGTTAAACTGAATGACTCTCTTAACTGCAAATCCTGAATGGAAGAGGTTAGGAGAAGAAACAAACTGTTTATGCTTTTGAAAGTGAAATAAAAGTATTAATAGGGGGGAAATGTTAGAAAAATATGTATTAATGTGTATATTAGTACTTTTAAAAGCCCAAAAGGGTTAACACATTTATTCTATTTCATACTGCATAAATCCATATAAACTGGGAATGCTTTCTGACCATGCTTTCTGACCTTGTATTTTGTCAGCACAGCTGAAATCTTGCTTATGCCTTTGGAAATTTATTGAGAAGCAGATGATTTTCTGCTTGGTTAGGGAAATAATGAATAGAACAATACAGTTTCTATAATGTTATTAAACTTAGACAATTAGCTCTGTTTGTGCTATGAGAACATACACAGCTGCAGGAAGGATAGATAAGTAGAACAAAGACTGCTTGAAGAATATGAACTATATATAATCTGTGTTTGCTTTGTGCTTGAATTAGCAGAGTACCTTGAAATGTAACACAGCACTTTAGAAATAATTGTAACTAGCTAGTGGTCTCCAAGGCCATGTTATTTTTTAAAAAGTTTCTCACAAATCTAGTAATGTAATGTTATGTCAGCAGAAAATCATGAACAATAGCTACTGTGAAAAACAATACTGTAGGCTTGTATTTGATTAGGTCAGCTTTAGAAGGCAATGTCTTGTAAAACAGTATAAGAATAGCTTCACTTCCTGTTACTAATCAGACAAATCCTTGTATTTGCATGTTTTTGTCTCCTTGCTGCAAGTAAATTAAAGTGCCTTAACTGAACCTTACGTGTATTGGTCTTTGAAGTTTTTTCCTTTGACAACTGTATAGTCCATCGTTCAGTTTGGTGACTGGATAGTAAATAGTGTAGCACTGTATACTCCAGTGTTCAGTTTGTTGACTGGATAGTTAATAGTGTAGCACTGTATACGCCATCACTCAGTTTGTTGACTGGATAGTAAATAGTGTAGCACTGTATACTCCATCATTCAGTTTGGTGACTGGATAGTTAATAGTGTAGCACTGTATACTCCATCGTTCAGTTTGGTGACTAGATAGTTAATAGTGTAGCACTGTATACTCCATCATTCAATTTGGTGACCGGATAGTAAATAGTGTAGCTCTGTATACTCTATCGTTCAGTTTGGTGACTGGATAATTAATAGTGTAGCTCTGTATACTCCATCTTTCAGTTTGGTGACTAGATAGTTAATAGTGTAGCTCTGTATACTCCATCATTCAGTTTGGTGACTGGATAGTTAATAGTGTAGTTCTGTATATTCCATCGTTCATTTTGTTGACTGGATAGTAAATAGTGTAGCACTGTATACTCCATCGTTCAGTTTCTTGACTGGATAGTAAATAGCTGGGGATGAGAATCAGGCTTCGGCTGTTCTGATTGTCTCTACAGCATGACCCGCATGAAGCTGTATGGTCCCACCATGGCAAGGTGGTGTGTTTGTGTATACATATGTGTGTGTGTTGCTATCACTCTATCTGTCTCTCTTTGTCTTAAATATGCTTGTGTGCTATGTGTTCTCTTATGAGTGTTTGTGTGTGTATGCCCCAGGTTAAGTATATTTGCTAACTCTAAGATCGCACAAACACAGGGTAAGATGTTGCCAGCACTGGTTTGTTTATTTCTCCTTTGTTGATCAGATGTTTAGTTGATCAGTCGAGTAAACAGCTGCCAACCACACACACATTCAACCATAAAGATGGTACCTATACATATATATATATATATATATATATATATATATATATATATATATATATATGTATGTATATATGTATACACACAGACACACACACACACACACACACACACACACACACACACACACACACACACACACACACACACACACACACACACACACACAGAGCTATACATATATAGAAGTATGTTATCAATACATGACATTCCATTACATTGATGATCATTCAATCAGTGTTACAACAGGGTTAGTAGTGCAGCAGATGGCATACTCATCTTTCATGCTAAAAAAACAGAAAGTTGTGGTTTCTTTTCCCACTCCAGGTGGTTAGATTGCTGACTCTGCAGTGCAGCTTTGTGGGTGAGGGTGGGGGGGTACTGTATTCTAAAGTATGTCATCCTTCAGTTGAGATGTTAAACTGAGGTCCCCTCTGCTTGACTTGCTTGTAACACAGGTGGATGTAAAAGATCCCATTGCACCTACCAAAAGGAGTAGGGGAAGCTTTCTAATACCCTGCCCACATTTCCTACAATAATGTAAATGCCACCTTAGCATTCACCTGAAAAGAGGCCACAAATGAAGCAGGACCAATGTGGTCAACAAAGGATAAATAAATAAATCAATCCCGGCATGTTGACTACAGAACTATTCCAAGGAAATCCTCAGCAAAATATTTAGATCGTAGAAAGAAATCACACAGCCTCATTTTGTGATTGGAAAAAAAAGCAACATAACAAAATACCCAAACACTTGCTTTATGTGGGGTTGTCCACAGCCATCTAACTTATTTACTAACTGCATGGTTGCAAAACCACTGCTCTTGCATGATTCAAATCCTCCTATGCTCCTACACTTAGTAAACAGTCTGACAGACTGTGACAAGAAAAGTATGCTGACAAACTGTTCATTCAAAAGAAACCCCAGAAGATATATATATATATATATATATATATATATATATATATATATATGTACACACACACACACACACACACACACACACACACACACACACACACACACACACACACACACTATATCTGCATATCTGTATCTGTCTATATATATATATATATATATATATATATATATATATATATATGTATATACATTTCATATTTAGTTGTGCATTTGCATCTGCATATCTGTATCTGCCTATATCAATGTATATATACATATATATATATATATATATATATATATATATATACACACACACACACACACACACACACACACACACACACACACACACACACACACACACACACATATATATATATGAGTGTGCATTTGCTTGTCGTGTGTTGTGCTTTTGTGTGTGTGTGTGTGTGTGTGTGTGTGTGTCTAAGTAGATATATGGTGGTTGTGTGGTGTATTTGTATATTCTTGTATGTGTACTCTTGTGTTTGTGTATATCTTTATAAATCTGTTAGTGGGTTTGTATACTTTTGAGCTCGTCTGTGTGTGGTGGGTTTTTGTGTTCTTTTGTGTGTGTGTGTGTGTGTGTGTGTGTGTGTGTGTGTGTGTGTGTGTGTGTGTGTGTTTGTTTGCAGGGCTGTATGTGATGTTGGGGAAGCGGGAAGATGTCTCGAGAGAAGATTAAAAGAACCTGAATGGTCAGTCAACAGAAAAGGGATACGCATCATGAGCTTATCTTTCTTCAGGTGATATGTAGGTGAAGCACCTACCAAACCTATGACAGAACTGCATGGTTGGAATGGGTTTCAGCTGTTCTTCATGTCACACTCCTTAACCTTGGCATTATTCACTCATTGTTGTATGTTCTATCCTAGCTTCTCTGAGGATAAAATGATTTTGTCATTTCTGAGCTACATTACATTAAATGGAGATGTTTTCCTGTTTCCCCTGCAAATGATATGCTTCCTGAATCACATCAGAAATTAAAAATATGGTTGTCTTAGGAGTATTTCTATCTTCCCCTGAAATGCATGAGTTCTAACCAAAGCAGTTTGCACAATTTAGCATGAATGTCGTTACCCTGAGTCATACCGCTCAACCTCTTAGAGCAAGAAATCTGGAGAAATCCGTAAATAACAGGGGGACAAAGACCCCAAAATAAGGACACTAATTAAGTATTGCTCTTACAAACTTAGAGAATAACAGGTTTTGCATTAGTATGAATTTTCTGAAATATATGACGTCTGAAACTCAGTTGTCTGCCATTCGTTTTTTTACGTAAGTCCTCAATGATTTGCCACAATTTTGCCAGGAAAAAAATCTCAATTTTATGAGAAATGTACCCAAAACATAAGGAACAATCTGGACATTCTGCTTAAATATGGACAGTTGAGAGTTATGCCCTCAGTACATATATGTGCTACACATATGTAGTCAAAAAGATCAGGAATTTGTGGAAATATGTGGCAAAACATCTTCTTAATTATCTATTCTCACTCTTAGGTCACTCCAACTCAGGCCAACAGTGATTATTATTAAATAATGGAATTAATGATTATTTTTTTCTTACCCACCTCAAAGAAAATTGTGTACCCTCAAGTCTTTACATATTACTACAATAAACAGCGAGCAAACGGATGATGAGGAAACACTTACTCAAGCAAATGCAACTTAAACGACTTCAAGTAAATGAGCTTGAACAAGACAAAGTAGAGCTAATCTAATAGAATAATTCCTTGTCTACTCATGTATAATTAAAATACACCTGTCATTTGTGTGTTACATTATATTAAATGGAGGTATGTTCTTCTCTGCTCCCTCATGGTTCTTCCTGAGTTATAGTAGAAATTAGTCACAGAGATGTTGTATGTACTCACATTCTTAATAAAATCTAAGAGAGCAATGCCTTGGTTACTCAAACATTTTTGGAGTGACTTGCTGTATTATTGTTTGCTATAAGTCTTGAATTATTTCATCAAACAGCAGAACTATTAAATGAACAGTGTTTATTTTAATGGAAAATCCATGAATAATTAAGTAGATATGAACACTTAGCATATTAATTATTTAAATCTGAACACAGTTAAACCTGCCTTCTGCAGTATAGAGTCTGTGGATATTGTCTGTAAAGGAAAGTGGATATAAAAACTAAATAAATTAGATATATTTTCTTTGCTGTAGTTGTCTTTAACAATCCTTTTAATCACACTTTCTAATAAACAGCAAACTTTGTGTATGTTTAGCTTTTAAGACATCTTATTCAGGGATTTGTAGAAATTGCTCCACTACAGAAAAGATGGAAGAAAAAGGGTGTATATGGATATGTAAGAAATGGCCAACATGCGAACGACCAAACCAAAAATGCTAAGTAGATGTAGGGAAAGGTGTTCAGACTATTGTCCCAAGAGCGAGTTTTTACATGAACCACTGAATACATACCTCTCAACCTTTTAAAACCAAAAATCTGGGCAAAGCCATGAATAATGGGTACAAAGGCACAAAAAATAGGGACAATTTTTAAATATTGCTCTTACAAACTTAGAAAGTTGATAGTATAACAGGTTTTGCTTTAGTATGAAATTTCTGAAGGATATGAAGTCTGAAACTCAAATATCTGTCATTATTTTCTGTCCTCGGTCTTTAATGACTTGCCAATAGTTTACCAGAAAACCATGATTTTATGAAAAATGGGCCAAAAATATGAGGCAAAATCTGGACATTCTACGAAAATCTGTACAGTTAAGAGGTATAAGGTCAAAGCAATGACTAGAAAGGTGCAACAGCTTTGGTCACAGTAGGGTCCACTGCCTAACAGCTCATCCATAAAAAATACTGTGCTTGTTAGAGAGAACTGTAGTTTTCTCATTTTGTTAGTACTACTTGTAAAAATCATAGCTGTATTTTTATGTGCTGTCAGAGGTAGAAAACATAACAAACACATGGCAGGATTTTTGCCATGTCAAACATTTAACAGTTCACAGATAGCAGCATTTGATGCATCTCTGATGCTTATTAATGCTAGGAGCATTAATAATAAAGTTGTTTTGCTACGTTCCCACAAGACTGATGTTATTGTATGTGAAACACTGTTAAAGAATAATCACTGGAAACCAGTTCTGTCAGGGTATAAAGGGTATATAGGTGGGGGTGTTATGATAGGGATTAAAGATAGTTATGAGACCTGTGAATATTACATATTCAGTGATAACACCAATACTATAGACTGTGTAACGGTGACAATAAAGACAAACCCCGGAACATATAACAATTGTTGGAGTGCACAGACCACCAAAGTCAAGTGCTGATGACCTAGAAGAATTCATACATGTCTTGTATGAAACACTGGAGGGAAAATAATAGTAGTTGGGGGGGTGTTAAATTTACCAGAAACAGATTGGAATAATACTGATTCAATATCATTAGTAAGAAAATTATTACAGTGTATGTTCAAGAACAACAATTGCTTCAGATTATAAAAAAAAAAAAAAAAAAAAAAAAAAAAAACTACCACGGAAAGGAACGTACTAGACATTGCTTGTGCTCCTAAAGAAATTACTGTTACTTCATGTCAAGTTTTACCACCACTGACATGCACTGATTACGTTATAAAGGTTAATTTGTTGCTAGGTAATTCTGCCAAACTGAAATCTAAAACAATGCCGAGACAATTAATTATAGATTATATGGAAGCAAAACAGTCGCTATTTAAAACTAATTGGAGTGATGGAAAACCTGCAGAAGGAATGTAGGAAATTTTGAAAGAGAAATTGAGTGGAAAAAATAAAAAAAAATGTTTAACATCAGAATCTAGGCATGCAAAGTCAGGGGGATATATTTTGTTAAGAACAAGATACCTGGTTAAGGTGAGAGATATAATTGCCATTGAAAAAGAAATAATTAGTAGAGCATGTGATGTCGCCACTCTGGGCCAGTAATCAAGGAGCCTGAATTCTCACCACTGACACTGGAGAGGGATGTTCACTTGGAACAAAAATGGATACACCCAGTATTTCCAGATGCAGCTTTCTGCATCAAGCACAATTTCCCCTAGGAGCACACAGGGAACACACTCAGTCTGGGTTCTGGATTTCTCTATCTGTCTCCCTCTAGGTCCCCAGTAAGACTCCCCACTGGCACAGCTACAGAGCTGAGACCTCAGCTGAGTGTCCAAGGCAAGTTCTCCAGTACCCTCTCTGTAAATCTACTGCTTTGTGTCTCTGCTGCAAATAGCTGACACACACAATCTTTGAGATTTGATTTTCACACACACAGACTCGCCTGGAAAAGACTAGCACAGATTTATTATCTATGCCCCCCTTCTGCCCAGACTATAAGGTAGTTACACTGCCACCAGACACTCCAAAGCCAGCTACTCTAAGGTTCTTGTAAGGATACCCAATTATACTGAATGAAATTAATATTAATACAAATTGTAGTTTGACCAGGTTCCTATTACCTGATTGAACGTTTAGGTTAGTGAATACCTAAACGTCGATCTGGTAATAACAAAAGCAAAAAACCATGAACAGCCAATTTAAAGAATTCCCTTGGCCTTTATGTGGATTTTACCCCTTTACCCACTGTAGATTGATCTCGGAGTCGGAATATTTAGTTAGGGGGGGTGTGGGTGGCACAGACTACTTCATTTTGGTTTAATTTTTTTTTTGTGGCCGTGGGAATTAATTCCCTACATTACATCAGCTGAAACACAAGAGTTTGTACAAATCAGTTTGATATACAAATGACATATAATTCTTTACAAAATTCCAGATAGCTATGCTGGCATATGTTACACATCCACTGCCCTACTTCTCCTGGCATAGCTGGCAATACCTCAGATCATCACAGAGCATATAAAATATTACATGACAATCAGAGGAGGTTAGAAAGGATTAAGAAGAGAGACTGGATAAACAATTCACAAAGAAACAATGGGGGATGTATGTATCTCCCAACCATGCAACAAACTCTAGAAGATTTAGGATTTTTGCTTCGAAATGTTTACATAGATATTTTTATACCCAAGTAGACTCCAGACAGTTTTTCCTCAGGTAGACAGCAAATGTTGGATGTGTGATGGGGAAGAAAGAGGTAATTGGGAACATATTTTCTGAGACTGTAATGAGTTGGCAGACTTTAAGCATTCCCTGCAGGCTACTCTGCCAAAGATACTGGGTGAGCAAATTGATGTAACTAGAGAAATTATTTTTTTCTGTGCTGTGATACAAAATTAGAATTACCTCAACATAGTAAGGCCTTGCTGAGTCTAATTCTGGTGGCTGCCAAAAAAACAATTAATAGAAAATGGAAATCAAAGTCTAAACCAGCTGTACTGAGTAACAAGAGATAAAACAACTGGAATTGGGATCTTTACAAAAGGGTAGGAGAAAATTGCATATGAAAAAAATGGGAATTATAGGAACAACATACACAGGGGAGGAATGAGATTTAAAAGAAGGCGGGACTTGAATGAGCTAATAATGTTTGACTGACAATGATTAAGTAAATTATAAGTGATGTATAATGTTTGCAAGTAGGATTATGTCAATATAGTTTGTTTTCATTTATATAAATGTATGATTGCCTATGTCAGAAATGATAACTTAATAAAGATGTTTCTTGTTTAAAACTACAGCTTTGAAAACTGATATAAACAAGCTGAACAAACCAATTAAGCATAGTGGGAGACAAGATCAAGAACATTTTGAAGAAATTTATATAAAGATATTAAGCATTATAAGAAACCATTTTATAGATACATAAGATGTGGAAGGAGTAAAGACATACAAATTGATAAACTGTATAGATTCTAAAATGTATTCTCAGACACAATAGATTATAGATATATTTACAAAATCTAATGCAAAACAGTTTGGCTCCACAAAAGGGGTGATACGTTGTCCTGGCGACATCCAGGTAATCTCAGATACTAGAATCAAATTAGATTATATTGAAAAAGAACTATGGAAACTGGATCTAAAAAAGCACTGGGAGGAAATGGAATTATTAATAATGACCAGAGAACACTTCAGCAAGAGCATACAGTACCATTATATCTATTATTTACTAGGTCGTATAAATATGGAGAGATTACTCAAGAAGAGACATGTGCTTATTAAACCTGTCTTTAAGGGAAAGGGGACTCGGGCATACCCAGAGTCATACAGACCCTTAAGTCTTTCATGTTGTGGAAAAATAATGGAGAAGGTAATATTGGATAAGTTATTATCAGAATTGAAAAGGTTGGGACTGGAAACCATATATCAGTATGTATATGTGGAAAATAGATCTATTACCACCTGTAACATGATGTTCTGTAACAATATCATAACAGCTATGAATGAAACTGTGCTATGAAGTGATTTTTATAGATGTAACTTCACCATTTGTCAGGGTCATACACAAGACACTGATCAATAAATTAGAACAACTAGGTATTGATTTCCTCTTCATAAGATGGCTAGCTGCATGGCTTTACAAACTGGACATGGCAAGTATCACACAATTGGACGGGTGAAATTCTTGGCTTCAGTCGGAGTGTCCTACAGGGCTCTGTCCCAGGCCCTTACTTGTTTAAATTGTATTTTTCAGACCTCTCTTTTTCCTCTGATGTATTATACAGTCTGTATGCAGATGACCTGAAATTGGATAAACAGATTACATGCGTTACAGATACGACATGTCTGCAAAAGAACTTGATTAAATTGACCATTTGGGCACAGGAGAATAATATGCTTTTAAATACATTAAAAACTAAGTATATGAGATTTGGGAGGCATAAATTAAAAGGTGAATATTTAATACAACAGACAGTCATTTAAACTGTAAATTCTTTTTGAGGACCTGGGCATATGGGTAGATCCAGCATTGAATTTTTCTAATCATATTAACCAATTGGTTAATGATTGTTATAGAATGATTTACTATCAAAATGTTGAATATCAAAACAAAAATCTATTTAATTGCCTGAAGGGGGAGCCACCACTGATCCTGGGAACTATCGACCTATTAGCCTGACGAGCTTGGTCTACAAGGCCATGGAACGTATAATCATGGAACTCATAAACCAAGACATTGGTAACCTCCAAACTCTGGATCCCACCCAGTTCGGGTTTGTGAAAGGCAGATCATGCCTCCTGAACCTGATCGACTTCTTTGAGGCAGTCAACAAAGCCGTGGATGAGGGTAAGGTGGTTCACACAGCCTATCCTGACCTCGCCAAGGCTTTAGACACCATCCTCCATTCTGGAATTATAGCTAAACTCACTAAACTAGGTATAAATCCCTACGTCACAAGATGGGTTGCCAACTGGCTCACTGACAGAACCCACACTGTAAAAGTTGCAGACTCCAAATCTGACCTCAAAGCAGTGACAAGTGGAGTACCACAGGGTTCCGTCCTGGGACCGCTCCTGTTTGGTATCTACTTCTCTGAAGTACAAGCTAATGCAGAAGGCCTATGACTAACGAAGTTCGCAGATGACTACAAACTAGGAGCCATAGTCAAGTCCCCAAATGATGTGGACATCCTACAGAAGGGGTTCACTGAGACAGATGCCTGGTGTCAGAGCCATGGCCTCAAGCTCAATGTCAAACAGTGCAGTGTCATCCCCTTTGGTAAAAACTCTGTACCCATGAACTACCACATAGGCAGCAATCTACTTAACACCGAATGCGTGATAAGAGACCTTGGGACCCAGGTGGACAGTAGTCTCTCCTTTGATAGTCACATCGCCACAGTAGTCAGGAAGTCTTTCTACGTGGCACACCTCATCATAAAAGGGTTCTCATCAAGGAAAAAAGTGGTCATTGTTCCCCTCTACTCGTCACTCATTAGACCCATTATAGAGTACAATGCCCCTTTTGGAATGTACCTCACAAGACATCTGCAGCAGCTGGAAAGTCCACAGAAGTACCTCACAAAGAGGATTACTGGCCTCAAACAAATGCCCTACACTGACTGCCTCAAAAAACTCCAGCTTTACTCCATAGCATATCGCCTACTCCGAGGTGATCTCTGCCTAACATATAAAGCTATGTCAAACCCAGAGCTGTTGGACATGCTACACCTAAAGAAATCCCAATCCCTCCGAGCTACATGCTCTAGGGACCTAAATCTTGTCACCACAATAAACAGGACACGTTGGAGGGATAGATTCCTGTCCCAGAGACTTCCTATACTCTGGAACAAGCTACCCATCTATGTCAAGCAAAGTTCTTCATTAGCACTCTTCAAGAAAAATCTTGATGAGTGGATGGGAAATAGGAAATACACCCCGGGGATCACTTCTGTGTCTCTGCTGGACAGTGGCACAGGAAACTAACTTTCTTGGGTGGCATAAGCTATGGAACCTTGCTGGCTAGGCTTACGTAGGCCCTTGGGCCGATAGCCTAGTACCTACCTATGAACCTATGAACTGACGCTTCGAATTTGGGAATGTCACTTTTATAGAATGTTGGAAATCATCACTTCAAAGTCTGCATTCGAGCTTATTCGAAATGTCATGAGGTCATGTCAGACCCTCAGGCACTTATGCTGAAGCTGCTGTAGGAATTATACATCTATAGTACAAGTTTTTACAGTTTTGCAGGGGGATGTGGGGGGCTGCACCCCCTACACCCCATTGCATATTATATATTCCAACTCCGAGATTGCACTACAGTGAGGAAAGAGGTGAATTTCCCGATCCCACTGTAGTGTGATCTGTTATCAAAACGTCACTCCCATATTAGTGAATGCACACTACCATTCCCTAATGTAGATTTAAACATTTCCATATTGGCATTACAGAAACTGGAAAACATGCATTCGACCATCCCAGTTTCGCATAAGTGCCATTCCATTTTGATAGTAAACCTTATAGAAGTGTAGATTGTATAAGAAGCTTTATAAAGTCTAGGAAATCAGAAGTGATGAAGTCATTGTTTGTTAATTACATTAGACCCACACATGAATATGGAATAATAACATGGAAATCTTATAAGAAAGCAAGCATGAGTAAACTGGAGGGAATACAGTAGAATATACCAAGGGCATCCATGGATATGTAAATTTAAGTTATTACGAAAGTCTAAAATATCTGAACTTGTACAGTGCCTTTTATAGATATTTAAGAGGAAATCTTATTCAGGTAAATAGAGCATTTAGAGACAACTACCTCTGGAAATATTTGGGGTTATCAAAAAGTAGCAGAGAATCATCAGACAACCTATGTAGAAGATTCTATAGAAATTAGAAGTGTACTAATTGGTTCTCTGAGAGAGCAGATGATGCATGGTACAGACTACCAAATTACATTAAAGCAAGCACTAGTTTAGATATTTTTAAGAAAGGCCTGGACACATATTATGCGAACAACTGTTTTGGTATATTGGCAAGCTAAAAGGGCATTAATGCCTATGCTTGAAATATTTGTATGTATATATGTAACATGTCCGAATGAAGAGATAATAAAATCAGCACACAAAGGAGGGTAGTATTGCTGGAACTGAATTCATCCTCAAGTCTTGGTGAGTATCTTCATGAGGTAGACCCTATTTTTACACAATCTCACCAAGGCGACACTGATATATAGACTGTATTTTATAGACTATACATCATGGATAAAAGAACACAGTCAATGGCATATACAGAACCCCAAGAGAAGGTGGTGCTGATATCAAAAATCACTGTATACATCATGGACACAAGTAGGTTAAAAATAAAAAAGACAGCTGGTACACAAGTCCTAGGATAAAAAACTGCCCAATCATGGTAGACGTATTGGTGCCATAACTTGAAAAAAATGAAACTGTAGAATCCTCAAGACACAGAAACATTCCTACAAGGGGGTTAGGCCAAGCCCAGGATGAGGATGCCCCCTGTTGTAGAAGAAAGTAGTAGTCCACAAAAAACACAAAAACGGACACTCCAAAAAGGAGCTATAAAGATGATAGACTGGACTACCGAGGATAAGAAAGAAATTATGTATTGTTACTATTGCGCAAAAATCCCAGAATTTTTGTATTGAAGATATACAAAAAGCTTAAGAGAGAAATTAGAGGAAAGACTCTGTATGAATTGCAGGAGTCAGTTCTGGGCATATTGCAGGTGCTGCAACAAGCACTTTTGGCTAACATCAAAAACTGAAGCAGTACTAATTTCATGAACTTTAATCATACTCTGACCTTTGAATGGGGTCCATTCCTGTCATGGTATTAGAAACCTAAATGACTTGGAGAAATTAAACTGACAAACACAAAGTAGGGCCTAGAACTAAGAATGCCTTATCTTAGTACACATGTCCTAGAGGAACATGAGCAAAGTACTGAGTTTATTTTCTTAAAATGAATCAAGGCACTGCAAGCAGCACAGACAAACTAAGGAGGATCACTACAAAAAAAAACGTTACAGCACGTTATTCTTAGTTAAGAGATGCTTGGTTCATGTGTTTTGTGAAGCTTTTTATATCACCAAATCTTACTCCATTATAGCAGTCATTAACATATGTCAAGCTTTGTGCTATCATTTTATTAGCTCGTTAAATAGCGAAACCAAATTTAAAATATAGAAAGTATATAAAATATGCTTGAACACAAAGCATAATAGTTGCTTGTGGTTCTCTATCACGACTGTGAATATTAGAATTCCATGCAAATTAAAAAATAAATAAATGAAAATCTCCGTGAATTAAAATTCAGCAGCCCTATGGGGAGGGGGGGGGGGCAAAGTCATTCACAACCCCCATTTAGGAGGTTGTGGTCTACTGCACCTCTATATTTAATATAGTTGTTTCTACGGTCACAGCAGTTTGGGGACAGGTGAATTTTCCCTGCATTGACATCATTTGAAATCATTGTTTTTTTGCACTCAGTGATAGCTGCCACCAAAGCTACATTTTGTTCTATTGCAAGCTTTATTTAATTCTCACTTTTAACTGAAATACACTCAGTTAAAGAATTAAGACTCTTCTGGAAAATATCCTGATTTAGAACAGGTATAGCAATTGCTTGATGCTAACCAGTCTTTTACTGTTTGACAAAGGATAATATTTCTGAAAGGAATAAATACTTTCATATCCTAAAGGAAATCAACTAAGCTGATACAGATCTTTGTGACTCCATAGCTGTCATCATCATCATCATCATCATCAGCCCCCTTTTTTCCATTTTCTGCATGGGGTCAGGGAATTGTGTTACCTATTGCCATCTCTCTCGATTCAATGCCTGACTGTCGTAGATTTTCTTTCACACAATCCATCCACCTCTTTGCTGAACGTCCTTGTTTCCTCTTACTTTCTTCATACCTTTCCCAAACCTTCTACACCAGATTGTCTTCTGCTATTCTGCAAGTGTTCAAACCACTGTAATTTGTTCTCTTTGATCTTGTCTACAATTGGAGCTACTTTGGCTTTGCTCTCATGTCCTCATTTCTTCATCTGTCCCACAGTGTGCATCCTACCACCCTTCTCAAGTACTTCATTTCCATCACCTCTAGCTTCCTCATCTACTCTGACTTTACTGACCAGGATTCTCTCTCTGTTCATACCACTGTCTTGTATACCTTACTTTTCAGCTCCTTTGGCATTCTTCTGTCATAGACTACATCTAACACTCTGTGCAAATTGGTTACAGCCCCTCTGATTCCAGCTTTGACCTCTTCTTTCAGACTTCCCTTCTTCTCAACCACCCCTCCCATGTACTTGAAGCTATTTACCTGTTCCACTATCTTCCCTTCTATCTCAATTCTCAGTTTCTTCTGATTTCCCCAATTTGCTGCCATTACCACTGTCTTATCTGTGCTTAGTTTCATCTCATGTGCCTTCAGTTTTGCATTCCATTCCCATATCCTTTGCTGATGTTCACTCTACTTAATACAGAAAGAATATTTGAGAAGGCCAACCCACTTAGGTTCTTAACCTTGAAATTTTCTTCTGCTCCTTCTTCCTCTCTCTCCTTGCACTTTACTAAAAAAATGCACTTCATTTTGTTTTTGCCTCTTCTTAAAATAACTCAATTGTATTTATTCTGCTCCATTTACTACTGCTTGGTAGTAGCCTGATTAAATTGTAACTGTTTCTCTAAGCCTTTTTGTTTAAGCACTTGGGCTCCAGACCAATTGTTTTACATTAAGAAGGTTTGTGGTCTGCACTGTTGTGTCAGGACAGGTAGCTTACATAGGCTCATAGGTTCATAGGTAGGTACTAGGCTATTGGCCCTAGGGCCTATATAAGCCTAGCCAAAAAATGTACCCTGGCTTTCGCCACCCAAGAAAATTATTTTCCTGTGCCCCTGTCGAGCAGAGCCACAGAAGTGATCCCTGGGGTGAATTTCCCATTTCCCATCCGATCATCAAGATTTTTCTTGAAGAGTGCTAATGAGGACCTTTGTTTGACATAGATAGGTAGTCTGTTCCAGAGTATGGGAAGTCTCTGGGACAGGAATCTATCCCTCCAGCACGTTTTGTTTATTGTGGTGACAAGGTTTAGGTTCCTAGAGCGTGTAGCTCGGAGGGATTGGGATTTCTTTAAGTGGAGCATGTCCAACAGCTCTGGGTTTGACATAGCTTTATATGTTAGGCAGAGATCACCCCCTGAGTAGGCGATATGCGATGGAGTAAAGCTGTAGTTTTTTGAGACGGTCTGCGTAGGGCATCTGTTTGAGGCCAGTAATCCTCTTTGTGAGGTACTTCTGTGGTCTTTCCAGTTGTTGTAGATGTCTTGTGAGGTACATACCAAAAGGGGCGTTGTACTCTATAATGGGTCTAATGAGTGATGAGTAGAGGGGAACAATGACCCCTTTTTTTCTGGATGAGAATCCTTTTGTGATGAGATGAGCCACATAGAAGGATTTCCTGACCACTGTGGCAATGTGATTATCAAAGGAGAGACTACTGTCCACCTGTGTCCCAAGGTCTCTTATCACATTTTTGGCATTAAGTAGACTACCAGCTATGTGGTAGTTCATGGGTACAGAGTTTTTACCAAGTTATTCCTTCTAAGTTGGGAATTGCTGATTGAAGGCTCAGTGTCTGTTAAAAGTGTATTTGTTCTGGTTAAAGCACTTGGGCTTCAGGCCAGTTATTTTTCATTAAGAAGGTTTGTGGTCTGCACTCTAGTGGGAGAAGAGGTTAGATTCTGCCCTTCTGAGCTGGGAATTTCTGGTTAAAGGCTTATTGTGCCTTCTTATTTGAACTGTTTCTTTCTGAAATTGGTGCGCCTTGGTTGCTGTAGCATAGACTAAATTCAAGCATCCTGAATCTAGTTTTGTTTGTATAACTTGAGCACTAATCCAGGCCATCTCTTTTGGAGAAGGTTCCCCTGCATCCTAGTGGCAGAAGTGTGCAGTTAGAACTTGTCTGATTGAAGACTGCTGGAACAGGGCTCAGTTTTGAGCTTTTTTTACTGGTTAATTGGGTAATTTGTTTAAATTAGTTTGCTTGTTTTCTATTGTTATATAAAAAATTGCACTTTATTCATCTGCTTTTACTGTATTTGTGTTTCTTCCTACTTTATTACTTTATTTTGCTTTTGCTGCCTGTTCTTAAAAGTACTTAATTGCATTTATTCTGCTGCATTTATTACTGCTTGTTAGTAGCCTGATTAAATTGTAACCGTTATTCTAAGCCTTTGGTTGAAGCACTTGGGCTTTAGACCAGTTGTTTTACATTAAGAAGGTTTGTGGTCTGCA
Source organism: Protopterus annectens (assembly GCF_019279795.1). Taxonomy (NCBI): domain Eukaryota; kingdom Metazoa; phylum Chordata; order Ceratodontiformes; family Protopteridae; genus Protopterus; species Protopterus annectens. The sequence goes on from NC_056747.1 coordinate 1,330,032,799, forward strand.
CTGTTGTGGCAGGACAGGTAGCTTACATCCTTCTAAGTTGGGAGTTGCTGGTTGAAGGCTTAGTGTCTGTTATTCTAAAAGTGTATTAGTTCTGGTTTAAGCACTTGAGCTTTGGGCCAGTTATTTTACATTAAGAAGGTGTGGTCTGCACTCTTATGGGAGGACAGGGTAGATTCTGCCATTCTGAGCTGGGAGTTTCTGGTTAAAGGCTTATTGTGCCTGCTTATTTGAACTGTTTCTTTTGAAATTGGTACACCTTATTTGCTGTAGCATAGACTAAATTCAGACCTGCTGAATCTAGCTTTGTTTGTATAACTTGAGCACTAATCCCGACTATCTTTTTTTGGAGAAGATTCCCCTGAATCCTAGTGGCAGGAGTGTGCAGTTAGAACTTATCTGATCAAAAACTGCTGGAACGGGGCTCAGTTTTTAGCTTTTTATTGGTTAATTGGTTAATTTGTTTAAATCAGTTAGCTCATTTGCTACTGTTATATTAAAAAAAAAAAAATATATATATATATATATATATATATATATATATATATACACACACACACACACACACACACACACACACACACACACACACACACACACACACACACACTTTATGCATCGCCACTTAGCTAGGGTTAAACTATTCCCGGTGCCATAAAGAATGCTCTTCAAATTTTCCCTTAGAACTACCCAGTTTTTTAAGTTTTAGCACTAAAATCTGTTTTTTCGAGCTCAGCACCTGTTCAGAACTCATTGTAAGCACTAAATAAGCTAAACATTACTACAGCACTCAACTTTCCTCACTTGTCTAGAGGAAAACAGTTTTTATTACTTAATAAATAAGCACCTATCCAGGCATGTCTAAGGGTCAGCTCCCAGTGTTTTCTCCTGTCTACCTGATGAATCTGGGCATCTTGGGGCAATGCAGCAATTGCTTCATGTACACAGACAACCCTCTCCTCCTACCACCCAACACTACAACCTGTGAGAGATGCACTTATATAGCCAAACTGGAAGCAAAGCTCTCTTTACCCAAGACTGGACTAGACAGTCAAGAGGAGAAGGTAAACACTTGCACCACACCACACTCATCACATAGTCCCTCAAAACCTTCACCACCAAAACACACACATAGCAACACAAAACACACACCTACCTTCGCAGAGGCTCTCAATAAAAATCTGCCCAAGCAATAGAGATCTCCAAAGCAGAAACGCAAGCAACATCCATCCCCCAACACAACCCAAATGACATATAACCCAAAAACTCATTGTGCCACTCAAACACAGCCCATAAGGCATAACAACGTACCCAACACTCTAGTCATAGGTGACTCTATAGTCAGGCACACTTATGTTCCACTCAGCAGGCTAAACAAGGAGAAAGTTACTGTCAGCTGCCTGTTGGGTGCCAGAATCCACCACATAATGCACGCACTCAGATCACTCCACAACAAGTACAAATACGACTCTGTCATTGTCCATGCTGGTGTGAATGGCTTGAGATGTACCTCCCTGGACTGCATGAAAAGAGACATGGAGGGGCTCTCTGATCTTGTAGCTCAGGCAGGTATGACCCTAGCCCTGAGTAGCATCCTGTCATCACCCAGAATGATACCACAGTACAAGGACAAAATGATTGACTTCAACAATTGGCGAAGCTTCTGGTGTCATTCTAAGGGGATCCAGTATCTATCTGCCTGGGATGACATGATTGACAGACCATGATGCATTGCCAGAGATGGCCTGCACCCGTTGCCCTTGGGATTCTGGATACTGGCTAAGGCTCTTGCCACTGTTATAGTGCCTTTTTTAGGCAAGGTTCAAATGACAAATTCACCACCTTAACAGGTACAAGCAAGCAAAATCTGAGGGTAATGCTACTCAATGCTAGAAGTCTAAACCTCAAAATGCATTCACTCGAGGAACTCCTTAAAATAGAGAACATACACATCTGTGCACTGACAGAGACCTGGTTCAAGGCTCCAGAGAGCACCCTTGCATTACCAGGCTATAATTCATGCCACACCTTTCGGCCACCTAACCTGGACCGAAACACTAAAGGTGGAGGTGTGTCTATATTCATTAAGGATATCCACACCTTCAGGCTAGTTGCTCAGCATAATGCATCTGAAATTATCCAAGTGCAACTAACTCTGGGCAAGACTGCAATCCAAATTCTAACTTGCTACAGATCCCCCACCATGCTCCAGTATTCCTACTCCTCATTTCTTGATACATTGGAAAATATTAGGTACAACCCAACACCCTAATAATGGGCACGTTCAACTACCCCACCATTAACTGGGAAAACTACTTATGTACCAACTCTTTTGCTCAACGTTTTCTGGAATTCATAAATTCCAACGCCTTGGATCAACTTATCCACACCCACACCTGGGGCAGCAATATCCTAGATCTGGTCATTACCAACATGGGTGACTGGTGTTCCACACCAGAGGTGAATTCTTTGTTGGTCAGATCCGACCACAAGCTAATCACCCTAGGCATCCACATCCCACCCCCCCCACTCCCCATTAGGGAAACCACAGTAAAATATTTCTCCAAAGCCAACTTCATGCTTCTTAAGACAGAAGTGGCAAACATCATGACACCCATGCAGACGGACAATAGAGGTACGACTGCTGAATCCTACACAAATGCACTTTATAAGCACTTACACGAGTGCATGGATCGTGCTATTCCTAACAGAACCAAGATACAATCCTCCAAAAAAAGGAAGCCAATCTGGTGGTCCCCTGCCATAAACAAACTCTACAACAGAAGAAAGAAACTGTTGCAAAAAAGAGTAAAATCTCATGTTTGGAGGAACTCCCTGTCAGCCTCAGTAAGAAGCTGAGATCCCTCATAAAATCCTCCAAAGGTAGTTATGAAAACAAAATTGCCACTGATTCTAAAGACAACCACAAAGCATTCTATAGCTATGTCAAGAATCTCAATGGCAGCACTCAGATCTGCCCTGAGTTACAGCACAATGGCACTAAATATACAGAATCAACTGATATTGCCAACATCCTGGCAGATAGGTTCAGTGCTAACTTTACCCCCCTTTCACCCCCTAAGGGGCCCATCTCTATACCAGAAGAATGCAAAGTTCCTGAAATCACGGCTCACAGGTAAAAACCACACTCTCCAAAGCCAAGAACACAGCATCCATGGGACCAGACAACATCCCAGACTGCGTTCTACACGAACTGCAGAATGAACTGACACCCCACCTAAGCACCATGTTCAATCATAGCCTCACCTCAGGCTTTGTGCACACTGAATGGCGCACAGTGACGGTTATCCCACTTCACAAAGGGGGAGCCACCATGGACCCCGGGAACTACTGCCCCATTAGCCTAATGAGCCTGGTCTGCAAGGCCATGGACTGTATCATCATGGATCTTATACACAAAGACATTGGTAATCTCCAAACTCTGGACCCCAACCAGTTTGGGTTTGGAAAAGGCAAATCATGTCTCCTAAACCTGATAGACTTTTTTGAAGCAGTCACCAAAGCCATAGACGAGGGTAAGGTGGTTCACACAGCCTATCTAGAGCTCACCAAGGCTTTTGACACCATCCCCCACTCTGGAATTATAGATAAACTTGCTAAACTAGGTATAAATCCCTATGTCACAAGATGGGTTGCCAACTGGCTCACTGACAGAACCCACACTGTGAAAGTAGCAGACTCCAAATCAGACTTCAGACCAATGACAAGTGTAGTACCACAGGGTTCGGTCCTGGGTCCTCTCCTGTTTGATATCTACTTTTCTGAAGTACAGACTAACACAGAAGGTCATTGGCTAATGAAGTTCACAGATGACTGCAAACTAGGAGCCATAATCAAAACTTCTAACGATGTGGACATCCTACAAAAGGGCCTCATGGAGGCAGATGCCTGGTGTCAAAGCCATGGCCTCAAGCTCAATGTCAAAAAGTGCATTGTCATCCCCTTTGATAAAAACTCTGTACCCATGAGCTACCACATAGGTGGTAGTCTACTTAACACCGAAAGTGTAATAAGAGACCTTGGGATACAGGTGGACAGTAGTCTCTTCTTTGATAATCACATCACCACAGTAGTCTGGAAATCCTTCTACATGGCACACCTCATCACAAAAGGTTTCTCATCCAGGAAAAAAGAGGTCATTGTTCCCCTCTACTCGTCACTCATTAGACCCATTATAGAGTACAATGCCTTTTTTGGTATGTACCTCACAAGACATCTACAACAACTAGAAAGGCCACAGAAATACCTCACAAAGAGGATTACTGGCCTCAAACAGATGCCCTATGCAGACCGTCTTAAAAAACTACAGCTTTACTCCGTCGCATGTCACCTATTCAGAGGTGATCTCTGCCTAACATACAAAGCTATGTCAAACCCAGAGCTGTTGGACATGCTCCACTTAAAGAAATCCCAATCCCTCTGAGCTACATGCTCTAGGGACCTAAACCTTGTCACTACAATAAACAGAACATGCCGGAGGGATAGAGTCCTGTCCCAGAGACTTCCCATACTCTGGAACAAACTACCTATCTATATGAAACAAATCTCCTCATTAGCACTCTTCAAGAAAAATCTTGATGATTGGATGGGAAATAGGAAATTCACCCCGGGGTTTACCTCTGTGGCTCTGCTAGCCAGGGGTACAGGAAAATAATTACCTTGGTTGGCGAAAGCCAGGGTACCTTTATGGCTAGGCTTATATAGGCCCTAGGGCCAATAGCCTAGTACCTACCTATGAAATTCTTGTTCGAGTCTGCTTGTAATGCCACAGGGTCTACATACAGCAACTTTGTTGATCTGTCCCCTCCATTCTGTTTGCTAACGTAGTCCATCAACAGTATGAACAGCAATGGGCACAGAGCTGAACCCTGGTGTACATCCACTCCCACTGGGAACCCCTGTGTGAGGCCGGACACTGAAAATATTTGAGTCATTGGGTCCTTGTACATAGCATGCACTAATTCTACCAATGTTTCTGGACTTTGTACCACTGCAGTACTGCCCATATCAACTTTCTTGAGACATTGTCATATGCTTTCTCCAAGTCTAAGAATGCCCAGTTGGACTCTTTACTCATCTCTAGATTCCTCTCAACTATTGGTCTCACTGTAAACATCAGGTCAGTTATGCTGCATCCTGATCTGAATCCGAACTGCTCATCTCCCATCTTACATTCTACTACTCTGCGTATCCATTTATCAGTCACCCTCTGTAGAACTTTCATGCAACGTGATAGGAGTTTGATTCCTCTGTACTGCCCAAAGTTGTGGCTGTCCCCTTTGTTCTTGTACACCAGCATAAGTATGCTTATTTTCCAGTCATCTGGGATACACCTTTCTCTCCACACTGCTATTAGTACCCTCAGGAGCCATTTCTTCCATATCTCATTCAGCATCTTTATCATATCTGCTGTGACTTCATCTGAGCCTGCTGCTTTCCATGACTTCATTTTCCTTAGTGCTATTTTTACTTCTTCTAGGGTTGGCTCCTCTTTTTCTCTCATCATAGGCTGTTTCTTGGTTAGTACATCTTCTGTGGGGTTTCTTCATTCAGAAGCTGCTGGAAATAATCCTTCCATCTGCCATTGATGTCCTGTTGGCTGGTGAGCAGGTTGCTGCTGGCATCCCTTACGAAGGGTGTTTGACTATCTTGTTTATATTTCTGTCTTTGCCTTGCAACCTGATATAGCTTCTTTGTTCCACCTAATGACTCAATTTCCAGAAGTTGGTAGAGTGCCTCTGATGCCCTATTCTTTGCTATTGCAACTCCTTTCTTAGCTTCTTTGTCAGCCAACCAGTATTCCTTCCTAGCCTGGTTGGTCTTGTCTATCTCCCACATTTTCCTGCATTCCTTCTTTTTGTGATGACTTCCTGGACTTCTGCATTCCACCACCAGCTTTCCTTATGTATCTTATTTACATACCTGACTCAGCCACCTCTGTTCTGTAGTTCTCACACATGCTGTTTTTAGGCGCTGCCATTCTTCTTCAACTCTACCTATTTCCTCCTCTTCTTGGTGTGTTAGTGCCCTGAGTAATTCCTTGAACTGTTGTATTTTCTCTCCAGTCAACATTCAGGTCTTCAGCCTGGTCTCTGTTAACCTTAGAGCCTTCTCTGACCACTGCTTGCAGCTGATTGTGGCAACCAGTGGTTTATGCTGTGGGCCGACTGTTTTGCTAGGGATGACTTTGCAATGTCTGATTCTACCCCAGTGCCCTTTCCTTACTAGAAGGAGGTCTACCTGAGCTGCATGTTGGCCACTCTTGTATGTGATCTTGCGACTGTCTGTCTTTCTGAACCATGTGTTGGCTACTATCAAGCCATTTGCTAGAAAGAAATCTAGAATGGCCTCTCCTTCTTTAGTCCTGTTGCCCCACCCATGCTGACCCAGGCAGTCCTATATCCTGTTCTGTCTGTCTAGATATGTGCATTCAAGTCACCCATTATCATCACCCATTATCAACACCAATTCATGTTGCCCTGCTTTATCTAGTAGGTCTTGCAACTGCTGTCATAAGGCACTCTTTTCCTCACTATCACAACCCTGCTTTGGGGCACAGGCTGAGATTATGAATACTGCCCTATCATTACACTGAAGTCTGATTGCTATGAGTCTGTCACTAATTCTGATAATATCCCTCACTGCCTTCTGAAGCCTTTCTCTCACCACAATTCCCACACCATTTCTAGCCTGTCCCCTTCCTGAGTAGTAGACTCTAGATCCCAAGCCAAGTGGCTTTGTTGTACTGCCCTTCCATCTTGACTCTTGGATACATAGGATGCCCAGCCTCCTCCTTATCATCATGTCATCCACTTCCAAGCTGCATCTCGTCACTGAACCCACATTAAGTGTAGCAATTCTTAGTTCATGTTTGGCAGGTTGATTGGTTTTATGTCCAGCTTTCACTCAACAGAGCTATCCCAGGTAGCCCAAGCTGGCCAATAAGACACCAGCTGGCTAGTAGCTTATTGACCCAGGGTTGCTGGGCTTTATGGTGGACATTCACTGTCCAATAGGGGCACATACACCCCTCCCACCATTAGCATGCATACCTGGTGTAGGTCGGGTCCTCAACCCACTTATCACCGGTAACTACCCATGCCCATTTGGCGACATTAGTCAACATGACCAAATCACTTAGAGCCATATTTTACACTGTCGAGTTCCATGGCATGGCATGCATTCTATGATCCATGTTCTCCTATCTTGAGGATACTGTGCACCACAGTAGATGTCCCAAAGTGGTTGGTCTGTACAGCTCTTCCCCTTACAGGGCACCATATAGAGTCTGTGCTGCTGCCCATAGCGCCATTCATTGGTGAGTTTGAGATGGAAACACTCAGCATGTTTTTTAGAGGAGGGAGGAATCCCGCAGAGACACTGGGAGAATATGCAAATTCCAGACAGGCATTGGTTGGAGGTCAGGATCGAACCTTTTACCTTGTGCATCGCAGGTGAAGACCTTAACATTATGCCATCTGGTTTCCCTATGACTCCATAGTTATCTCCACATATAAACTCTTCTTCTGCTCTGAAGAACTTAAAGGACAATTCTACCTAGAAACTCAAACACACATATAGTTCTTCATGTCTTAATCCAAAATGTGGTACTAATGTTTCAGCATCAGTTTGAATACTTAGCAATTTTTTAAAATTTGTTATACACCAAAATGAACTGATAGGGCTGCCATACTGGCAATTTTGTTTTAAAACTAGATCGACATCTTTCCACAATGCATTTGGTGTCTCCACTATATGATATAGCCAGGTCACTATTATCTTGGATACTTGTTGTCCTACATAGGTTCATAGGTGTGTACTACACCTCTAAGGCCTTTATGAGCCTTAACAAATCACAAGCATGTAGGATTCAGAAACCAGAGGAACCCAACCCTTCTCCTGAAGACAGGCAAGCTGATAAAGCTGCATTGCTCCTCCCTTCACTAGATACCAGCTTAAGCAGGTGCCCAAACTACTACCTGAACTCAGGTTGACTGAATCATAAGTCAGGGCTTTATCCTTGTAATGTACACCAATGGATCTGACCAGTTTTAACCAATCAGTTCTGATGAAGTCCAAACATCTTTGATGGATGAAAGCACTTAACACTGGATGCTTTTATTATTGATTAACTCTGGATATTTTTATTATCAGTTTTGTATTTGTACACCTTCATTCATTAAATGCTGTTATTTTTTGGAGTTGCAATATGACTCTTCTGGTTTTTGAATCCTATATGCTTGTGGTTTGTTTTGGTTCAATTGTGTGACTGGCAAGTTTACTGTGTGTCTTTTTTGGTTCCTTTATGAGCCTAGACCGCAACCCAATTGAGTGCCTTGGTATCTAGGGCATTTATATTAGGAAGGGGTATGTTAGTTAGGACTTTGCTAAAGATTATGTGGAGGTGGTATGTTAGTTTGGACATAATTTACTGTCTGCCTCTGTCCATCAAAGACACGGGGGCCAGACCTGGGTTAAATTTCCTATAGCCCATCCATTGGTCAAGGTTACACTTGAATAGGGTTAGCGAGGGATTCTGCTTTGCATAGATGGGAAGTCCATTCCAGAGAATGGGGGTCCTTTGAGACACACTAGAAGTAGTATGAATTAGTGCTTTTCCTGAGTGCTCTTAGAGACAATGCCAGTATATCTCTTTGAATATCTATCTATCTATCTATCTATCTATCTATCTATCTATCTATCTATCTATCTATCTATCTATCTGTCTATCTATCTGTCTATCTATATATCTATCTATCTGTCTATCTATCTATCTTTTCCTGCTTAACTACTGTTTATCTATCTGCTTATATTTCTATGAATCACTCTATCTATATGAATTTTATTAGTAGAAAACTACTAAACAGACTTTTAATAGTTTTATATGCTGTAGCATGTATTACTAGAGTCAAATGCTACATAATCAGATTGGTTTAATACGACTTTTAGTTATATAATCACACAATATTTAAAATATGGTCCAAACTGCTAGCATGACAATATTTATTAATTTTGAACTATCTTGCTACTTCTTGCATGCCAGTTGTGCACCACACAATCAGTATATGTTAAGGGTTTCGGGCGTCATAACTTCTACAATAATGCTGATTTTTTTTCTGTCTTCACTGTCAACAAAAGGAGTATTTTTGAAGTATGACATGCAGGTTTGATTAGAGAGAAAGCTAAACCAAATGCTCTCTAATGTAAGGGGAAGGACAACTTCATTAAGAGCTGGATCATCGTGCACTTTATGCAGATCTGAACCTCTTGAGAGCTGGATAACAAGGAAGTGGGAGTGAAATATCTGACAAAAATCCTGCTTGGTAATATTGAGTGCCAATTCACACTTAAAAACTCAGCAAAGGCACTATAAACTCTTGTCTACTCTTCCTATTTGAATTTGAAGGTGGTGACTTAATTAGTTTTGATAAGGTAGCACATCAGATGTGACTTTTCCTCTTCTACTTCCAGACCAATAATGTGGGGTAGCAGATGATGGAAAAATAATAGATGGAAATAACATAATATTTCTCAGACCGACAAAGTGGTGTGCGTAGAGACAGTAATCTTGGACACAGACATGAAACAGAGGGAGAGTTTTAAAACATTAAACAGAGGTCACGTTTGTTTAAGTTGGTTATAGCTCACTTGCATGTAAAAGATCTCACAGTACCTATCGAAAAGAGTAGGCGTCCTTTATTAAATACATTATCTACAATATCTACATTATTTACATATCATATTTTTTTTCAGTTCTCTTCATACGCATTCATTTTATGACCACACCATAGCCAAAATCTTATCTTTTGCATTATTTGTGTCAATATCCATTTTCCATTAAACTTTATCTCATTCAGTCTTTCATTCCATATTCTCCAGATAATACAAAATATCTTTCTATCAGATTTATTTTCACATATTTCATTCTTTTGCCTTTACAGTACTAGTATTCCAACATTTTGTTGCTTATTTTCTGAATTCCTTCCAGGTAATTCTCTTCAGATAACTTTTCCCGTAATTCAGTCACCATTTAAATTTTAAAAATATGTGTTCTGCTATTTCAACTTCCCCACAATAGTTACATATTCTTTTGTCTATTTTTTACAGTATATTTGCTTTTACTGCCATTTTTTATTGATAATCTGCATAAAAAATGTCTATATTCCACAAATTTTTGCACCATTTTGTTCTCACTTTTATCAATTTAATTTTTCCTTCCTCAAAAATTTTCCATCGATAAACACTATAATATATGTTCATTATGTTCAAATACCATAATTTCATATTTTCTTCTGTCTCCCTTATCTTTACTTTCCATAATATTATTTTTTCTTGATACTTTTTCATTTCCCTATTCATACCTTCTTTTCTATCTTTTCAATTTACTCATCCTACACCATACTTTTATATTTTTCTTTCATTATTCTACTTAATGGTAATTTTATCTCTTTTATCTATTTCACCACTTTATACAGATTTACTGATACTGTCTATACCACTGGATTTATTAGACCCAACCCTTCCTCTTCTTCCTTAACATATAACATTTCTGTTTTTACTGCATTCAACCTGGAACCCCATGTACATGAAAACACAGTTGTCATTATTTCTTTTTCACATTTTGTAGGAAACATAAAAACATTTGCAACATATGCAGTTTTTCCCAGTACTAATACACTTTCTTTTTATATGACATCTTATACGTCCTCTAATATAAACACATATTTCTTACTTTCTTTATTATATCTTCACACTGTTGTTTTTTCAACTATTTCATTCCCAAATATCATATCTAATATCTTTACCTCCTTCATGTTAAATTGAATACTCCCTAGCCTACCATCTTCTCCTAATCTATTAGTCTTATCATGGTTTAGGTTCATATTTATAGCCTCCAGATACTCATTTAATAGCTTAATGGCTTCCTTCATCCATTCTTTCTTCTTTGTCACTAATACTATATCATCTGCATATGAAAACATAATTAGTACTCTAAGTCCCTCCATAGTCTTATATTCTGCTGCCTTTAATGCTGTGTTTATTATGCTAAGAACTGTGTTTATAACTAATACAAATATAATACTACTTGCTGGACATCCCTGTCTTATACCCTTTTTTATGTCTATTTCTTAACTTAACCACCCATTCACTAAAACTTTCATTTTATTCCTTTCACACTTTGTAATAAATATTTTTTGTACCTTCTCACTTATATTGTATTTTTTCACTATATCCCTTAAAATTTCATGTTGTATCTTTTCAAATGCCTTATTTAAGTCACCTGCCATGATTTTTATTCCTGGTTTTCTATTTACTGTATCGTCCACTATTTCTCTTACTATCATCAGTAATTCTTGCCTTCTGTTTCCCTTTCTGCCTAATATTGTATATTTCAATATCATATTTAATTTGCTTTCCAATCCTTTTTGTATTATTTTCATAAAAATTTTGCAAATAGTATTATTAACTATCTGTCTCTAATTTTTTATATTGCCCTTTTCTCCTTTTTTCCATATAAACTTCATGTCTCCCTTACATATTTCCTTTTGAATGAAACTTTCCTCTAACCATTTAACACTCCCACAAAATATTTCTTCTGCCACTCTAATATATCTCTATACATATGATATTCTGCCCTATCTATCTTCCCATGATCCTGTTCTGTTAGCTTTTTAACTTTCTGCTTTAGTTATCTTTTTACCTTACTTTCTTTAAATCTCTTTTCTGTGTATACTTTTACTACTTTCATTATTTCTTGTTGACTTTTGACAATTTCTTCTTTCTTGTTTTTTATTTCTCTTATCACCCTTTTATTTTCATTTGCCACACTATTCAAAGAATGTACGTCTCTTGTGCTTTCCCTTGTAGAAAATACATTTTTTAAATAAATGCCTTTTAATCTTTTCTTGATTTCTTGTGTGTATTTCTTTCTCTGTATCGTAGATTTATTCTTTTCTCCTACTATATCTTGTTACTTACTTCTTCATATTTTCTTCTCCTCTTTTCTTTTTGTATATTGCCGTTCTAAGTAACATGTTTTATATTTATCTTTGAAACTTTTCCACCACAATGTCCAGTTCTTGTAAAATTCTTTCATTCCTACATGATCTTTCCACAATTGTTTGATTATTTCTACACTTTCTTTACATAACTCTTTTTCATCTAACCTTTTAATCTCTTTACCTATTTTATGTATCCATTTCTTTCCCATAGCTCTGTCCAGGTAGCCTAAATGAGCTGAATGGCCTACTGGGCTAATGAACTATGCTGTAGTTCTGAAAAACCTGTACATCCTTCCCTTCTTGTATTATCTTCCAACTCTCAGAAGTAATACAATAATCTATCTCTGTTCTTAGATTGCTTCTTTTGTATGCCTATCTATTGTTGCAAATAAACAACTTTCCACTTTTAATCCCTTCTTCTTTAATACTGCCACCCATTATTTCTTAAATCACAATTACAATCACCTACTAATATTACATCCATATTTACACTAACATAATCTAAAAATTTCTTAAACATACCCTCTCCTTCAACAAGTCTAATTCTATATATATGACCTTTCCATCTCAGATCTATTTATTGTTACTTTATCCATTATTACTAAAGTAATATCCAAAATTTTCACTATACCTGAACGTGTTTCTTTCCCTATATTCCAAATAATCTCTACCCATAATATTTCTGCTTGTAACCTCTCTTTCTCTGTTAATATTCTGCTGTCCTGTCATATAAACATGTCCATATCAATTGCAGTGCTCCATTCTAATACCCCTATTCTTCTTTTTAAAATTTTTATGCTATTTACATTTAGTCCTAGAATTCTCAGTTTTACAATTATTTATTTTATAGTCTTCATATTTATATTTTCCTACTTATTAACTTTTCCTTTTCTTCTTTTCTTTTATAAATAATCCAATTAATTTTCTTTTTCTATCTTTACTCCTTTTCCCAATGGAATTTTCCCTTTTACAATATTCAAATTCATCTCTTTTCCTTTCACTTACTTCTGACATTTCTTCATTTCCCTTTTTCTTTCCTTTTTTATTTCACCTTCTTCTATTGAAATATTTTCTATCATTCTCTGTTTGATTCTCTCTTTTTCTTTTTCTTGTTCTATTTATTCCTCTTGTTCTAGCTGCTTGATCTCTTGTTCTCTAATTACTTCCTCCCTGCATTCTTTAATAATTTCCTTAAAATCCATCCATAAATGTCCTGTATTTTTATGTGTAAAATGTTTCAGTTCACATCTTTTTGCATCATGACCCAATTTCCTACAATGATAACATTTCCTTTTATCACAATTGTTTATTAAATGATAAGTTTTTCCACAAAAAGAACACAATTTTGTTGACCCCAATATTTCACTGTACCTTTGTTTATGTCTATATTTATCATAGTTGAAATGTGCACAATTGTTTTTTATTTTCCATTTTAATACAGTACTACATTACCAACCCCCAGTCCATAAACCTCTATTCTCATAAATGTTTTGTAATGTTCAGTACTTCTTTATACACAGACTTCAAATACTCTTTTAGTGTCTTTTTTTTCCACCTCAGTTTGAAATTGCACATATATTTTCTTTTTTGTTTCTCTATTAAATACTTGCAATACATATAAATTCCACAGGTTACATTTTACTTTGATTTATACTGTCCCCAAAACCTTTCCAAACATTGCTTGGATTCAAATATAATGTCACAGAATGCATCTTTATTAATTTAAATAAATGCTCTTACCTCCTGCAGCGACATGCGTAGTGGTGCTATAACATTGTCCCAGATATCATACCTGTCTAGTCCTTTTTCTTCTTTGCTACTTATTCTTTTTTCTTGATCTATCTTCTTTTCTTCTCTACTTTCTCCCTCTTTTACTGCATCCACATATTACTTTTTCTTTCTCCTTTACCACTTCTTCTCTGTCTTCTTCCCGTATTCTAACAGGAACTTTCAGTTATTTAAAATGTTTTTTTCACTACTGATTTGGGACCTGGCCTTTCATTTCGGTGCTAAGAGTGAGAAAAGGTGGCCAAACTCTATCCTCCTAGTTTGACTGACTGCCCACTCCCATACTGATTACATCAGCCTCTTACATCATCTAAAACCACCCCAGACCCCATGGCACCACCCCCATCTCAGGAGATTGGTCAACTGACCTTCCATCTGATCCCTCCCAGTTTCCAGCCCTTCATCTAGCCAGACACAGAACTATCTAGTCCAATTTTGCACTAACTGCACCACCTGGAACCTGAAAAGAGGAAGAATCTGAACAGAAGAGCAATAACTTCACCACCTGGAACATGTAAAGAGAAAGAATCTAAACCAAAGATCCCTCAGTAACTTCTAGACTCAGGAAATGTTTGATAGTGAAGACACCAGACTGGAGTGCTATAAAACCATGTTCTGGGACCAACAGCATTCCACCTCTCACTGCAGCTACCCCAAAGCAACCATGTATTGCTGCTGTAGCCACTGGGTCTACATTTAACAAATTTTATGTAATCTGTAGTACAATGAAATGTGTTGCTCCAGGGCACCACTCCACATGGCTATATTCGTTACACTATGGGCACAATTTGCCTATGCTCAAAGAAGATCTGAGATTCTTATGTTTATTAAAATTGTTTGTATACTGCGCAGTTCACCACTTGTGGGATTTATATTCCCTGGCCACAGAAAGCCTACACAAAAGGTTCTGAGGTCTCAAACTTTACTTACTTTTTACTTCTTTTCCTCTTACTTGCGCACATCCATGAGCGCTGTAAAACATGAGCGCTGTGACTTGTTTTCCACTGTAAGCTGTTTCTCTGGATGCATGTGTTGTTCAAAATGGGAATCACCAACTGTATCTTTAAGTGACTACCTCCCCTGCATATAAAAACGCCTGTCTTCATCAAGAGTAAAAAGAATGGGGACTGGTCACATAGTCACATTAATCATGTATATGAGCCTCTTATAAGCAGGCACCATAAACCTTTCTTGTTATACAAGAGAATATTAGCCGTTCATATTATATGTCAGGAGATAATGAACCCTGTAAAAGTGTGCACGTTCTCTCAAATTACATGTGACAGACTGGAAAAAGTTATGTAATAAAGCTTTCATACTTGGCTTAAATGAATATAAGCCCCACTGATGTAAACACAGTCTCTCATTTTACGTGTTACAAAACAGACTAATAAAGACTGATGATAGCCTCATAAAAGCAGGCATTTTCAATGGTCAAAGTGTAAACCACTCTATTAGATAAACCCGATGAAGCTCATTTGAAAGTGTGTTTTTAAATGTAGTTCTATGGCTTTAGCTCATAGTGTGTTGTCATGTTTTGTTTGTTAGAAGTTGAAAATAAAACCTTTTCACTAAGAATCAGGTTCCACAGGCTGCTGAGCTGGTAAACCCTCATAGGTCTTTCAAGAATATTCAAATAAGGGCCTAACCTCTAACCTTTGGGATTGGCTCCATGTTCTTCCATCTCCCAGATTTTCCTCCAATCAGCTCTCCATGGACCCTCCCATCATTGTCTGTAACTGCCTTTAAACAACTGACCTGTTGAATGTAATGTATTAGGACAATAACACTCATCCATATACCTGCTTAACTGAATAAACTACTGGAAACTTCAACAAGACATCTTTATTCCTCCCATATGGAGGGCATCAGAAAGAGAGTTTCCTAGATTTGCTAGCTAAAGTGATTTTATCTGGATTGATCCTTTAAGCTTGCCAAAAGAGTAGAGAAATTTCCTGCTGTTTTGGTCATATTTCTTCTTGTATTATAAATACCACCTGGGATCGTCTCTTAAAATAGGACACTAGCCTAGTGGGACTAACCCAGTCACCAAAGAATGAATAAATAATTACATAAATTGTGTTTCCTTTGCATTTAGCCTCTCTGATGCTGGTTTAAGTGAATAAAAAGCATTTTGTGAAAATTAAACCTAGTGTCTTTGGAAGTGATGTCCTTTAATGCACAAATTCAAGGTGACAGACATCTACTACTATAAAAAACAAATCTAAAGTAAAATAAGGTGCACAGTATCAACCAAAAGTAAAGTATTAATTTATTGTTTGTTAATTTGATTAGTAGACTGATCAGACATTTACTGTTTTTAGCAATGATCAGGGCCAAAAGCAAAAAAGGACAGTATTAATTACACAAAGAACTAGAAAAAGACTATATAGGTTCATAGGTTTATAGGTGTGTACTAGGCTAATGGCCCTGGGGCCTTTAAAAGCCTAGCTATAGGATTACCCCGGCACAGTGCCACCCCACCTTAGTTCCCAGTGCGTCTGTCGAATAGAACCACTGGATTTATCCCTGGGGTGAATTTTCTGTTTCCCATCCACTCATCAAGATTTCTCTTGAAGAGGGTCAGCAAGGTGCTCTGCTTGACATGTATGGGAAGTCTATTCCATAGCATAGGCAGTCTCTGGGTTATGAACCTGTCCCTCCAGCACATTCTGTTGATTGTGGTAATGAGGTTGAGGTCTCTTGAGCATGTGGTGCGGAGGGATTGGAATTTCTTTTGATGTAGCATTTCTAACAGAGCTGGGTCAGACATGGCTTTGTAAGTCAAGCAGAGATCGCCTCTAAGTAGTTGATATGAGACAGAGAATAGTTGGAGTTTTTTAGGTCTGCCTATATAGGACAAGTGTTTAAGGCCTAGGATCCTCTTTGTGAGGTACTTTTGTGGCCTCTCCAGTTGTTGCAAGTGTCTAGTGAGGTACATGCCAAATGGGGCATTGTACTCGTTGATTGGCCTAATGAGGGAAGAGTAGCGGGAGACAATGACCTCTTTCTTCCTGGATGCAAAACCCTTAGTAATGAGATGTACCACAAAGAAGGACTTTCTGACACAGTGGCAATGTAGTGATCAAAAGAGAGGTTGCTGTCAACCTGTGTTCCCAGACCTCTTACAATGTCTTCTGTGTTCAGTTGACTAATATCAATGTGGCAATTCATGGGAACTGGGATTTTTCCAAAGGGGATGACGACACATTTTTTGGCACTGAGCTTAAGGCCATAGTTCTGACACCAGTCATTGGTCTCAGTCAGGCCACTCTGTAGGATGTCGACATCACTTGGGGAGTTAATAATAGCTCCCAACTTGCAATCATCTTTGGACTTTGTCAGCCAGAGTCCCTTTGTGTTGGCCTGGGCTTCAGAGAAGTAGATACCAAACAGGAGAGTACCCAGGACCGAACCCTATGGGACTCCACTCGTGACTAATTGGCAGTCTGACTTGGAGTCAGCTACTTTAACACTGTGGGTTCTATCTGTGAGCCAGTTTGCAACCCACCTAGTGATATAGGGGTTGACGCCTAGCTTATTGAGTTTTTGTATGATTCCTGAGTGGGGAATGGTATCAAAAGCCTTGGCCAGATCAAGGTAGGCTGTATGAACCACCTTGCCTTCATCCACAGCTCTGGTGACTGACTCAAATAGTCGACCAAGTTGAGCAGGCATGATCTACCCTTCACAAAACCAAACTGTGTGGGATCCAGAGTTTCGAGATTCATATATCCTTGTTTATTAGGTCCATGATGATGTGTTCCATAGCTTTGCATATCAGGCTCATCAGGCTAATGGGGCAATAGTTCCCAGGGTCTGTAGTCGCTCCTCCTTTGTGGAGAGGGATGACTGTCGCAGTGCACCATTCAGTAGGGACAAAGTCTGAGGTGAGGCTGTGATTGAACAGAGCACACAGGTGAGGTGCCAGTTCACTCTGTAGTTCATGTAGAACACAGCCAGAGATATTGTCAGGTCCCATAGAAGCTGTATTCTTGGCCTTAGACAATGCTGTTTTAACCTGTGCAGTAGTAATACTGGGTGCCTAGAAGTCTACTGGTATTGTGATTGGTCCTTTGGGGGGGAGAGCGGTAAAGTTGGCACTGAATCTGTCGACCAGTATACTGGCAATATCTGTTGGCTCGGTATAGGAGGTAACATTGTGCAGTAGCTCAGAGCAAATTTGGGTATTGCCGTGGAGATTCTTTACATAACTATAGCAGGTCTTGTGGTTGTCTTTACTATATGCTGAAATTCTGTTTTCATAGCTAGCTTTAGAGGATTTGATGAGGGACCTCAACTTTTTGTTGAGGCTGATAAGGGAGTTTTTCCAGTCTTGGCACTTCCCCTTATTCCGCATCAGTTTCCTCTTTCTGTTATAGAGTTTGTTTATGGCAGGGGACCACCAGATTGGCTTCCTTTTTTTGGAGGAGAGCACCTTGGTTCTATTGGGTATGGCAAGAGCCATGCATTTGTGTATGTGTTCTTACAGTGCATTGGTGTGTGATTTGGCGGTCAAGCAACTATTTAATAGTTATGTAAAATAAATATATTGTTTTATTTTAATAGCAGCATTACAGTGATATTGGGGAGCAGTTGTACCCTATCATCACAGAGCAGAACTGACTAGTAAAAACCCAACATGATCACATGATCATATATATTTTCATAAGCAACATACTGCAGTAAACCATGCAGACATAGAAAGTGCATGATTTGCTGCTGAAGGAATGCAGGTGCCTAAAGTAAACAGTACAGATACACGCAGGTTCTGCTATAAGAGTCAAGAAACTGTAATTTACGAGTGTCTGAGGAATATGATGAGCAGATGAGGGAATAAAATTAGAAATACTAATCAGGGAGCGATAAAAGGTAATGGATGAGGGATAGAGTGAAGATGATGAAGGAAGGAAGGTAGAAGCAAGCAAACTGAGGAGAAAATAAAAGAAGACAAACAACAGAACAATATAGAATAATTTGTAAGTTTATCTAAAATACTGCAGTTAAACACAGTGTTAGGAAGGCAGTATTGTTATTCACAAGATATTTACCTGAAATACCATGGTGATTCACGTCAGTAGGAGTTTAGTAATTATTGTCTACCTACAATAATTATAACTGGCATGCTTCCTAAGAAACAGAAGTAGCTTGTTCTTAAAAGATTTTATATTACTGATATTACTGACTATTAATAATTAAATGTAGAAATAGAAACTCTGAACGAAAACATTTAATACAGTTTATACACAGTTCATACAATTCAATGTGAGTTGAGCTACCTAATAGAAGCAAAAACCCTTAAGTTTCACAGAGTACCCTGCAAGCCTTAGTAAAATGATTGCAAAGGCTGGTTTCTTGGTACACACAACAGAAAACTCATCTCACTAGGAAAATTAAAGGTCACCTGCTTGTGTTGTGACTTAAAAGGGGAATATGCCATCTAGAATAAAATGACTGCAGCTCCATATTGAGAATTTTGACCTGGCTATGGCTCACAGGAGTTCAGCTAACAGTCCAGGTGCTCCACCCCATATAAGCTACAACTGAAGAAGATTGGTGCTCCAAGGTGCCAGTCAGTAATCGAAACAAACACATGCAAAATGAGATGTTTCCATCACTGTGAATAGCACCACAATCTCATTATAAAATCTTTTTTTCATCTCATTATAAAATCATAGCATTTAATCACAGGGTGCAGAAAGTGGTACCACAAAACAGGCTATTCAGAGTCTCACTCCCCAGAAGATGTGTAAATCCCTAGCCTGCCTTGCAGCTGATGAGTTATGCCCCTGTTCTACAGACTCGTACTAATGGGAGAGCGGAGGGTGTTGACCATCCCAGGTGTAAACAGTAAAGGGGTGCGTGGCACTTCTTAATAATAAACCTGTAGGCAGCCAGATGATTTCAGAAGTATGTTCCCATTTCCAAGCCATATAAGGTTTTCATGTTCAAAAAGCAATGAACAGCTTTTGTTTTTTTCTCTCAAATATGGAAGGATAGAAGGAAGCCTGTGAGGATCATTACACATCACACAGGACATACAGAAGTGCGCAGTGATGCCAGCATGCAAACACTATGTGGAGGGTAGCAAACTGAGTACTTTTTTGTTACTGCTAAGTGGTAAGTCATCCTTCTGTCACAAACCCTCATAGAAATGCTGGAATATGGTTGTCTAGACACATTGGCTGGTCAGGCAGTAAAAGTAATTAATACATTGATGTTTGGGGGAGGGAGAAGAAGCCAGTACATGAAAGATGAAGAATGAAAAGAAAATAATTACTATTACTGGCTGCACTTGTATCTGGCAAGATGTTCAATTTCCATTAAATACATCTGTAGCCAACATATTAGTTCCTCTTTTAGCTTCTTGCCAGCCTGACAGGCAATGACAGATGGAGTGGTATCTGTTCACCTAGTGTTTCTGCATGCGACTTTCCTGTTTGGCTGTTTGCATTTCAGCGCAGTTTGTTAACTTGCCAAACATGAAATGAAACACGGCCTGCAGTTTTTGGATCATGCCTCTTCTCCTGACATTTAAAGACCCATTGATGAGCATGACTGCTGTGTGTGTATGTGTGTGTGTGTGTGTGTGTGTGTGTGTGTGTGTGTGTGTGTGTGTGTGTGTGTGTGTGTGTGTGTGTGTGTGTGTGTGTGCGTGTGTGTGTGTGTCTGGGTTTTTGTTAGACTTGGCAAGAGAGTGAGCAGTCAGTAGGGAGTCGAAGTCGCACTCATACAGAGGAATTATCCATCTGATTTCTTGGGACTGAAGATTCTTGGATCATTCCCTGAAGCTACCACTTACATTTCCTCTTATTGATTTTGCTCTAAGGTAAGTGATGTGAAAATAGTGTGTGTGTGTGTGTGTGTGTGTGTGTGTGTGTGTGTGTGTGTGTGTGTGTGTGTGTGTGTGTGTGTGTGTGTGTGCGTGCGTGTGTGCATGCATGCACGTGCACGCGCTTGTTTATGCCTCTTATGCAGAAATTCTGGACAAAGCCAGAAATAAACTGGGGGGGTGTTAATTTTTAAACTAGGCTTAAAAATCAGGGACTGCTTTTTAAATATTGCTCTCAAGTTTTATAAACAGAAAACTGATAGAATATGTATTGACCCATGACTGTTGTGAAACAAAATGTAGCAGCTTTAAATCTTACTGCTGATTCTTTTAGCCCAATGGGCAGACTGCCAAGTGTGCAGTTAATGGAGTGTTTATTAAGTGTTGTGTTGTCTACATTTGAAAAGAAGATATCTTTTGTTTGATATTTCCTATGTGCTTAAACTATTTTGAAGTGTGCTGTGAATAATGCGGATGGTGCACTAATTAGGAGTTTTAGGGTATTCAAACTGTTGCTACATTTGTAGTTTTTGTCAGTTTGAAAATTATTCTTAAAACATTGTTTTGGGACGGCACACAGCTCAGTATAACTGTGTTATTATTTGCACCAGTGTTTCTTTGAGAAGGTTGGATACATTAAATGTTTAAGGCAGTATGCATGCAGCAGTGGCATTCCTTTTCTTTGGTTAAATAATAAATGGAGACACAAATCTGGAAGATAACTAGCTATCTTTCCTTTTGCAGTTCAAATATGGAAAATATAGCTGGTACAACTCAGATATGTCATGTACCAACATGGATCCATTAGATTTTCATTATTTTTTTTTCTTTTCCTTTTTTTAAGGCCATAAATGAAGATGCACTTCCAGAGAGTGAATTATCAGTAATGAATAAATGGCATGTTAGGACCTACAAGTCAACTTGTCTGAGATAATGTTGTAATTGCTTTAAAATTAGATGCTGTGTTTGGTACTGTATGTACAAGCTGTAGTAAACAAAGTGAAGTGCACATTGTAGATGAATGTCGGTATTCTAAGCTGTTCATATTGCTTTTAAATTAAGCAGTATTTGTATTTTATAACTGTCTTTAGCTGTTGTACTCGGTAGTTGTCCTACTCTGTCTTTTCTGTTATCATTTTTAAAATCTAGTTGAGTGAATATATGTATATATGTATATGTATATATATATATATATATATATATATATATATATATATATATATACATATATATATTTATATATGTGTATGGGTCTACTTCTGTTCAACAAAAACATGTTTCTTCGAAGAACAGAAGTACAAACGCATATCAGCAAAAGTGCACTTAACCGAAAGTGTACTTTCGCAAAAATCAATTAACTGAATCACAGTACAGTGGGGATAAGGAAATATGTCCTTTGCACCACTGTAGTGCGATCTCAGAGTTAGTATATATAAGTAGCGGTGGTGGAGGGTGCAGGGGGGCTTGCCCCCCTACAAAAATGTAATTTAGTTTGCCGGACATACCTCCGGTATTTATATTTACTAACTCTGAGATCGCACTACAGAGGGGAGAAGGATATATTTCCTTATCCCCACTGTGCCATGAGTTGGTGGTGCAGTGTTTTGTTTTCTTTTATTGCCGGTTTGATGAACTGGTGTTCGCTAGAGTGTAAATCACGAAAGTGCACTTTCAGTTAAGTACACTTTTGCTGAAATGGATTCATACTTCTGTTCTTCGAAGAAACATGTATAGATCTAGATATATATATATATATATATATATATATATATATATATATATATATACATATTTTATTATTTATTTATTTATTTTATTTTACATTTGTTGACCGGGCTAGTCCAACTGGATCGTTGTCCATTTTCAGTGGAGGCCCGGGGAGAAAAGCTCCTCAGATTAAAGCATGGTTATAATGGTTATAGAAATACATGTAAAATACAAGGATATTAGTTCAGGTCAGGTTATGCAAACTAACAAAGAGCAAATAATACCAATTATGTAATACTAGTTATGTAGTAAAAACAAGCAAATAAAATTTTTTTTTTTTTTTTTTTTTTACAAAAGTAGCAACAATAGAAACAAAGTTATTTGAGATTAGAGAGAAAGATTGGAGTGTTAAATAAATAAAATATAGTTTAAAGATGAAAGTAGGTTAGCCTGGATTGGTACAAGAGCAGAGCCAGAAATTGTTCAGATGTGAAAGAAGTTGTTTCTTAAAGAAAGGAAAAGTGGCTATAGAGGAGATATGTAAGGGAAGGTTATTCCATATTTTGCCAACTGAGTTGGAGAAAAGGCAGTTCCCTGCAGCGTTTAAAATTCTGGTAATATTAACTTGTAGCTTTTGGGAGGAGCGTAGTTGTTTTAAATTATTATAGGAGTCAAGAGGTCGCTAAGAGCTGGTGTTTTGAGGGTTGATATAAAATTTTATGTGCTACTAAGAGTTGTTGATAGATAATCTTGTTGGGAAGTTCCAGCCAGTGTAATTGTTTTAAGTTTAGGCAATGGTGAGTTCTATATTGAGATGCAGTGGCAAATCGAGCTATGTTGTGGTAAGATGTAGACAGTTTCCTAAGGTTACCTTTAGAGAGATTAGTGTAGATAGAGGAAGCATACAGAAGGGTAGAGATAAGATGTGATTGTGCTAAGGTAGTCCGTGCTTCAGGTGTAAGGAAGGGTTTGATTCTGTATAGTGAACCAATCTTTTTATTAACTGCTTTTATTGTGTTATTAATGTGATGATCAAAGCTAAGATTATTATCAATAGTAACACCAAGCAGTTTTGTAGTGAAGTCGGGGGAGATGTGGGAGTTGTCACTTGCAGTGATAGTAAAATTTAGTTGAGTAGATTTGTGTGTAGGTGAAAAAAGTAATAGTTTTGTTTTCTTGGGGTTGAGGAGAAGACATCTTTTTGAGAACCATTGTTCGACGGTTGAAAAGGTTGCTTGTGTAAGGGATTGGAGTTCTGTTTGAGAGGAAGCTGTACAAATTATTGTGGAATCATCTGCATATTGTATGCAGGTAGTGTCTTGGATAGATGATTGGAGATCATTAATAAAGATGGAGAATA
>NC_056747.1:1330061505-1330104005 GCF_019279795.1 Protopterus annectens
ATAAAAAAGAGCTGTTTTTATTTTTTTCTCTCAAAGTTTTGCAGTTTCAAAACTTTGATCCTATTGTGTCAACTGTAAGAAATTTAAAGTTTTGAAACTTCGAGCTTTAAAAGTAGACTCATATGTATGTATGTATGCATGCTTAGACACACATACACACACACACACACACACATATATATATATATATATATATATATATATATATATATATATATATATATTTTTTTTTTTTTTTTTACTTGTCAGTCATAGCCAAACCTTAAAATTAGGATTATTCTTTTAATGTCATTTTTGTTTTTTTTTAACTGGTTTAATTCATAATTCTAATTCTGAATCTCATATAGAAATTTGAAGTGAGGTACCCATGCTAACATGAAGTGACTCAGTGGAACTCAACAAATAATAATAGACAAAGCAAAAAAAGAAGTGAGTGAAGCAATGTCTGGATCTATTTTGAAATATGCAAAGCCTTTAACACTGCATATCGTTAACAAAAGTCCTTCGTACCTGTACTAGAAACCACACAAAGTTCAGACGACCCAAGGCTGAAAGATGAAGCTAACCATCATCGATGAGCTCTGATACTGAGGAAGACAGAGAAAATGTTAGCGGAAATCAACATCAACAAGATAAAAATAATAACGAGGAATAAAAAGGGACTAATAAAGAGCAAGACTTTGATGGAAAGACTATGAATATTTTGATTTATTCTAATATAACTGCTTACTAACAGTGGTTCTAGATGGAGAATAACTGTTGAGAACTTGGGTGGTTCATTCAAAATCCAAAATTTGTTTTGCTTTGCTGCAGACTGTTCACAGATAGCAAAACAAAAGGTGGGACAACCAGCTTTATTACTGGCTTTAAAACCTGGTGGAAATTATATCCTAAAGTCTCTGAGCATGAGAAATCTGAACCGCATCTCTTCTGCTTAGAAAAAATAGAAGACTTTGAAATGGGATTGAAAGCCCAAAATATCTATAGATAGAATTCATCAGATGGAAATGGATGTGGAGAAGAAAAAATTGGAGAGATATCTTACAAAATCTTTTGGATGCAACTTCATTTTTGGCCTAAGAAAACCTTCCTTTCCAGGGTGACACAGAGGATATAGCTTCAGAAAACAATGGAATTTGTTTGGACTTGGTGGAATTGCTCTTGAAAAGATCAAATTCTGAAGGAACATTTTATAAAAATTAAACAAGCTGTTCCTTCTGGAAGGAGATGGATTTCATACTTATCACCTAAAAGTTAAAATGAATTCATTCATCTTCTGGGAAATCACTTCAAATATAAAAAATAGTGGCAGATATTAAAAAAACAAAACACTTTGGAATGTTTTTTGTTAACACTCCAGATATATCACAAACTAATCAGATGTGTGAGAGATCAGATGCATCCATGTCAAATATTTTAAAGAGGAAACAAAGGAGTCATTCTTAGGCTTCTTTCCTACTTTTTGGAAGACTGCTGCTCAACTCACAGAAGAGATCTTGAAACATATGGATAATGACTGACTGGACAAAAGCCTGTGTTGTGGTCAACAATATAGAATGCTGCAACTATGGCTGGTATCCACAGTGGTGCTGAGGCAAAAATAAAGATATTAATCCAATGTCCTTATTTATACATTGTGAAAATCATTCTCTGAACTCTGCAGAGTTTGTTATTTTAGAAGTGTTTTATCATATATGACATTTTCTGGAACTTTGGAAAAATGTATTCATTCTTTTCAGTTTCACCTCATCAATGGAATATATTGCAGACTGTAGGTGTAGCAGAGAGAAAACTTTCCAAGACAAGATGAAATGCTCATTATGAAGTTGTGTGGGCAGTAAAGGTAAATTTTGAAAAGGTAGTATCAACATTTGCAGTGCTGTGTGATCCAAAAGAAAATGTGGATACAAGATGGTCATCTCAGATTTTGCTCTCTGCTGTATGTGATTTTTCTTTCCTGAGTTATCTTTTTTCTGATGTAAAGTTTTAGAGGATTATAGTGAGACACAAAAATATTTGCAAACAGCTAGTATCAGCCTTGAACAATGTATAGTGAACCTGCATGCTTTACAGTTTTTCCTTGAAGATCAGCACACAGAGATTTTTGCAGAGAAACAATGACTTTGGAAACTTTTACCAAGTATAATAGAAATTTAGGATGGATTTTCAGGTGAAGATATTTTAGACAAATTTGTTGACTGCAAAGACCTTGGAAAGCTGAAGGAACAAAGATATGGGCAGTATTGTCATTTCTGGAATTTGTTGTGAAATGGAAATTTTATAAATCTCTTTCAAATGTATCCTTATGTTTAAGACTTTTCCATTTGTGTATCTGTTGTATCATGTGACAAAAAATTTAAAATTAAAATTAATTAAAAATGTTATTTGATCAATTATGAGCAAAGAGAGATTGCCAAGTCTGGTAATAATGACTATTAAGCATGAATATGCAAAGATTAAAACTTTTGACTAAGTCATTGATAAATTTAAAGATATTAAGGCTCAAGAATTGAAACTATAATGATTTTATTATACTTCAAAAGTCAGATTTGTAAGTGTAAGTATTGCCTTTTTTTCAAAAATACATTGATGCATTGTTTTTCTTGTCTTTATTGCAATATTTCATATATTTTAGTGGCATGCTTAGTTCAACTAAATGGAAAAATTCACTGTTTTGTTTTGGTCATTACTTGTTTCACTTTGTTAGTATTATTGAAAACAATTCCATAGAGGAGGGGGAGTGTTAGAAAAAAATCTCCACATCGGGGGAGATGTTAAAAAATCTCCACTCAGTCAGGGAGGTGTTAAAAAAATATCAGGTCCAAGTGTCCAGTATGCTTTGTATAGCACTGCTACTTTACTTCTATATATTTTTTAAGAAAAATTCAAATTCCTGTAGACCTCAGATCACTTAAAACACACAAGCAAAATAAAGTGGGTAGTGGTTATGCTTGTTAGAAGTTGAAATAATAAAGTGAGCAGACATTCTTTGAAGACATTGAACTCTGCACTGTCAGAGAAAGTTCGTCCAGGGGTATATTTACTATTCTGCAGCTTATGGGTTGCAATACCAATCACTGCCACATATCCTGCAGGTGGGGTGGTGGTGTCTTCATTTATCTAAAGAATTAATCTGAAACATAGGCTAAAACCGACTGTAAAGAGGGGAAAACTTACCAGCTAAAAGTTAAAATTAACAATGAAGATGATCAGCCTTATGGGGTGTGGGCACATGTTCACCATGACTTCAATTGAACACAAGTTACTAACAAATATATGGGTGTTAAATACAACTAGAAAAAATACAACACTAGTAGACTTCAACTGTCCATGTACTGATGACCCAACTACTGTTTGAATAAATTGCACAACCAAATATTAATATTGTTTGATTTCTTTAATAAAAATAGCTTGAAACAAGACAGTATAGACCTTAACACGGTTTTAAACACTGTAGTCATAAATATGATGTCTTCCTGGACCTCACAGCAACATTTTGCTTCCACTGTAGAATAAGAACATGGCACCATTAAATTTAGTCTTAAACTACAAAAAGAAAGACCATATGAAGATTTCCGAAACACTGCTATGATGAAATTAATAATACTAAATAATTAGCGTGGATAACAAAAACAACAACTAAGGCAGTCGATACATCCTAACACATAATGAATGAAGCCATAGCTAAATCAATCACAATAAAATGCAAATATACAAGGAAATATAAAATAAAGTTCCTTGATGCTGCTAGAAACTCAATTTTATAAAACATGAAATATTGTGTAGCCTACAATAACGATAGCAGAACTCAAATATTAAAACAAGATTACGCAAAACACCGCAATCAAGATGTAAACAGTAAAATATGATACAGACTGTGTTACCAATCAGAAATGTACGGGTAAAAAATATGAATATGATATATTGATGAAGTATAATAGCATATTTTTGATTGTATGTATCCAACATATTCTAAAATATTTAGGGTCATTTTTAAAAGAGTAAATATTGAGAGAATTAGAGGTGTGAAATGTCATTGGACATTATGTAGAAAAAGCCTTGAGTAAGAATCAAGAACAGTAGCATTACGGGGCCCTGAAATATTCTAGGGATTTTCCTTGGGGCCCTTTAATTTTCCAGGGACTTTCATACAGTAAACCAAAAACAACATTGCCAGACCTCTTACAGCAATTTTCAAGAAGTTTCTCAAAGATGGACATGAACCAGAAGTGTGACATCAAGTTTACTTCTGATCCATATGATTACTGAGCCTTCAGATTAACAATGTATACTTTTGTAAAGTAATTAAAAGATGATTATGGATCAGTTCTGAAATAAATTAAATGTCTCTCCATTCAACATCAAAACTGTTTTATGACATGAAGGTCCTGATTTCTAATCTTAGTAACATTCTTTGAACAAGCAATTGCTACCTCAGATGAAAGTCTGGAGTTCCGCACACCACATTTGGATCTGAAAAAATCAGTCAATGTACCATAAGAAGGCTTACTGGATAAGCTAAAAATGGTTGAATATGAAAAACTATGCAATTAACTGGGTCAAAAGATGGTTACTTAATAGAACAATTGGAATTAGAATACAGGGAATACTCCGAAACACCATATACATGACCGGTGGAGTACCACAGGGCTACTATATTTAGTATCTTCTTTTCAGTGGCAAAGTGAGTAAATGTCTGTGAGTAGCAAAATAATTTGCAGACGCAGAACAGCTATGTAGAAAATATACAGTCTTACCTGCGGTTGAATATGCTAGGTTGTGAGATATGGTTGCATCTAGAAGTAGGTCAGAGATATCCTGTTGAGTAGATGCATTTATTCTGATTGGTGAGGTGCTTATGCAGTGATTTTTAAAATTCTTGTAGTGTGGATAATGATCTGATTTCTGCAAGTAGGTGGTTCCAGGTGGAAGAACTAAGTGGAGTGAAGGATTTTTCTCCTGTTGTAGTCTTGAATCACAGTCATGTAAGTAGGATACACCATTGTCCTGGCCACGTCTTAAGGGGAAAGGTTATTCCTTACAAGGGAGAGTTTAGTGCTAAGAGGTGGGCATACATCATGGACATTTGTGTTTTAACTGACATTTCACAAATTAGTGCTTTTTTGTTGTATGTCCCTAATACTTTCCATGGCAGAGACATACACACCTGCATCACTGCAGGGACTACCAGTGCCCCCTCCACATCCACGCATGTGAGCTCCTTCACATGTGAGGCAATGAGCTACTGTTAACAGTGTGAGCAGACACAGTACAATCCCTTACCTTTACCAGATCCTGCTTTCCATGCCTGAGACAGCTATAACTGGACATTGGATTGGCAGGAGTAGCTAGCTGGAAACCATTTCATTTCCACCAAAAGAGGCACTACCCACACCCTGACAGCAAATTGACTAGGTCACTAATCAAACCCAAGTCAATTGGCCAATAGAACTTTATCTCTCTGTGCACTGGACTGGCAACATTTTACTAAATCTAAAGATAAAAAGGAAAAAGGGAGATACGTTTGTGAACAAGCTATCACCACCTTTAATGATTTTGTTTCAGAGTGTTTTAACCTGAAAAATGTGTTTGTTAGAAGAGGTTATCCTGTGGCTTTGGCAGATAATCTGATTGAGGAAGTTAAAAACAAAAGGAGTGTAGGTATATATACCCCCATACTTGTTAAGCAGAGTACAGCTTGCCAAATAGATGAGATTAATTTAAATTTAAATACCCCTAATAATAATTTTGGATTGTCTTTTATTATTACATTTTGTGTTGAGTTTGAGCAGATTAGGAATATTATTAATATAAATTGGTGGCTTTTACAAGATGATGCCAATGTGATTAGTAAGGTGGGAGACAAACCCAAGTTAGTCTATAGAATAGGTTTGAATTTTAAGAATTTATTTGAGAAAAGTGAAACTTCTTTAAGTAGATATCCTGGGATGACGCAATGTGGTAACTGCCCTTACTGTAGGTTTGAAGAAATAGGTGCAAACGTAATAGTCAATGGCACTAGGTTGGTCAGCAAGAAGAAATTCAATTGCAATTCTAGATCAGTTGTTTATTTGGCTAAATGTGAATTCTGTCCATCTTTCTACATAGGGAAAACTGATTGTAAATTACGAGACAGGATTTACGAGCACCTATATAGCATTCAGAAACAAAGGGAAGAGAATGCTTTAGCCAAACATGCTAAATCTTTTCCACATCATACTTTTAAATTTTGGGTCATATAGCAGATCGAACCCAGTAGTAGGGGTAGACACAACAGCTTATACTTGGAGAGGTTGGAGCTGTTTTGGCAGATTAGGTTGTTAGCATATCACTACCCAGGTTTAAACGACAAATGCTCATTAATGTGTTTGTTAAAATTAAAAAGTATGCTTAGGTGAAATTTGAATAGTTATATAATCATACACCATCTGATGTTAACAATAAAAATCTGTATTTGTATGTATAACTATTTATTGTTAATATTATTTTAATATTTATTTAATATTTATTTATATTACATACTTTAGCTTATTTTTTGTTATTTATGGCTATTCACAGTTTTCTACATATTTTTATATTTGTCAGCATACATAGTCTACACACATGAGCTCTAATATAAGTCTATACTCTTTCCAAGTTTCAGCTTTTTAACATATTTAATCATTAATTATTTGTTATTTAATTATGCTTGAGAAGTATTTTGAATTGTATGTGATATATTGATTGTTTATTTGGAAATATACATATTTATTGAATTAAAATTTAATTTACATACATATTCTTTATGAATGGAATTTATGCTGCCTTACTCAAAGCTGTTGCCTTCTTAAATGTCATTTCTTTTTTAAATTTTACGTCTTTCTTCACGTGATTTTAACGAATGTTACTAATTAAAGTTTTGGATGTTTGAATGTTGTTTGTCTGAAGAAGTCTAACTATTAAGTTAGACAAAAAGCACTTAATAAAATAGTCTACTTTACATCCGAGTTCTGTTCCTGGCTTTACCTGTGTTTTAAAACACCATACACTTCTAACAGATGAAAGAGAGAATGTGCGGTGGACGATCCCAAAACACCCAACAAGGTAAAGAAATCTCTTTTAATTGTAACCACTAACATATATTGAGGTGGTTATACTGAGGTGGTAATATCACACTAAGGCATCCAAGATAGGCCAATAGCCTTCACAATTGCTGATTGCCCTACATTCACCAATAGGAAGCAAGGTCCACAACATCAGTCAACAGGTGGGCCCTTGCAGCTCTTGGCAGAGTTCTGCATTCTGCATGGGGCTGCTATGCTTTATAAGCAGATGTGTGGGTAGAGCCTTCCACAAGAAAGCTATTGGGGCTGCTTGTTTTTGTTACCCTCATCACCCCACCCACCCACCATGGTTTTATTTTAGTATTCTGATTCAAAGATGGGATTTCAGCCATTATGCACCAATCCTGTCCTTTCTGAAATACTGTGGTTTGGGCTTCCCTGTGTCAGGGAAGCCAATGACATATGTGCATAAATCAGAAAGCAATAACTGAGGCTAGCTTTGTTACCAAGCTAGCCCTGTCATGCTGGATAATACCTGTAACTTGTTTTTTATTTTAAAACACTACCTACATTTGGACCTTTTGTGCCATTACTGTGACAAGCTATAGTCAAAAGAAGAAATTATCACTGCTGGCATGGAGCATTTTATAAAGCTTCCTTCTCTCCACACCAGATGGATTTCACATCTGAGGCACTTTTCTCCCTGGGCCTCCACTGAAAATGGGATATTATCCTGCTTGGACTTTCCTAATAAGCAAATGTTAAATAAAATAAATAAAAATATGGATTGCAGAGAATATCTAGTGTATGTAAATTTATCAGTACAACATGTCTAGTCTCATGGTGGTGGCTGTATAGTACTCCTCCAAAGCTAATCTGTTGTATGCTGTATTTCATGGTGCCATTGCAAAACACATTGTGCCATGGCCATTTTACTTAATAACATACAGCTGCTTCAAAGGTATATTCTCTGATAACTAGAAATACAAGCCATTTCTTTCAAACTTAACGCTTCCTAATAGAAGACATTGCTGAAGGAAGGTTAGAAAGGCGCTAGAGAAACCAAACTGAATATTTCTGCAACCCCATCATCACTCCAACTTCGGAGATGCTCCCCATTCTTTTGGAATGTTAAGCCTGTAAAATACAATCCCCTAGCTATGCACATTGACTCTGTATGGATGAGTCTCTGTTCAGAGTGCTACTGACAAAAACAGCATCACCAGCATGTACCAAACAAATAAAAAATATGCATATTACTTTGCCTTTTGCCTCATTCTGAGGGGATATTTCAAGTGGAAAAGTTGGATGCCTTTCTTTTCTGCTACCCCACCAATCAGTGAAAGAAATTACCATTTCTAATAGTTACCTATGTTTTATATTTTCAAGAAAACATTAATGGTTGGCAAACCTACCCTAGACAAATAAACAATGGTGCCTCATAAACTCAACAAGGCATAATGGACTCCCTGTCTGCAAGTCATGTCTGAGTACATCCATTACGCATTTTCATGCTTATAAATATAGAAAGAGCTCGGCTCATATGCATAATGCACAAACTCTCCCCTTACGTTATCTGCAGTCCTCAAATCCATTCAGGGGAGGGACCGGATTAGCTCCTCCCCCCTGCATTTCCATGTTTTTCAGTATACGCCTATACAGACTGGAAGTCTAGGAAAAGAAAAGATCATTGTGGGAAAACCAGTAGAAAGGTAACTGCAAAGCTTCACAAGTTAAGAGCCACATATCAGGACGAAGGCAGCCGGGGTCACAGTAAATTGTTTCCAGTATAATCAAGTATTCCTAATATGGCTATTCAGATTACTCTGGTCACCTGAGAAGGCCGGAATAACAAAAATGTCATGGTACAGCTTCATGGATAAGATACATATTCTATTATCTTAGGTCATACCAAACAACACAAATGACTCTCTCCATTCTCAGTGACATTATAGCAGGACACTCAACAAAGTATACACATAGGTGACAACAGTGCGGATGATAAAAAATATAGTAGTCACAGAAAGCCAGCTGTATGGTGCACACATTTTTTAAAACTAACTCCACTCAGCTACCCCTTATTTGAATAGATGATACAAATGTTGGAAGGTCAGGCCATGGAGAGGTAGAAATGAGCAGTGGATACTGGCTTGCCCATCCTATGGGTGGGACTTGTTTAGAGCACCACCACTATACCAACAAGTGTCAAATGGGTATTGCAGCTCCAAGACACAAGAACCTGGGGGGGGTCACATGGAGTGCTGAGGCACACTAGCTGAGCATGGGGGGGGTCACATTTATGTACCCCACTATAGAGGTAGTGCACCTTTTGCCTAACAAAGGAAGAATGAAGATGGTTGTTATCAACAATCTTTGACCTTGACATGAGACAACCATAATCTCATCAGAACTCATTACCCCTCCAGCTGTGTTCATAAGAATGTCAGGTCTAGGTGGCTATGGAGACATAGTAGAGACATCTTAGGAAAAAAAAGTAGTCTGACACCCTGTAACTCTGCAATGTATTTGTAGACAATTTTGTTTTTGGGGGTCTTTAGAGAAGCAAATCAATATGGAATTACAGACAGTATTTTTAGACACATTACTTGACCTGAAACTATGTAAGGCTTCTTTCATTATCCTGGCATTTACTTAAGGTAGTGTCCTGCCACCAACAATTGTAAACTCAAGTAACTATGCTGCCTACAACATCTGTTGTCTACTGTTATCTGTTTTATGTTTGCTACCTGACCTGTCTATTGTTTTAAGACAGAATATGACATTACAGTGTACTTTAGACAGTTCTGATTTATCCAGCCCCTTCTCTGCCTATAACCACTGCTGTATGCCTTAGGCAGTGAGGTTTGAAACACTACATGTGATAGATCATGAGAGGGATTTATGATAATGACCTTCTGGGTATGTTGCCATGTAAAAAAAACGTACATAGACATGATGATATACAACCAGAAAGGAAAAAAGCAGACAGAATGACTAAGCAAAAATATATTTAATAGAGTAACAACATACAAGTGAGTCAGTATATACAGTCCAGCAGGTCTCTGTATAATATTGAAAATTGAAACTGTCAAAGTGAAGAGTTCAGATCATTGTCTATGTGTGTGAGTATCTGATTACAAGTAATGAACATGCTATGCCTAGGGCATTAACATTTGGGGGTCACAAATAAAAGGGAAAGATATGCTGTTTTACAAAAACTAAATGCAAAAAGTAGCAGTGGCATCTGACACAAAATAAAGAGCAAGGATCCAATTGTGGAAATATTAAAAAAGGCCTGAGAAATGTAAAAGAATGGTTTTAGAGAGGGAGTAGTCTTTGCTGAACTTTGTTGTTTGGTATCTACTTCTCTGAAGTACAGGCTAACACAGAAGGTCTTTGGCTAACAAACTTTGCAGATGACTGCAAACTAGGAGCCATAATCAAAACTCCTAACGATGTGAACATACTACAAAAGGGCCTCACTGAGACAGATGCCTGGTGTCAAAGCCATGGCCTGAAGCTCAATGCCAAAAAGTGTATTGTCATCCCCTTTGGTAAAAACTCTGCACCCATGAACTACCACATAAGTGGTAGTCTACTTAACTCCAAAAGTGTGATAAGAGACCTTGGGACACAGGTGGACAGTAGTCTCTCCTACATCGCCACTGTGGTCAGGAAATCCTTCTACGTGGCTCGCCTCATCACAAAAGGTTTTTCATCCAGAAAAAAAAGGTCATTGTTCCCCTCTACTCATCACTCATTAGACCCATTATAGAGTACAACGCCCCTTTTGGTATGTACCTCACAAGACATCTACAACAACTGGAAAGGCCACAGAAATACCTCACAAAGAGGATTACTGGCCTCAAACAGATGCCCTATGCAGACCGTCTCAAAAAACTCCAGCTTTACTCCGTCGCATATTGTCTAGTCAGAGGCGATCACTGCCTAACATACAAAGCTATGTCAAACCCAGAGCTGTTGGACATGCTCCACTTAAAGAAATCCCAATCCCTCCAAACTACATGCTCTAGGGACCTAAACCTTGTCACCCACAATAAACTCATAGACTCATAGATTCGTACTAGGCTAACTGCCCTTGCAAGCCATTTTAAGCCTAGCCAATTATCCCTTGTGAGATTCAAACCCTGCACCTTGTGTTCGTAAGGCAAACACCTTAACCATTAGGCCACCCTCCCAACCCACAGAATATGCTGGAGGGATAGATTCCTGTCCCAGAGACTTATCATACTTTGGAACAGACTACCTATCTATGTCAAACAGAGCTCCTCATTAGCACTCTTCAAGAAAAATCTTGATGATTGGATGGGAAATAGGAAATTCACTCCAGGGATCACTTCTGTGGCTCTGCTCGACAGGGGCACAGGAAAATAATTTTCTTGGGTGGTGAAAGCCAGGGTACCTTTTTGGCTAGGCTTATATAGGCCCTAGGGCTAATAGCCTAGTACCTACCTATGAACCTATGAACCTATGAAAGGTTTAGGCTAATGATCCTTACAGAAAAGCAGCAGAGCTATATCAAAAGAGGACATAAGGCCTACTAGGCAGTAGTGAATATTAAGTGAGTGTTAAGGGAGACAATATGGTCTCCTGATATGGAGGAAGACATGGAAGTGATACCGGGAGTGTTTATTGTGCCAGATAAATATACAACACAGCAATGCAAGTACCATACTCCCAAGAGAACATGAGTTGATATCAGATTTGACTTTCATGGGATATCACATAACAAATAATACTTGTGAGTTTTCACTGATAACTGATAAAGATTTTCAGCAGTACATAGTACTTTATCCTATCATCTCACCTTACTGCATCTATTTTAATGAAATATTTGCAGTTTGCGGCATATCTAAGACAGTGAGGGCTGACAATAGTCCATCCTTGAAGAGACATCTGTTTTAAAAATTCTGTGACTGTCAACATGTTACTGACAGAAACATGATTCCACCTTTGCCATAAGCCCATAAAACTATATGTGTAAACAGGTATAGATATATATTTATATATATATATCTGTCTACACACATATAGTTGTAAGTCATATTTGCAAAGACTACTTTGAGCAAATCTGATTTCAGAAAGGTAAGTCTGTGAAAGGGGATAACAGTGAATTGGTGGTTTAGATGAAGGTAAATAGTGTGAAGGTGTGTGTGTGTGTGTGTGTGTGTGTGTGGGTGTGTGTGTGTGTGTGTGTGTGTGTGTGTGTGTGTGTGTGTGTGTGTGTGTGTGTGTGTGTGTGTGCGTGTGTGCGTGTGTGCGTGTGTGCGTGTGTGTGTGTGTGTGTGTGTGTGTGTGTGTGTGTGTGTGTTAGGTTTAGAGTATGAGCTATGAAAAGGGGTAGATTTGGGACAGTGTGTATGTATCTGAGAGTATGTGCAAGTGCTTTCAGGTTAGGGTTAGACTAAGGCAAGGATTCATAGGTAGCTACTAGCCATGCAGTGCAGGACAGCATTAAAGAGCTTATCCCAATTTCCCATTTGCCCCAAAGTATTGTCTGGTTATGTGGCTTACTCAGAATCTTATAACAGGTAAAAAGGCTCAGGGGGGAATCAAACTCTGGTCTACAAAAAGCAGCTGATTAACAGCTCGTAGCCTTAATAGTCAGTGCTGGTTTACTATGAGAATATCAAAGTACAGAACAAAATCCATTCACATCTTCGATTCAGATGTGCACCATGCAGCATATTAATTAGGACAGAATGTCAAAGTACATATAGCGAAACATTCGAATTTGCACTTTCGACATTCTGTGTTGCACGTCACTACTGCATATCACGTAATGTAATGTTTTTGAGGTGGGGCTGTGCCCCCACTGCACCCCCCCACACACACACACACACCCTGCAAATAATATATTTCAAATTTGAGATCGCACTACAGTGGGGAAAAGGGTAATTTCCCCATGCCCACTGTACCGTGATCTGTAGTCCTAAGTCTGATGACATATGTGCACAGTGGCATTCGCTAAACTGCACACTCACAATAGTGCAGGTCGGCATCAGTGAAAATGGGAATCAACCAACTGTGGTTCGACATTCCCGTTTTCATCAATCCTGTACTTGTAATTTTTAAAGTAAACCGTCTGCTAACTGATTTAAAGTTGTGCATCTACGATGGTATATCTGGTGAGTGTTGTGGGTAATGCTGCTGTTATGGAAAGTGGTTTTTGAATGCTAATGTACAGGGTTGGGGTTACAAGGCAGGAAAAAGGGTAGAGTTAGCACTCATGAGCAAGGTGGGATGGGAGGCAAGGGAAATAGCATGTTTTAAATGATACACCTACTTGATTATAGTAGTTACAGTGCAAGATTCTGAAATAAAAACAGATATACCAAAACAGAAACTTTATTAATATGTATATAATACATAATGGTCTACTGAGAAATGTAGTTTGACTTTTCTCTTATTTCCTATCTAATGAACATGTACGTTTTTTTATCATACAGGTGTTATGCAAACAAGTAGAAAGAATCAGCCTTAAAATATGAACATTTAGACTAAAGTGTGTGTCAATATACAAAGATCTGTTTGCATGTTACTATAGGAAGTGTTTTCCATGTTAACCATGCATTCTCATGGACACGTTTGTCTCGGTGGGGCGAGTATCACTGACAGAATATGAGAATGATGTGGATCGATGTACAGAAACCATACCTAAAAGACTTACAGTGTGTAAGGTTTGTGGAATTTCCCATGAACATAATTGGCTTGCAGTGCAACAGAAAACTGAGTTATTTATGCAGGTTATTTATACTGCACAAGAAATAACACTCTGCAGGAATAGAGATTATCTGGTACTAAACTGTGATGCATAGCACATTGATTTTATTAAGTAACACTGTGCAGTGGGTCATATTTTACCCAAACTATAAGTCGACATACATAATTTCTTTTTAATTGCTTGTTAGTTTGCTTATTTGTTAAAGGAGGGCATGTTGTAGGAACCTTTTTCAGTTGCAACCAGTTATTAGGTTAGCAGAAGGAAGAAAGATGTTGCTACAAACAATGACAAGAAGACATATACATGACTATTAAGACCATTTTGTTAAAAAAAAAAAAGTCACTACTAACAATTATAAAAGGATAGCTGGAACTGCTAAGTGTTTTGCATGAATTAGCATTTCAAACACAAAACAAGCAAGGCTTATTAATCAAGCCTAAATAAATGTAAAGATGTAAAATACACAATACATTTGAAACTGGGAATATTTCTATTTTAAGCAGATGTCATAAGAACAAGTGTCGTACTACAACACAACTTCATCTAGACATTCTGACAAATATCATTTTAATCAGATTGTACTTTCAAATCAAAATACAGAGTGGAATTCAAACCTTCATTCATTCCAGCAGCTTCATCACCCCTGTACCTATTGATTTAATATGATCATCTCTGAGGTGGCTGAACCCTAGGAAATAGGTTATTTCTACTGCAGTTACTTCCTTTTGATCAGTGTACATTTTGGTGAAATACGTGTTATCAGCCAGATGACCACTGACTGTGCATCATTCTACCAAAATGGGTTTGCAGGAAGCAGGGGCTCGCTCACTCTTACCACACCTTTGAAAGAGTCCAAGCTTAATACCCGATTAACTCATTCTGTAACTAAGCATGCCACAGTGCTTGAAGAAAATCAGAATGTGATGAGCCTTCTGGTAACCTCCTCTCCAGTCATGATCTGACATTGTCTCCGCGGGACTGGAATGAAATGTTATTACTTACATGTCTTCCGCGATGCTTCTGTACTATTTATGGGTCAGGTCTCAAACCTGATGCATTAACAAACTCCTGAGCCATGAAAGTACCTTATATTTTGAGGACATAATGGATTGCTTATCTGTATCCTTCTGAGCACATTAGTATACAGACATCTTATCTGTTCTGATTTGTATTCTCTGCTGTACAGCTCCAATGAAGAGCTATTATTATGTCATTATCTGAAGCAATGACAAATAAAAGCCAACCCAAACATATGGCCACACATGGAGAAGCATACCTTGTTGATTTCAAAGTACTATAAAGGAAAAAATGGAAGGTCTAGCACTAAAAAAGGTTGCAGTATTTTGATGTAATGCTGAATAAGTGCTTATACTTTGTGGAGTTTGCTTTTACCATGAGATGGTGCAACTTTCGAAAGGAAATAATTAAGTGAGAGAGTGCACGGGTAAATTCACCCACAACAGGAGCTGCAGGCATGGAAGAGGCTTGCCTCCCTACACTCATCCAGTTTTATAGTACAGATGCTATTTTCTTTCAGTCCTTCAAGTTTCACTTTTTTGTGTTTCAGTATTTCTGAAAAATGTAAAAGAATGTTTCTTTAATTTTGCCATTTTTGAATCAGTCATTTAATGTTCAAGATTCTGAGGTGAAGTTAAATATAGTTATGACATCAACAGGTTCTGTAATTCATTCTTCAGTGACTGCATAATCCAGTAGTGGATCACGGGAGAAAAATTAAGTGTAATACCCTTAAAATAGCAGAGACGTGAAACCCATTCACCTCTTGCTACGTTTATACACTGTCACCAAGATCGCTATGCCTTGGAGAAGAGGGAATGCTCTTGGATATTGCCATTTTGAGTAAGTATATATTATAATATAATGGCAAGCCATTTTGAGTAAGTATATATTACAATATAATGGCAGTTAATTTCTCACATTTCTGAGGATCACACTTATGGCCCTTAAACATACAAAGGGATTGAGAGTTGGCATAAAGGTTAAGGTGTTTACCTTAGAGATACAAAGTAGAGGGTTTGAGTCTCACCTTTGAAGGGAAATTGGCTAGGCTTAAAATGGCCTGAAAGGGTAGCTAGCCTTGTACTTACCTATGAATGTATCAGCACTCTCTGAGTGCAAGGCAGAGATATTAATTGTAAGGAATGCACAATTCACTAACAGCATG
The DNA here is from genome assembly GCF_019279795.1 of Protopterus annectens. NCBI lineage: Eukaryota > Metazoa > Chordata > Ceratodontiformes > Protopteridae > Protopterus > Protopterus annectens. The sequence goes on from NC_056747.1 coordinate 1,330,077,479, forward strand.
CACATACAAGAATGGCTGGTACAGTTGCAAGGTTTTAGGGGGTGTGATCAGCACTGTAGAGGAGATATTGATTGGTCCTTCCAAGCAGTATTGGTGATGACGGCCAATCAGCACTTGTTTCTTAGGAATTGCAGCAAGGAGTTAGTATAACTCTTTGCTAGAGTTTAACAAAGCCATTGATACAACAGAGCAAAACCAGCCATTTTGTACATAATCTGAGGAGCTTTTTTTGTTCCTCATCTCCGAGAGGACATGTGTCTGTGTGTGTGTGTGTGTGTGTGTGTGTGTGTGTGTGTGTGTGTGTGTGTGTGTGTGTGTGTGTGTGTGTGTGTGTGCGTGTGTGTGCGTGTGTGCGCATGTGCACTTGTGCGCGTGTGTGTGTGTGCTTCTGTGTTTGTCTGTGTGTGTTTGTGTTTCTATTAAGAACTCTGATGTAAAAGTTTTTATTTCTTTTTTTATGCACAATTACCACTAAATGACAGGTCTGCACTGTTGCATTGGAAATATATTGTTCTGACTGCTTTTTCTGACACCTGTGCAGTTTTTAAAATTTCATCCATGAACATGTCGTGTAGGTTATGACAAATATATGCAATGGCTAGTCACCTGTCAGCTTATTCAGTAATGGTAAATTTCTTGTAAGATTATAAACAACACATATCTTTTAGTTACATATAGTTCATGTAACTGTATGCTACAAACACATCGCCACTCTGATCTCTATGTACACTGTGTATCCTATCTGTGTCTGTTATGTATAAAGGTTTGGTCATGTGATCTTCATCACATTCACTCTCCTTTTTTAAAAAGAAACAAGTGTATCTTTATAAAATTTACAAAGCTGACCATATAGTATCTCAGAATCACATGAACTTTTAATAAAGTGTGTACAAATGACAAATCTAATATATGTTTAGGCTTAAATAGACAAATATATCTAGCGATTGTTCAAAAGTCTTTACTGGAGTAGCTTGCAAGTGATTTCCTGTAAAACAACCATGGATCCTTCTGAAATCTCACAACTTTTCAGACTTTCAGAACTTTCTGGAAAGGATGTTATACTCCTGGTGGCAGGTCTGGAGCACAATGAATATTTTTCACAATGTTATCATTTATCATTATGTATTCTGATCAAATATTTGTGGCTTCTGCAGTACTGCTGTCAAAAAGGATTAAGTATTGGCATCCCTACTCATGGTTCAATAAGGAATAGATGAAACTGTAGCTCATCAATCATATCTGGACACTGCAATTTATTAACTGCTTCTTCTTATAGGAAATCCTTACGAGCACTGTTTCTATTCCAGTAATAATATCAAGTCACCTGGCATTATTTTTTTTGATGGGGGACGATTTCATTTTTCTTCATGGTTGTACAAATGTAGAGTTAGCAGATGTAAGTAAGGTGGTTTTAGGTGACCCGCCCCACCCCATATGGGCTGTTTACTTTATTAATTTTTTTATCAGGTTGAAGCACAAACACATATAGTAGAAGCATATGATTTATGCTAGGATCTACCCATTTCTGCTGACTGGGTTTTCAGTACAGTAGATGATAAATCTGAAGCAAGAGCTTTCCATGTTCTTTTGGGAATATTACACTAATTCATTTGTTCTCATTGATTTCACTGCCTTTTCTCAGCAAACATTGAACATCTTTTAACCCCATTTTCAACCTGTTTATTCAGGGCTGATAAATTCAACACATCTTTCGCAAATCCTGTACATTCTTCCATAGCCAAGGAGCCAGCATGGATACAACAAAAGACAGCAATAGTCATCCCTTTGTATGAAGGGGGATCATCTACTGACCCAGGAAATTACAGACCCATACATTTGACTAGTCCTATAAGTAAGGCCATGGAAAAAATAATCATGGACCTGATAAATACTGACATAGGAAACCTACAAACACTGGAACCAAACCAATTCTGCTTTGTCAAGGGCAGGTCATGCCAACTGAACCTGGTGGATTTCTTTGAAAAAGTCACAAAGGCCAAGGATGAGGGTAGAGCAGTATACACCGCCTACCATGTCCTGGCCAAGGCATTTGAAACAATTACCCACTCAAGTATTATAACAAACTCACAAAACTGGGCATAAATCACCAGATGACTAGCCAGTTGGCTTATGAACATGGCAGATGTGGTTAAAGTGGATGAATCCAGATCCACCAAGAGGCCAGTTACTAGTGTTGTGCCACAGGGCTTAGTGCTGGGACCAGACCAGTTACTACTGGTGTGCCACAGGCCTCAGTGCTGGGGCCAGACCAGTTGCTAGTGGTGTGCCACAGAGCTCAGTGCTGGGACCACTCCTGTTTGGAATATACTTCTCAGAAGTCAAGCTTAATGTGGAAAGTCTTTGGATGACAAAGTTTGTGGATGACTGCAGGCTGGGGCCAACCACTGAATCCCCCGGTGATGAAGATATCCTTCAGGAGGGTCTAGATCAGATAAATGATTGGTGCCAAAACCATGGCCTAAAACTAAGTATGAAAAATGCATTATTATAACTTTGGGATGTCAAATAATTATGGAAATTACAGCATCAATAGCACACCACTAAGAGTAGACTCAAAGATGAGATATTTAGGTACACAGATAGATAGTATCCTAAACTTTGACCACCATGTGTCCATGGAAATGAGGAAGTCGTATGTGGCACAACTCATAAGTAAAGGTATGGCATCCAGATCCAAGAAAATTACAGTCCAGCTGTACTCAGCCCTTTTTAGACTAATAATCGAGTACAACGCACCATTTCTTATGTACTTGATTCGGCACTTACAGCAGCTGGAGTGATCTCAGAGGTTCCTCATAAAGAAAATACAGGGTGCAAACAACATGCCCTATGGTGATAGACTAAAAGCTCTATCCCTTTTCTGTGTCTTCTACCAGATATTAAGAGTGGACCTATGCCTGACCTATAAGGCACTCACAAATCCAGCCCCGACCAATCCACAAGTCAAACAGCATGAGAGTCACCCGATCTAGGGATTACAAGTCAAACAGCACGAGGGTCACCTGATCGAGGGATCTAAACTTCATCAGTAATTCAAACAAAATATGTTGGAGAGACAGTTATGTGTCTCAGAGGTTGCCCCTTCTTTGGAACAGGCTTCCTATTCACATTAAGCAGTGTCCTTCCCTGGCCATCTTCCGATGCAGTTTGGATCATTGGATGGGGAATTGCAAATAAACACCTGGGATAGCACCAATGTCCTTTATGGACAGTAGCGATCTGTAAGATTGTCAAAGTATAGGTACAAATCCATGTCATTCTCTTGCCCCTAGGAGACATATATTAGGTAAAAATCAGGTTATATTGGGTAGACTTTTAAGCCGTTAGCCTATTAATCTCCTAGGAAGAATTGCTTCATGGAAGCAAAGCACAGAATATTGAAGAATGATGGTTTGTGTGTTAAAAATATCATCTGACTCTAACTTTACTTGTGGTGCGCCAGTATTCATCAAATAACTATAGACATAGCCTTCTGATTTGTGGCCAACTTAATTTAACAACATGGTTCAGTACTGACATTGCCCGCATGTGCGCATGTTTCCTGCCTTTTCTGTAACTAGTCTAGTCCAGATACAGATTTGCTGTATCCAGGACTGTTTATAAACTTCTGAGCCCCCCAAGCCTTTCTGTGTTGGAGGGAAGCCTTCTAGCTTATCAGTGGGAGTGGTAAGCACTAGGTGGCCTATCTACCACAAGAGGAATGGTTTCTGGCCCAGAAATTGTAGTTTATTGGTCATTTGGGCAGTTTTTTCATCTCTTTCAACTTTCTGATTTGAAAGCTGGCATTTGTGCTTGTTTCCCATCTTTACTGTAACTAGTCTAGTTCGGATACAGATTTGCTGTATCCAGGACTGTTTGTAAGCTTCTGAGCCCCCCCCCCAGCCTTTCTGTGTTGGAGGGAAGCCTTCTAGCTTATCAGTGGGAGTGGTAAGCACTAGGTAGCCTATCTACCACAAGAGGAGTGGCTTCTGACCCAGAAATTGTAGTTATTGACCATTTGGGTAGTTTTTTTCATCTCTTTTAACTTTCTGGATTAAAAGCCTGCATCTGCGCTTGTTTCCCACCATTCCTGTAACTAGTCTAGTCCAGGTACAGATTTGTTCTATCCAGGACTGTTTATAAACATCTGAGCCCCCCAAGCCTTTCTGTGTTGGAGGGAAGCCTTCTAGCTTAGCAGTGAGAGTGGTAAGCACTAGGTGGTCTATCTACCACAATAGGCATAGTTTCTGGCCCAAAAATTGTAGTTTATTGGGCATTTGTGCAGTTTTTTCTATCTCTTTCAACTTTCTGCATTGAAAGTCCACATTTGCACTTGTTTCTTGCCTTTCCTGTAACTAGTCTAGTCCAGATACAGATTTGCTGTATCCAGGACTGTTTGTAAGCTTCTGAGTGGTGCCAAAGTCTGCTCTTCAGTTTTTTCTCTTAGATCTGCTAGTTCTCTCCTCTGCTGCACTTTTACTAGTTTATTAGTCTAAGCACTTTACCAGACTTATTGTAGCAATCATTGTAGCTACCAGCACTAAACTTTCTACAAGGAAACAGCTCCAGTACTTATTATTAATGCCCACCCCTCCAGGCATGTCTAAAGGTCAGTTCCCTGTGCTTTTTCCTATTAACCTGGTGAACTTGGGCATCCTGAGGCAATGTAGCAACTCCCTCATATACACTGACAATCCTCTCCTCTTACCTCCCAACACTCAGACTTGCGAGAGATGCACTTATATATCCAAATTGGAAGCCACGCACTCTCCAGCCAAGACCAAAATAGCTGGCCAAGAGGAGAAGGTCAGCACTTGCACCACACCACATGGAACACATAGCCCTCCAGAACACACACCAGCACTGCCTTCACATAAAAACACAAACCACACACCCACCTTTGTGGAGGCTCTCCATAAAAATCTACCCAAACAGCAGAGACTGCCAAGGCAGAAATGCACTCCACCACCACAATACAACATTAAACACAAGACACATAACTGACTTAAACAGAGGGCCAATCAACCAAAGCCCCTAAAGCAAAACAGCATGCCCAACACATTAGTCATAGGTGACTCAATAGTGAGGCACACTGATATCCCACTCACTAGGTTGACTAAGGAGAAAGTAACAGTCAGCTGCCTGTCAGGTGCCAGGATCTTTCACATAATGCATGTACTCAGGTCCCTCAACAACAGGAACAAATATGACTCTGTCATTGCACATGTGGGTGTGAATGACCTTAGACGTACCTCCCTGGACTACATGAAAAGCGACATGGAGGAGCTCTCGGATTATGTATTCCACCAGGTGGGTATGACCATAGCCCTGAGCAGCACCCTACCATCACCCAGAATGATACCACAGTACAAGCAGAAAATTATTGATTTCAACAATTGGCTAAGTTTCTGGTATCATTCTCAGGAGATCCAGTATCTGTCTGCCTGGGATGACATGATTGACAGACCTCGATGCTTTGCCAGAGATGGCGTGCATTTGTCACCCTTGGGCTTCCAGATACTGACCAAGGCTCTTGCCAGCCCTATAGTGCCATTTTTAGGTGGTATTCCAAAGACCAAATTAAAACCATAGCAGCTACAAACAAATGCAATCTGCGGGTCATGCTACTCAATGCTAGAAGGCTAAATCTCAAAATGCACTCACTCGAAGCACTCCTCAAAATGGAGAACATCGACATTTGTGCTGTAACAGAAACCTGGTTTAAAGCAACAGAAAGCACCCTTGCACTGCCAGGTTATAACTCTTTCCACACCTTTTGGCCCCAGAACTTGGACTGAAGCTACAAAGGCAGCGGTGTTTCCATATTCATAAAGGATGCGCACACCTCCAGACTGGTAGCCCAACATAACGCATCAAAGATACTTCAGGTGCATCTAACATTGTGTAAGACAGCAATTCAGGTTGTAGCCTGCTATAGGTCTCCAACCATGTCCCAAGACTCACACTCCACATTCCTAAGCACCCTGGAGAATATTAGGGTTCAACCTAACACTCTCATAATGGGCGACTTCAACTACCTCTCCATTAACTGGGAAAACTACTCATGTACCAATACACTTGCCCAACGTTTCCTGGAATTCATTAATTCCAATGCCCTGGACCAGCTCATTCTTACCCTCACTAGAGGTAGCAACATCCTTGACCTGGTCATTACTAACATGGACAACCATTGCTCTACACCAATAGTCAACTGATCCCTAGTTAGATCTGACCACAAACTAATCACCTTGGAAAGACACATCCTTCCCAGCCCCCACCGCAAAGGTAACCTCCATGAAAAACTTCTCCAAAGATAACTTTGGTCTCCTAAAAACAGAGGTGGCTAACTTCACAGCACCCATGCAAATGGAGAATAGTTGCATGACTGCTGAATCATACACCAATGCACTGTACAAACACGTATACAAATGCATGGATCTTGCCATACCCAATAGAACCAAGACACTCTCCTCCAAAAAAAGGAAGCCAGTCTGGTGGTCCCCTGCCATAAACAAACTCTACAACAGAAGGGGGAAAGTGATGCGGAATAAGATGAAATCCCAAGACTGGAAAAACTCCCTTATCAGCCCAACAAAAAGTTGAGATCCCTTATCAAATCTTCTAAAGCTAGTTATGAAAACAGGATTGCAGCAGATATTAAAGACAACCACAAGGCCTTCTATAGTTATGTAAAGATTCTCCATGGCAATACCCAGATTTGCTCTGAGCTACTGCACAATGGTACCTCCTATACTGAGCCAACAGATATTTCCAATATACTGACTGACAGATTCAGTGTCAACTTTACCCCTCCCCCCAAATGACCCATCACAAAAGCAGTAGATTGCCAGGTACCCAGTATTACTGCTCCAAAGGTTAAAACAGCAGTGTCCCAGGCCAAGAATACAGCTTCTGTGGGACCTGACAATATCCCTGGCTGTGTTCTATATATATAAATGTACTAAGCTAGGCATCAACCCATATATCACTAGGTGGGTTGCAAACTGGTTCACAGATAACACCCACAGTGTGAAAGTAGCTGACTCCAAGTCAGACTGCCGAACAGTCATGAGTGGAGTCCCCCAGGGTTCAGTCCTGGGTCCTGTCCTGATGGTATCTACTTCTCTGAAGCCCAGGCCAACATGAAGGGACTCTGGCTGACAAAGTTCACACACAATTGCAAGTTGGGAGCTATTATTAACTCCCCAAGTGATGTTGACATCCTACAGAAAGGTCTCACTGAGACCAACGACTGGTGTCAGAACCATGGCCTTTAGCTCAATGCCAAAATACGTGTCATCATCCCCTTTGGGAAAAACCTGGTTCCCATGAATTACCACATCGATGGTAGTCCACTGAATACAGAAGGCATTATAAGAGATCTGGGAATACAGGTTGACAGCAACCTCTCTTTTGACCACCACATTGCCACTGTGGTCAGAAAGTCCTTCTATGTGGCACATCTCATTACCAAGGGTTTTGCTTCCAGGAAGAAAGAGGTCATTGTCTCCCTCTACTCTTCCCTCATTAGGCCAATCATCGAATACAATGCCCCATTTGGCACGTACCTCACTAGACACCTGTAACAACTGGAGAGGCCGCAAAAGTACCTCACAAAGAGGATCCTAGGCTTTAAACACTTGTCCTATATGAACAAACTGAAAAAACTCCAACTATTCTCTGTCTCATATTGCCTGCTTAGAGGCAATCTATGCTTGACTTACAAAGCCATGTCTGACCCAGCCCTGTTAGAAATGCTACATCTAAAGAAATCCCAATCCCTCCACACCATACACTCCAGAGACCTCTACCTCATTACCACAATCAACAGAACATGCTGGAGGGACATATTCATAACCCAGAGACTGCCCATGAATAGACTTCCCTTACATGTCAAACAGAGCACCTCACTGGCCCTCTTCAAGAGAAATCTTGATGAGTGGATGGGAAATAGAAAATTCACCCCGGGGATCACTCCAGTGGCTCTACTTGACAGAGGCACTGGGAACTAAGGTTGGGTGGCACGATGCCAGGGTAATCCTATGGACTAGGCTTGTAAAGCCTCCCGGGCCATTAGCCTAGTACACAGCTCTGAACCTATGAACCTATAACATGTTATATCTTGCAAAGTGGCTACTTTGACCTCTCAGAGTCTTATCACATACGGGAAGGCTCTTCATTATCATTTAGAGTTGTGCATACATCCTTTCACTCTAAGACTTGCCCTGAAATATTAAATATATATATTTAGAGTGTATATGCTACAGGAATCAGTTTATCCACTACAGTGTAATAGTTTTGTATCTACAAAATCTATCTCAGCAAATATTTTAATACACTTCTTAGTATTTTCCCAAAATTACTTTTATTGCTTTGTAAATGGACTTCATAACAACTCCACTGGCAAGTATCTGTATATGTGCGCTTGTGTGCACGTGTGTGTGTGTGTCTAAAATATCTGTACTCATTTTTTATCAGAGGTGGTCAGTGACCCTGAAGCGCATGCTGTTGTTTTGATATCTTGTAAGAGAACTATGTCTGAATCAGTTTGTGAGTTATCATCATAATCTTATGTAGAATAGTGTTAAAGAACTTTGCTGACTGTGGTAGTGAGTTATTTGATATGCCTGAATGCTGTATATTGAACATTCTCCACACAAACTTACAAGCCCCCCCCCCCCCGGGTATTAACTTCTGATTTAAAACTATATAGCTAAGTAACTGATCATCAATTGTTTTAGTGGAACTTTGTGCTTGGGAGTTTCTCTATGGCTCTGACACAGGATTTAACTGCATTCCTTAAATGTTATAAAGTGGTCAAAAATAACTTATTTCATTAAACCAGTGACACTCCTCAGGATTAAAATGAATGCTTCTTGTTCTTAAGATCCGTTTAATATAGTAGAAATACTTGCAACATGTTCTTCTTAAGTGCCACAAAACACTAATAAGTCATCAACAAATGCTATGTATCATCCTAGACATGCATAAACCTAATTTTCTTTCCTTTGGGACTCATCTTGTGCTGAAGAAAACCAAATAGCACTTATAAAATGTTACAAGAAGTAGGTCTCACCAATAATCCACAGTAAATTTGCTTGTCTTTGGACAACCCGATATCCAAATAGCCAAAATAAACATCTAACTATAAACATGTAGGAGAAAACGCATGAAAGATGTAAATTCATGATCAGAAGGGTCTTAAATCATGCTCCTCCCCTCCTCATCTTTTTTCCTCTTTTTCAGTTTGTCTAAAGTTTTAACATGCCTTACTGTTATTGGCAAGGCATTCTATTTTGCTCTTACCCTTTGAAAAAAACAAGCTTTTCTTCTTTAAGCCTTACAAATGTTGACTTTCAAATTAATACTCTTGTCCTTTCAATGTCTTCCCATATTTACCTTTTCCGTGCACATACACTCCAAAAGGGGATTTATTTACTAATATTAGATTATTCCATTGTTTTCCTGTTGAGAATGGAATAAAGTTCCTAACTGCTTCAAACACTCCTCATAAGATGCATTCTTCATACGAATAATCCTTCTGTGAAATTCTTTGGAAGTGTTCTTCTACCCTACTACTTTACTGTTTTATCATATCCCTTGAGTGGTCTATGTATTTAAACAGATGTCTAACATGAGATGAACACACTTGAGGGATAACAGAGGAGCTCTTATTGGTTACAAAATACAGTGCAGATCCTAGTTTACTTTGGGCTTTGCTCAGTATGTTGCTAATATATGGGCAGATCTAACAGGAAACTACCTAAATGTTTCCCAAGTGATTCTTTATTGATGTTGACCTCATCTGCCTATTCTGTTACTATTTGATGTCCTCTGATAACAACAACGTTCTCTAGATTATCTCTAACTTTTTGGTTTCAAACCCTTGTATTAAATAATCCTGAAACTGCCATATTCCCTGATAATCTTCACTGCTGGTTATACATGCCCTCAGCTTTATGTCATCAGCATATTCTGCATACTGAAGTTTAGCTGGCATAAGTAGAGTGCAAATGCAAGGAGGGCCAAATAGACAGTTTGTAATCTTAACTCTTTATTTTCCTGTTGATGAACCAGTCACCTAACCAATTAACTATCAAGTGAGGAATGCCACACTGTTCTGTTTATTTTTTCAACAATATGATACGATCTAATGTGTGAAAGATGCATGAAAATCTAGAAAAAAAATGTTCACCTGTAGACTATTATTCATAGCTTCCGACATGACTTCCTAGAAATGTAAACAATTGGTCACCATTGGCATCCCCACTTATAGACATGTTGTATATAATCTTTAGTGACATTACTGGCCATTTGTTTCTCTCTTTGTTTCTTTGCTTGTTTATTTATTTGTATTTGTTTACCAGGGCAATGCACTGTTCAATACTGACCAATATCTGGCTCAGCCTGGGTGAAAAACAAAACATTTCACAAACAAGAAAAGGCAGAAATGTTAAGTAATAACAGGGTGTTTCACACTGGCTACATAGAAAAACTGTATAGTTAACAAGCAGAGTGCAATTTACAGTAGATTCATTACTTTCTAAAGTGGGTCAACCTTCAGTAATTGTGTGACAGGAAAAATGGAAATAAGAAATAAATAATGTGTTAAGTCATATGTCCTGTACCGAAGCAGGAGCATTTGGTTTAGATGATGAGATGCTTTTTTGAATTGGATTCTGAATTTGGAGTAATTGTTGATTTTTTTTATGTCGATGGAGATAGAATGACAAAGAGTGGATGCGTGAGAGGAGAATGCATGTTCAGTGTTGTGGAGTTTGGTTCTAGGGGTAATGAGAGTTAGTATGACAGAGCATGTGCAGTGCTGTGGAGTTTGGTTCTAGGGGTAATGAGAGTTGGTGTGACAGAGCATGTGCAGTGCTGTGGAGTTTGGTTCTAGGGGTAATGAGAGTTGGTGTGACAGAGCATGTGCAGTGCTCTGGAGTTTGGTTCTAGGGGTAATGAGAGTTGGTGTGACAGAGCATGTGCAGTGCTGTGGAGTTTGGTTCTAGGGGTAATGAGAGTTGGTGTGACAGAGCATGTGCAGTGCTGTGGAGTTTGGTTCTAGGGGTAATGAGAGTTGGTTTGACAGAGCATGTGCAGTGCTGTGGAGTTTGGTTCTAGGGGTAATGAGAGTTAGTATGACAGAGCATGTGCAGTGCTGTGGAGTTTGGTTCTAGGGGTAATGAGAGTTGGTGTGACAGAGCATGTGCAGTGCTGTGGAGTTTGGTTCTAGGGGTAATGAGAGTTGGTGTGACAGAGCATGTGCAGTGCTGTGGAGTTTGGTTCTTGGGATAATGAGAGTTGGTGTGACAGAGCATGTGCAGTGCTGTGGAGTTTAGTTCTAGGGGTAATGAGAGTTGGTGTGACAGAGCATGTGCAGTGCTGTGGAGTTTGGTTCTAGGGGTAATGAGAGTTGGTGTGACAGAGCATGTGCAGTGCTGTGGAGTTTGGTTCTAGGGGTAATGAGAGTTGGTGTGACAGAGCATGTGCAGTGCTGTGGAGTTTGGTTCTTGGGATAATGAGAGTTGGTGTGACAGAGCATGTGCAGTGCTGTGGAGTTTGGTTCTAGGGGTAATGAGAGTTGGTGTGACAGAGCATGTGCAGTGCTGTGGAGTTTGGTTCTAGGGGTAATGAGAGTTGGTGTGACAGAGCATGTGCAGTGCTGTGGAGTTTGGTTCTAGGGATAATGAGAGTTAGTATGACAGAGCATGTGCAGTGCTGTGGAGTTTGGTTCTAGGGGTAATGAGAGTTGGTGTGACAGAGCATGTGCAGTGCTCTGGAGTTTGGTTCTAGGGGTAATGAGAGTTCGTATGATAGAGCATGTGCAGTGCTGTGGAGTTTGGTTCTAGGGGTAATGAGAGTTGGTATGACAGAGCATGTGCAGTGCTGTGGAGTTTGGTTTTAGGGGTAATGAGAGTTGGTGTGACAGAGCATGTGCAGTGCTGTGGAGTTTGGTTCTAGGGGTAATGAGAGTTGGTATGACAGAGCATGTGCAGTGCTGTGGAGTTTGGTTCAAGGGGTAATGAGAGTTGGTGTGACCGAGCATGTGCAGTGCTGTGGAGTTTGGTTCTAGGGGTAATGAGAGTTGGTGTGACAGAGCATGTGCAGTGCTGTGGAGTTTGGTTCTTGGGATAATGAGAGTTGGTGTGACAGAGCATGTGCAGTGCTCTGGAGTTTGGTTCTAGGGGTAATGAGAGTTGGTGTGACAGAGCATGTGCAGTGCTGTGGAGTTTGGTTCCAGGGATAATGAGAGTTAGTATGACAGAGCATGTGCAGTGCTGTGGAGTTTGGTTCTAGGGGTAATGAGAGTCGGTGTGACATAGCATGTGCAGTGCTATGAAGTTTGCTTCAAGGGGTAATGAGAGTTGGTGTGACAGAGCATGTCCAGTGCTGTGGTGTTTGGTTCTAGGGGTAATGAGAGTTGGTGTGACAGAGCATGTGCAGTGCTCTGGAGTTTGGTTCTAGGGGTAATGAGAGTTGGTATGACAGAGCATGTGCAGTGCTGTGGAGTTTGGTTCTAGGGGTAATGAGAGTTGGTGTGACAGAGCATGTGCAGTGCTGTGGAGTTTGGTTCTAGGGGTAATGAGAGTTGGTATGACAGAGCATGTGCAGTGCTGTGGAGTTTGGTTCAAGGGGTAATGAGAGTTGGTGTGACAGAGCATGTGCAGTGCTGTGGAGTTTGGTTCTAGGGGTAATGAGAGTTGGTGTGACAGAGCATGTGCAGTGCTGTGGAGTTTGGTTCTAGGGGTAATGAGAGTTGGTGTGACAGAGCATGTGCAGTGCTGTGGAGTTTGGTTCTAGGGGTAATGAGAGTTAGTATGACAGAGCATGTGCAGTGCTGTGGAGTTTGGTTCTAGGGGTAATGAGAGTTGGTGTGACAGAGCATGTGCAGTGCTGTGGAGTTTGGTTCTAGGGGTAATGAGAGTTGGTGTGACAGAGCATGTGCAGTGCTGTGGAGTTTGGTTCTTGGGATAATGAGAGTTGGTGTGACAGAGCATGTGCAGTGCTGTGGAGTTTGGTTCTAGGGGTAATGAGAGTTGGTGTGACAGAGCATGTGCAGTGCTATGGAGTTTGGTTCTAGGGATAATGAGAGTTGGTGTGACAGAGCATGTGCAGTGCTGTGGAGTTTGGTTCTAGGGGTAAAGAGAGTTGGTGTAACAGAGCATGTGCAGTGCTCTGGGGTTTGGTTCTAGGTGTAATGAGAGTTGGTGTGACAGAGCATGTGCAGTGCTGTGGAGTTTGGTTCTATTGGTAATGAGAGTTGGTGTGACAGAGCATGTGCAGTGCTGTGGAGTTTGGTTCTAGGGGTAATGAGAGTTGGTGTGACAGAGCATGTGCAGTGCTCTGGAGTTTGGTTCTAGGGGTAATGAGAGTTGGTATGACAGAGCATGTGCAGTGCTGTGGAGTTTGGTTCTAGAGGTAATGAGAGTTGGTGTGACAGAGCATGTGCAGTGCTGTGGAGTTTGTTTCTAGGGGTAATGAGAGTTGGTATGACAGAGCATGTGCAGTGCTGTGGAGTTTGGTTCTAGGGGTAATTAGAGTTAGTGTGGCTTGAGAGTAGAGTCTGAGGGTGTATGAGGATTTTTTCTATGAAGTTTGATAGCAAGGGGGGGTCAAGGAGAATAAATGTGTGAAGCTGGAGTAGCTTGTAGAGTTGGGATAATAACATTAGGTTAGATCTTTGTTTTATGAATAACAATTTGGCTTTTTTAAGATGTGTTTGATCTAAAGTTTTACTAATAAGTAATCTTTCTATGATTGCATGAACCAAAATGAGGAGACTAAGAGGCATATAACACCACCTCATTAGAATTACCATTCCTGTTATATGAGAAAAGCATCTGCATTCCTGTACTCTGTCGGACATAGTCCTTATTTTTAAACTCCTTTTTATCAGAAAGATGAAGATCAGTGGGTATTTACTTCCAGACTTCTTGCACAGTAAAGAAGTTTGTAACTGTTAACTTAGCTACCTCATAAATGTAATTAAAGATTAATGTGGCTTATGATAGCTTTGTTTCTTTCTCTAGAATCCAAACATAGCCAGTGATTATCTGTTTTGGGATACTTCACCCAGCCTCTAAAATATTAGGTGTGATAGCCAAAACAGTAGTTCAAGTGTAGGTTAGTACAAATGTTATGAAGTAATTTCAATGAGTTTGTCTTTCCTGATCGGTAAGTACTGATTTAAGTTTGCATAAGAGCAGTAGACAAAAGTGTAAATGTGTAAATAGTTTGAGAGTTATATACACATGGAGGGGGTTGGGAGTAAAACTTGGAGAAAATTTAGAGTAAGAATGAGTGTAGCTAGAAAGTAGATACTTATTTTTTGGGGAGATGGGAGAAGATTGGTACTATAAAAGAAGCGGGGTGTGAAGGACATGAATGACTGAATGGGGCAGGAATATAAGAGTATAGATGTGAGAGACATTAAGATTTGCACTGGGTGCAATGAGGGTGGACAGGATTAGGAATAAGTATATTAGAGGGTCAACCCAGGTTGAACGGTTTAGAGACAAAGCCAGAGAGGTGAGATTGCTTTGGTTTGGACATGTGATGAGGAGGGATGCTGAGTATATTGGGAAAAGGATGCTAAGGATGAAGCTGCCAGGTAAGAGGAAAAGAGGAAGGCCTAAGATAAGGTTTATGGATGTGGTGAGAGTGGACATGCAGGTGGCTGGTGTGACAGAGCAAGATGCAGAAGACAGGAAGAAATGGAAACAGATGATCCGCTGTGGCGACCCCTAACGGAAACAGCCAAAAGAAGAAGAAGAAGATGTGAGAGACGTTAGATGGACTAGAGAACAGAATGGAGGGGAAAAGGGGTAGAATAAAGAGTAGGAGACAAGTTGGGAATGAGGGTGATAACAAACAATAAGGATAAGTTGGGATGTTCAGCTATCCTGGGAAGGGAGTGCAGTGACATATCCAGCTGTGAGTGAGGTAGGTTATAACTAATGATTTAAAGTAAGAGATGCAGTTGATGTTATGTAGTGTTAAAGGCAAACAATTCCAACATTTGGATATAGATGAGGAGTAGACAGCATCACAATATGAATTATTTGTTGGGGTGATGGTAGCCAGGAATTTATCTGATGTTCTAAGAGAATGGAGTGAGCAATACCAGTTGTTCTTGGAGAGGGGCAGTTATCTGGAGTGAGTAGTATTTTATGAACTTATTTTACTTGGTTCAGTTTAAGGATGTTGTGAAGTTCATGGCAGTTCAGTAGTTGTAAGGTTAATAAAATGTTTCATCTGTAACTTTTGAATCACTGTGTAAGGTACATTCATCAAGACATTCTCCAGTATCTTGAAGCACATCTGCAAATTCTTGTAGAATACTGCATTGTGGACCTGCTTCTGTGTAAACTGGCAAGATGTGATTTCATTTGAGGTAAAGCACTCCTTCAGATTGAACACAGTTGGTAATTGTTGCATGAGTGGATTATGTTCTCTATCCTGGTACTAGTAATACATGTTTTATAAGCCTTTACATTCTGTATTTCACCTCCAAATTCCTGCACGGTAATGGTAGCCTGGATATGCATTTGGACTCACAGTAACTAACTGAAGGTACCATGATCACCATGCAAAACAACAGAAAACATAAAAGTCAACATTGTAAAACATTAACTTTTTCAAAGAAAATGTTTTTTGTACTCTCCCCATCTGTAAACATACTGTGAGATTGTTCAACCTTGGGTATAAGGGAAAATCTTTGTTCGGTATAAGGGAAAAAACTTCCTTACCCCCAAGGTTCTATGATCTCAACAGGCTCAAGCTAACATATGCAGTTAAATGTAATCTGACAAAAAAAAAATCACCAAACCCCATTTCAAAGTAACATCAGTGTTATGTATGTATCCCTATAGGTTTCCACTCAAACATCAGATCACTTGCTTCATACCATTGCAAGTGATAGTCTCATAACAAAGCAAGATCATCCACATTCAAGTTTCTCAAAATTCTGCTTTGAACCAGCTCAAGATAAGGAGTTCTAATTGGGTGGAGGAGCTCCTCTAGGAAGTGATGGTTTGATCAAGAAGCTGGTCTACTACCGTGTCTGAGGTCATCCCTCCCAGTTACCATACCAAGTCTAATGACTGCCCATTTTTGTGGTTAGCAGTGGTGATCTAAACATAATAAGTTTGCGGCAGCATCTTGTAAGACACAGAAATGCATTATTGGTGTAGTCACCCAAATTTAACCAGTCTGAGTGTTCCAGTACTTAGTTAATGAGAAAGTCTGTGAACTCTTTAAAAATATCTTCACATTACTGGATGGATGATATATGAGGAAGACTTTGCTGCTTCTTTCTATTCCCAGGATATATTCAAAGAACAGGTAGACCTACCAAAGACTTACACAATCTCTAAGATAAGTAAAGCCCAGCTCTACCTCCATCTTGTTCTGTCTAGCACAGTATGTAATGGAGAAGCTTGATAGAATAAAATAACTGTAGCACAATGTGGCCAAAGTTAGAATCCAACCAGAGCTTGTAAAAGCATGGTCAGTTTCTTGAAAAAAAGAATCATCAATAATAGAAGGCTTATTGTAAGCAGACCTCACATTCACATATAGTACTCTGTATAAAACCAGCTGAGCGTGATTTCCTGATACAGGCCTGCAGTCCCAAGCATATGACAGAGACAGAACAATCACCCTGTCGCTGGGAGGACTTGTTGACTCCACACAGAAGACAAAGTGTTTAGAGTCTGTTTTACCAAACAAAACGGTTTGATAAAATGGTCTTATAAAACAAACAAACAAAAAAATAAATAAATAAAAGGGGGACTGCACCCTGACCCCTTTCTACTTATAGGTACACCAACTCCTAGATTTTGTAATAACAGAGAAACAGGAAAATTCCCCTACGTCTAGTATTCTTTGAACTCACAAAAATATTGGTATCTCGCTCATTCTGTTCGACGAATTTTCTCATCTTAGAATGCATTCAAACAGAATGACATTCAACTACGTTGACTGTACCCCATAAAACACACCTTCATGAAATATAAAGTGAATAGAACTCAAATAAGCTAAACAAACTGCTGTGGTGTAATTGAATATACTGACCAAACAGGGGGTTAACAAAAACGCAATACATACTGTCGCTCTCCTGCTTTGGACACAATAGAAGAGTCTTCATGGGTTCTGTTTAAGCAGCTTTATTTTATACAAACACATCACGATAGAAGTTTACTGACTTTAACTTAAGTAACTTATATACAAACTAACTCCAGTAATCATACATGCTTACTCCCTGGCTGCAGTCTCAAAATGACCTTAGGAATGGCACGTGCCTGGCATTTATAAGTGCACACTCAGTCTTTGATGTGCTTCTTAAAGACACGGCACAAGGCACGTGCACTCTGTACCACAAAGAAAAACATTTTACAGTCTTTATGATACAACTAAAATCCGCTGTTATGAAGGACTCAAGACTGCAGACCGGTATCAAGTTTTCATGAAAAATTTGAGGTGATTACACTTCTGTTATCACTTACCTTAATGTAGCTCACAGCTTAACTTAGAGACCACCACTGTGAGAAAGGCTTAATGGATATATGTGTACTCCATATTTAAACAGTTAAATCGGAAACAAGAAGGCCTCTTATCTGTGGCAGTCCCTGTTATTAGTCATAGGTTGAATGAGAAGGAATGGCACAAAATGGCATTTTAGACATCTAGTAGGAATTTTTCATGATAACAGGATCAAAAGATCAGACAACCCATACCAAATGACAAAAACACAACTTGTCCATAGCTTTAAGACAGCATAAGGTATAACCAAGCACTTCATCTCTCTGAGAAAAACAACATAGCAATTATCCATAGGCAAAGAAAAAATCTCCATTGAGGTTGCCAAATAAGGATTCCGATGAATGCAGCCTCAGCCTACCAGCTGACTGAATTTCATGAAACAGATTGCATATTTAGCAAACTAATATTTAGGAGAGAGGAGAGAAAGTTAAATGAAGTCAAGCAAATGCTCAAACGTTGCAGCAGCCCAAAAATGGCAATAATCCAAGCTTGCTGATTTTAAATGGAAGTAGTTCAAATCTCAATAATGTTCATATCCAAGCCTAAAAAAGTGGCATAAAAGGTAAAATCTCAATGCCAGTGCTAAGGACACAGACAATTAATATAAGCTACAAAGCCATACTAGGCCCAAAATGTTGAATTTCACTGAAATATCAAATAAAAGTTTTAATTTAAGTTTGATTTACTCATTTGGTAACTAAGTAAACTGGTCTTTCTCTGACCAGTTTCAGTCATACTCATGGCCACAATGACAAGGTTAAATTCAATATATAAAGGCAATTTACAGTAGCAGTCAAATAGCATGTCTTTTACAGGAAAATTGAGCACTTGGAGAAAGGCCATGCAGACATAGGGAGAACATCAGAACTATAAAAACATGGTAACCTGAGGTGAGGGCTAAACAGCCTTGTCTTGGAAGACACAAACAGCGAAACCACACAGATGTGAGCATGAACACTTCATGCAATGACCAGAGGTCAAGGCTAAACCCCCTAGGACCCTAAAACTGTGAGGAAGAGCTATTTTATTATTGTGTTAACCTGACAAGTGGACTGGTTGAACCTATTTATCCATAATTAGGGCTAGTGGTACATGTCTAGAAAACTATAAAATGACATTGTTGTATAACAAACAGAAAATACAATGACATTTAGTGCCACATAATGCAACATGACAATTAATAGCAGACTGATACAGAATAAGCAATAACTCAAATACACTCAATAGTTACTTTAAATGGGTGGCCACAGTTCTTTACTAATTAGCCATCATTTTGTCCAAATATATATTGCACATAATTCATTGAATCAAATGTTATCATTTTTTTATTTTATTTATTTATTTTATTTTACATTTGTTGACCAGGCTAGTCTAACTGGATATATGTCCATTTTCAGTAGCGGCTCGGGGAGAAAAGCTCCAAGCATAGGCAGTAACAAAACATAGAATATATACAATAGTAACATGAGAATACTATACATTGTTTAGATTGTACATGAGATAAATTTGCACAGAGTCTAATAGTAGGTTTAAGCTAAGATTAAAAATCCGAGAAAAAGCAACATAGGAGAGAAAATCAAATATAGAGTTTTTTTTTTTTTTTTTTTTAATACTAGGAAGGAAAAATCTCGTTAGGTTACCTTAGTTGTTAATAAGGTAGGGAACATAGAACAGTAGAGTAGAGAAGTATAGGGAGTGCAACAGGGGGCACTGAGGTATCAGTCCAGGTTAGAGCAAGGACAAAGCCAATGTATTTTAAGAAATTCTTTCAGGTGTTTTTTAAAAAGCAGTGAGGAAGCAAGAGTTGAGAGTTCACTTGGAAGCTGGTTACAGGTTTTTCCCACTGTGTTGGTGAAAAGTGAGTCCCCAGCTTTGCTGTTAGATTTTATAGTGGAAACTAGAAGCTTATTAGCTGAGAGTAATGTTGCAAGATTTTTATAGGGAGTTATCAGATTAGTGAGGATTGGGGTATTATTAGGGTGGTAGAGGATATTTTGTGTGATAATAAGTTGTTGACAAAGTAGTTGGTTCTGCAGTTCTAACCATCCCAGTTGTTTGAGGTTGTGACAGTGGTAAGCTCTGAAAGGAGAGCCAATGGCGAATCTGGCTATGTTATTATAGCTGGTTGATAGTTTGTTAAGGTTGTTCTTAGAAAGACTGGTATATATGGCAGAAGCATAGAATAGGGTAGAGAGCAGGTGGGTCTGGGCAATAGTGGTTCTGGCTATTGGGATAAGGAAGAGTTTGATTCTATAAAGGGAGCCTAGTTTTCTTTTGACAGTCTTTATGGTAGTATTTATATGGTCATCATAGCTAAGGTCATTGTCTATTGTTATTCCCAGGAGATGGGTTGTAGTGTCAGGGGAAATGCTAGTTCCATTATTAGAGGTTACTGAGAAGTGAATTTGTGGTGACTTTTGAGTAGCAGCAAAGAGCAATAGTTTTGTTTTTTTGGGGTTCAGGAAGAGGCAGTGTTCCATGAACCAAGTTTCAACAATGTTAAATATTGTCTGGATCAGGGTCTGGATCGAGGTTGTGGACTTGGCTGAACATATTAGAGTTGAGTCATCTGCATATTGAATGCAGGTGGCTAGAGGAATTTTGGCATTTAGATCATTAATAAATATTGAAAAGAGAAGACTGCCTAAAATAGAACCTTGAGGTACTCCAATGTTCACAGGCAGGGGTGTAGAAAGATTATTATCCCAAAGCACAGCTTGCTGTCTGTTTTCTAAGTAAAATGCAAACCAGAGTAATGCTTGTATGTTAAGTGACTTGGCTTTTAGTTTTTGTTTCTGTTTTGAAATGTTATTAATTTATTAAAACAATTCATTGTAATATTATTAATGTAAAATTGCAATAAAAATCTACTGAGTAAAAAAAGGCACTTAGCAAATTCTTTCACTCCAAAGACTCTGACCTGCTTGGGTTCCTTTTTTTCTAACAGACAGTTCATTTTAAATACTACAAGACTTCCCTAGTAGGCTTTACTTGGTTGTCAAAGGGAAATCAACATAATGTCAATATGTTACCAAGTTTATATCTGAGCATTATTACTTTACAGCTATTTCAGAAACCTCCATTAACACTTCACACAGTGATAAGGTTTAAAAAATAATGCAGTCACCATTTTTCAGTGCACTCATTTCAGAATTGCCTGAAATATATATTTTTCAGAAAGCCAGCACACCATTGTTTCTGAATACAGGTTTTCCATTGCCATAATTTTTTTCCGGCTCTCTGTACATCACGTTTTATAAGAGCATCACTTGTCCATGCTACCATTGAGGAAATTCACAACAGATTTCCCCAAATTACAAGTAATTTGAAATTATGATACTTCATACTTCAATTTTATTTCTACATTTAAAATGCAGTAAGCAATATTTTATTAGTCAAAAAATTCAACAAAACTTAGTAGTAATGTTTCCCAGATTCAGTAAGTTCTTTCTTGAGTGCATCTATCCAGACACATGCAACAACTGGAAAGCCCACAGAGGTACCTTACAAAAAGGATACAAGACCTAAACAAAATGTCCTACAAGGATCGACTCAGACCCTGTTATTACAATCGGTATCCTAAAGACTGCTAAGAGGTGACCAGTGTCTGGCATGCAAGGCATCCTCCAACCCATTACTGATGGATTTATTGATACCAGCAAGTCAAATGGCATCAAAGATACTCAGACTGTGGATCTAAACCTCTTCTATAACATCAACAGAATGGTTTGGAGGGGAAGGAGTATTTTTCAAAGGACTCTCCATCCAGATAAAACAAAGTTCATCCCTGTCTGTTTTCAAGCACAACTTAGATGTATAGATGGGAAACAGAAGAGTTACCCAGGACTGCCTCTAATGGACAGAGACAGGTTCTAAATGCTTTATCCCATGTATGGATACCCTCAACTTATCTATGGTATGATCCCAGTTATTATCTTTAGGGGTAATATATAATTATAAACCACGGGATGGGTAAAGACAATCTATAACCAAATGGGATAGGTTATTTTGAGCACTAAAACGGAAATTAGCTAGGCTTAAAATGCCCCACAAGGGCAGCTAGCCTATTACTTACCTATGAACCTATGCTGTAAGAGCATTTCTAAGCCTACAACTGTTCAGCACTTTTGAGTCCAATTTAACAAGCAGCAATTTAAATTTGCATTTCACTCTGAGTTTATTAAACATGGTTCACTCCATCAGCTTGTAACCAAACTTCTTTAAAAACATCATCAAGCTAGTAGTTAGTTAAAATGTCATTCAACATCACTTTCCTGGGAGGACTGCTCACCCACATTTCAGTATACACTCTAAAATTCACTTTTGTTAAAGTTACAGCTACTTACAAGTATTTCCGTACCTCAGAACAAATCACACCAGAAACTATACAAATGAATTTAACACTTTTGTCTACTTATTTAATACAATTTCACCAAAATGACAAATACAAATAAATCAGTCCTTACACAGCATACAAAAATTACCTGACCAATCACTTTCTTTATGAATGAGAAATATTTATTATCTCAACTCATTTAATTATATAGTAATACAATAAAATGAGTTGAGATAATAAATATTTCTCATTCATAAAGAACATACATAAATAATACATTGAGCCAGATTCAATAACACCTACACTAAATGTACACTAAATGTACATGATCTGTGTATTCCAGAATATCCCTACCACATTATTTTTTGTGCTTTCTAGTCACCCAGAAATATTACAGTAAGTGCACATGTAGTCTACTCTTTGTGGTAACCGTTATGAATCTGTGTCTATATTTAAAGCTAAAAGAATATCAGCAGGAAAACTAAAATTAGCAGGAAGAAGGTGTGTTATGTCTGTGTTGTCTGTTCGCTCAGAAAAGCATACACTTAGTGTAAGCTTTATTGAATATCAATCTAATATAACATTTTTGTAACCTTTTATCTTTTAAAAATGCTTTTAATTAGTTACTCCATTAAGTCTAGGTACTTTGTCTAAGCTGCAGAATAGTCTCTAATGGCTCAACTTTGTTCTTATAATTTCTTTTGCTGAGATCTACACAAACATGGTCCAAAACAAAAAAAAAATATTTCTTACAGTTTAAACAATCCATTTTATGCCTATGTAATGCATTACTGGTGGTGTTACCAGTTTTTATATCATAAGCATGCTCCAGTATACATTTGCCTAACTTCTTTGTGGTCATCCCAATAATAAAGCATCACAAAATGAACACAGTCAAATAAATAATTCTTTTTAAATTACAATTATAATGTGCTTTAGCATGAATAGTTTTAGCACAGTGTTAAATATAAATGAGTTTGTCAGAGAAAATAAACTTACATACACTGCATTGTCCACATTTATATGTTTCATACAGTCATAGGAAATCATAAATTTATCCGTGGTGTTACCTACGTCTCTGTTAGAGAGAGGAAGCTTGTAAATGCTTGACCAGTCATGCTCAAGTTTATATACACCCCCCCACATAACGTATGGAACCAATACCATTCTAATATTTTTTTCTGGGAGGCATAGCTAGGCTTAAAAATGAGTCATTAGCCTGGTATTCTCCTATGATCCTATGAAATTAGTTGCTTTCCCTTCATCAACAGGGAGCACGGCATTCTCTTGCAGGTAATAACCTTTGCTTTGGAGATGCTAATCTTTATTGCAGGTGCTTCAATCTTGGCAGTAAATGGCTCCAGTGACCACAGTAAATTACTGGACGTTGCGTTTTCTTGACGATAAAACAAAGAAGCAGCTGTTATACCCTGATACTGGACACTCTCTACACATTTGTTATGCCTTGCTATCCCGTCAATGAAAATCATGGCCAGGAGGGAAACAGCACATTTCTGGCAAAGTCTGATGCCCACCTTTAATGCTTTTGTCCTAGCATGTAGAAGGTGGGTGAGCACAACACTTGGTCCTCAAATGCAAAGGTTCAAATCCTGGCAGCAGCAGCAGCCCTTGGACTCCATACTGTTGTAACACCTTCCACAGGACAGTGCAGGATATATTGTGTTATAGCTACTATATGAAACGCATGTAATTGGTACTAGGAAATTCCCATAATCCTTTCAACACCTTTACAAGGGCAAAAATTTGATTTACTGTTTCATGAACAAAACACAATCCATATTACTTCTCCTGAATCAGAGCTTAACTGTCAAAAGTCTAATTTCCGCAAACTAATTAAAGCTTTCCCAGGAAAGTGGATGAGTGTAAATTGGGGGGAAAATCCTGTCTCTTTTTGAAAATTGGGGTAACCACCTCAGTTTTTCTAGTCCTGAGGTGCTGTCCCTACTTTATATGTTAAAGAGACACAGTATCCATGACAACCTGACAATATCCAGAACCTGCGGCAGTTCCAGCGAAGGACTCATCCACTCCAGTGGTCTTGTAACTGAAAAACTGCTCAGCTGCTGCAGTGACCAGTCCACAGATATGAACTTGACCTCATTGGATGCTTATGTTATATCTTTCTAAGAAGAGAGCATGTTCTATGCGTTAAGGAATTCTACAAGTATTCTTTTAATTTCCTGATATTTCCAGTCAAGTTCAGTGTTTTTCCATCCTGGTCAAGATTAACCTTTGCAGTGTCACACCTTCTCTTCTTGGCTTGCTGGATGGCTTGCAGGACCTCTATGATGTCATCAGAAAATCCTTCTTTCTTGCCTTGCCAAATTCCCCCTATACCAGGTCCTTTACTTTGGCAACTGCCACTGCAGGTGCTTCTTGGTTTGTTGGTTCTACTGGCCAGAAGGTCTAGCACTATATAGAAGGCCTCTTTCTTTAGCTTGATTCAGTCCTTCATTACTACTACCCACCAGCAGGTCCTTGAGTTACCTGCCTTACAAGCACTGACCACCTTTCTTATACAGTTCTTTATCACTACTACTGCTACCGTGCCTTCAACAGGGTCCATTCAAGCTCCATGCCACTAACCTCCTCTGATATAGGGGATTAGCTATTCAGGAGGGTTTCCTGGGTTTGTCCTCTCCTTGGGCCACTTTGGAAATGGGGCCTTTAAGTAGGCTCAGATAGCCTTTCCCAGTTCAAAGGTGACAAAAAAAAAAAAAAAAAATATATATATATATATATATATATATATATATATATATATATGTATGTGTGTGTGTGTGTGTGTGTGTGTGTGTGTGTGTGTGTGTGTGTGTGTGTGTGTGTGTGTATATATATCTATGGGTCTAGGATATATGGCCGAAATCCATTTGGCCGAAACTTTCTGACATAGGGTCCAAATCGCCGAAAATCCATTTGGTCAAAAATCCATTTCACCAAAAACACTAATGACAGTGTATATACCCTGTTCCCCATTGTAGTGTGATCTCAGAGTGAGAATAATAAAGTAGGGGGGTGTGGGGGGTGAAGCCCCCACCTACTTAGGTTTAGAACTACTTCCTGATAGTATGAATAGCAACTAGACAATATTAAATAATGGCAAACATTACTAAACTGAACTGGGTGGGGGGCTATGCACCACACACCACCCCTTGTGGGGGGTTGCACCCTCCACCCCCCTACTTGATTATTCTCACTCTGAGATCGCACTACAGTGGGGAACAGGGCATATACACTGTCATTAGTGTTTTCGGCCAAATGGATTTTCGGCGATTTGAACCCTATGTAACAAATTTTCGGCCAAATGGATTTTCAGCCATATATCCTAGACCCATATATATATATATATATATATATATATATATATATATATATATATATATATATATATATATATACAGTGTGTACAGGGTAACATTAATGTGTACAGCACCTTAATGGAAGTGGTGCTTAAAAACTATTTGTTTTACGAGGGACAGTACTATAAGCTTGTGCCCCCATGTTTGCTAGCTATGTCATGTCATACTGGGAGAAAAAATCCATTTTTCATAGTCAATTTAGGGATGATATTGTGTTTTTTTACCCGATAACTGGATGACATGTTTTTGCTGTGGAAAGGTATGCAAAAAAGTTAACAGAATTTTTGAATTACATCAATGAAACTGTGAATTTTTTTGAAATTTACATACGAATACAGTAAAGAAAAAATAACTTATTTAGACATTGAATTGAGGGTTGATTCACAGGAAACAAGGTTTGTGTCTAGGATTTATAGGAAATCCACTTTTTCTAATTCATATTTGAATTATACCAGTTGCCACCCAAACCATCATAAAAAGGCAATTGTTAAGGGCCAATTGGTTAGGGCAGCCAACATGGTTAGTTTGGATAGAGAATTTGAGGAAGAACTGGAACTTATTTCCAATATGTTTTTGAAGAGAGGCTCTCCACTAACCATTGTTGATAATATTAAACAGGGAGTATTCAACAAGAGAAATAAAAGGGTTTATAAGCCTGTCTTAGAGTACATTTATAATGTGAGTTTGACAACAGCTAATAATATTGATAGCAACAATGTGAAGAAAAATATGGGAAGAAGTTTCATTTCTACTTATAATATTGATTCCTTTAATATAGCAACAGTGTTTAAGAAGAATTGGGAAATATTACATATTGATAAGGAAGTGATTAAGGTTATGGGTGATAAGCCTAGTTTTGTTTATAGAAAGGACAGGTCTTTCAAGAAAATTTTGAAGTCTGGCTTATACAGTTTTACAGAAGGAAGTAAAAAGGCCAGAAACTTTAAATGTGGCAGTTGCACACAATGCCCCTATATATTGGTGAATGGCAATAAGTTTTGCCTTAACAGGAAGGACATAACTATCATGGGGCATTGTAATTGTAGAAGTAAAAATGTGGTTTATTTGGGCAAATATTTGGAATGTCAGGCATTTTACATAGAAAAGACTTGTAGGCAATTTAAAGACAGGCTATATGAACATGCGACTGATATAAAAAATATGAAGTTAACTAATACCCTGTATAGACATGTTAAAGAATATCAGAATCATAGGTTTGGATTTTTAGTGATTGAACAAATAGTAAAGGATGCACAGGGGTTTA
>NC_056747.1:1330111505-1330126505 GCF_019279795.1 Protopterus annectens
CGTAAGCTCACTGTAAAGACTAAGGGCCCCGTACGTAAGCTCACTGTAAAGACTAAGGGCCCCATACGTAAGCTCACTGTAAAGACTAAGGGCCCCGTATGTAAGCTCACTGTAAAGACTAAGGGCCCCGTATGTAAGCTCACTGTAAAGGACTCTGCAGTCACCCAAGTGAGATGACAATGGTATAGCTCTGCTGTAGGCATTTGATTGTCTGTGGCAGATTTCATTTTTCTTTCTTGTATGAATACGTATTTGCCTTTTGGCCTAGGCCATGGCTGAAATGGATCCAAGGCCCATTTCACTTACATGGTTGACAAATATATAAAATGAATCATGATTAAGTCTAAAGATGGTAATAAGTTCCACACCTGGGCAGTACTTTCTTAAGATGGAAATTATATGATTTGACAATGGCTGCTAAGTTGTTTATAAGAGTCAGGCTGTCACTGGGAATCACACTCAGGTCTCAGATATATGATACAAACTCCAGTCTGTTCCTGATGGCTATAGTTAATTATAGAAAGTTGTAACTGACAGACAGTGACAAGTATCACTTCAGTTTTAGGTGGGTTATGCTTTAATTAACTTAATGTAATCTAATGAAGGATCAAGAGTAACCGGGACCATTGGATGGAGAACTGGAAATTTACCCATGGTTCATAGGTTCATAGGTGCGTCCTAGGCTAATGGCCCTGGAGCCTTTACAAGCCTAGCCCATAGGATTACCCTGGCATCGTACCACCCGACCTTAGTTCCCAATGCCTCTGTCGAGTAAAGCCACTGGAGTGATCTCTGGGGTGAATTTTCTATTTCCCATCCACTCATCAAGATTTCTCTTGAAAAGGGCCAGTGAGGTGCTCTGCTTGACATGTATGGGAAGTCTATTCCATAGCATGGACCATCTTTGAGTTATGAAGCTGTCCCTCCAGCATGTTCTGTTGATTGTGGTAATGAGGTTGAGGTCTCTACAGCATGTGATGTGGAGGGATTGGGATTTCTTTAGATGTAGCATTTTTTTAACAGAGCTGGGTCAGACATGGTCTGGTACTAATGTCTCTGTTAGACTGAGGCATCCTGTAAATACTTGACCAACCATGCCTAAGCCCACATATACTCCTTAAAATAACCCTAGGGTATCAAACCTTTGTCAGATATATTTGAGATGCATGACTAGGCTTAAAAAGACCCCTGGGGTTGTTAGCCTAGTGATCACCTATGAATATATGAACCTATGGATTCTATACAGTTTTCATGGATGGTAAAGGCAGAGACAAGGAAATATAAAACTGAATATCATCAACATAAGATAGGTAATGAATATACTTTTCAGAAAGCCCCCTAAGTGGCAGGGTGCACACCATAAACAAAAAGGATGTCCAAATGAGGCTATGTGACAGCACACACTTCAGTGTGATACTACTGCAACAATTACTCCAGAAACTACCTGCTGAGTGGGGCCTGACAGTACGAGACAAATCACTCAAGGATGGTGTCACTTACACCACAATTACTTTTCAGATGTCACACCGAGATATCACCGAAGACAAGATTGAATAAAACCGTTGCTCTCTTAACATGTGTAGCCAAATTATTTCCCAAAGAAGGCTATCTCAGTGTAGTGTGTAAGCTTAAAACAGAAGGATATGTATCAAAGAGGTCAATAAATGTCAAACAGTAATGTATCTGCGCATATTCTATCTTTTTGACAGCCTTGTTGCATTGCCCATAAAAGGAAAGTTAGAGAGAGTGTGATAATCTTCCAGCTTATCCAGGCCTAGTGCTGTTTTTTGAGGATGGGCATTATTAAGCCCATATTTAGTGAAGTTAAAAAGACAACAATCCTCAGCAAAGATTAAATAACTTTGAACTGCGAGTTAGAGATTGTCTTCCCTCTCAAGGATTGAAATCAGAGTATATGCAAAGATACAGAAATAGGGTGATCCTAAATGAAAGACCAGCACTGGTAGGATTTTTAATTGAATCTAGAACAGAAGCTGCAGTTAAAAAGGAATAATTAGTAGAGCATATAAAATATTGCATGACAAATATAAGAATCAATCAGAGGAGTTTAGAAAGGATTGGGAAGAGAGATTGGATAAGTAATTCACTAAGAGACAATGGGGGGATATATTTATATCTTCCAAAGATGCAACAAAGTGTAGAAGATTTAGGATCTTTGCTTGGAAGTGTCTACATAAGTATTTTTATAATCCAGTTAGACTCCAAAGAATTTTTCCTCAGGTAGACAGCAAATGTTGGAGGTGTGATGAAGAAGAAAGAGGTAACTGGGAACATATTTTCTGGAAGTGTAATGAGCTGGCAAACTTTAAAGATTCCCCTGCAGACTGCTGTGCCAGAGATACTGGGTGAGCAAACTGATGTAACTAAGGAAATTATTTTTTTTGAGCTATTATACAGAATCGGGTCTGCCTAGACATAGGAATCCCTTGCTTGAGTCTAATTATGGTGGCTGCCAAAAAAGCAATTACTAGAAAATGGAAACCAAAGTCTAAACTAACTTTATTAGAATTAGTGAATATGGAAACAGAGATAAAACAACTGGAATTGGGATCTTTAGAAAAGGGAAGGAGCAAACTACATAGGAAAAATGGGAATTACTGGAGCATTATAAGCAGAGGAGGAACAAGGTTTAAAAGAAGGCAGGATGTGAATGAGCTATGTCGTACTTAATTGACAATGACTGGATACATTATAAGTGATGTATAATATTTGCAGCTACAGTTGTCTCAACGGGGTCTGTGATGCATAATGTTTGCAACTAAAATTGTATTAATGTGGTTTGTTTTTAATTTATACAAATGTAAGATTGCGTATGTCATATTTGATCATTTAATAAAGTTTTTTGTTGTTGTTATTGTTGTTTAAAAATAAATAAATAACTTTGAAATAATAGTAGCATGATTTCAGGCAAGATTTTACCAGCCTTGTAGAACCAGGATCCAGAAGATAATAGGAGGAGTGTAATGATGAAATCAGTCATGTGACCTCTTCAGATTCAGTGCAACCAAACTCAGCCAGCAAAAGTTTGGGTTATTCACATTAGGCACATTGTAAAATACCATGGGTGTATGATAAGGAAAAGATTGTCAGATATTTTATGAGATATGATTGACATATGTTTAAAAAGATATAAACTGAACATTGTTATCTCCAAGAATCATGAAACTTCATCACTTCAGGAGGAAAAAAAATCTACAGGCAGTGAGGTAGGGTGGGGCAGAATGCACAGACTGTATTCCACTTGAAAGAGTAGAGACGGGTGGTCCAATACAGCAGAAAATCTCAATAGACCAAAAAGATAGCATATTATGTCAGATTTCCATTGGGGATACAGAATAATGAGCCCATAAGCTAAGCTTGTGCTCAAGAACGTAATTCTCTTTCCATCTACACTACAACCATTAACCCAGTAACTATGTTGCAAAGAGCTCATCATCAAACCATGACTCACAATGAGTGGTAGACATACCTTTCAACCTCTCAGTGCAAGAAATCTGGACAAAGACCCAATTAATGGGGGGGGACAAGGCCCAAAAATAGGGACATATTTTAAATATTGCTCCTATAAACTTAGAAAGTTGCTAGTATAACAGGTTTTCAATTATTAAGTATTTTAAAGATTTGCAGTCTGAAACTCAAATGTTGTGTTGTGTCTTTCGGCTTATCCCAGTTAGGGGTCGCCACAGCGGAACTCCAGTCCGCTAATGTTTGGTAGTGGATTTTTACGTGCCGAGTTGCCAGCCCTGACGCACAACCTTCAATGAAGGCACGCTCATTCACACATGCCTCCACACAGAAGACGTTCTAGCTGAGAATCGAATGGGACAACGTCTTGCTGTGAGGCAACAACGCTACCGCAGCACCACTACCGCGAGAGTCTGAAACTCAAATGTATGTCACTATTTACTATTATTTAGTTACTTCAATCCTAAATGATTTGCCAAAAAACACACATTTTATAAGGAACAGACCAAAAATATGAGGCAAAAATCTGGACATGCTATGAAAATCGGTAGAGTTGAAAGGTAAGGTGGTAGATTTAGAATTCAGCCCCACTGGCTCAGTGATATCAAAGCATCAATCACAGGTGCAGTATAGCCTACAGCTATGGACACCAAAACATCAGCACTTCAACATCTCAAGGAACTGGTCTGTTACTGGAATCAAGCTGTCACTCTTCGTGTTTTGCAGATCTCTACAATGGATCAGCTCAGTATCAGAGGGCAACACTCATCACCCAGCCTGAAGTAAACCAGGAGATGGTCCAAGCAAGATATGAGTTCCTCTACCAAGTCACTTTTCTCAGAACCCAGTTGGAAGACCAGGTTCTGACAGCATCTAAATCTATGGCTAGTGGTGGTAGCTATATAAGAGGAGATAAAACTTTCTAAAAGGATTGCAAAGTTCTATGGCAAGTTTGCTTGTCCTGTCTTCAACCATAATATTAATTCTTGCAAGACCAGCAAAATAGGGCATTTGTGCACTAGGTAAGGGAGGAAATCAAAGAATTCTTGTAGAAATATCCCTGGGCGTCCAGGTGGACAGTATGTCAGGAAACTGCAGTTTTTTAATCTATTGTTTGCATTTCTCTATAAAATAATTATCCAGGTATAAACACAGCCTCAGGTCACAGGAGTTTTGCTCAGTGTGGGAATAAATGAGTCCCTAATGGCACCTGCCTTACTATGGAATAATGGATAGTTATTAATACAATGTAGTAGCGTTAGTAGCACAATAGGTAGCGTACTTGCCTTTGACGCAAAAGGGTGTGGGTTCTACTCTCATACCATGTAATTCCACACCATTATATTGCAGTGCCCTTTAAGGGGGAATGGGGGTGCTACACTCCTGAGGGCGTCCTCCTTTGTGGGGGTGGGTTTGGCATAATGGTTAAGGTCTTCACCTCATAAACACAAGTAGCAGAGTTTAATTCTGACCTTGGGATATTGGCTAGGCTTAAAATGGCCATTTAAGGCAGTTAGCCTAGTATTCACCGATAAACGTATAAACATTAAGAACCTTTACTAGAGTTCAGAAGGTCACCAAGGCACTGAGAGTTAGGTATCACTGTGTGAGTGGATGAAAGCAGGATGCCTTTGTATGCTTTTCTTCATTATGCATAGGCAAACCCCAGTATGAAGTTTTCTGTTATGTTCTGAGGGATCCTAAACTAGCAGAAAAGCTGCCTTAGCCCTGTACTTTTTATGACTGTCTCTCAAGAGAAAAACATTTGTTTGTTTATTTTTATTTGAATTCCAAGAATGTTCAATTAAACACATAGTTAGTGGAATCCCAGGGAAAAAGTAACAAAAATGATTATTAGAGAAGCCACCATGCAGTACAAAGATGACATTTTAAATGTAATGGATTAAATAAATTAAAACAAGAAACAAAAGGCAAAGGCAAAAAGCAAATGGTGAACATAAAGAAATTAAATATAGATTAATTATGAAAGTGTGTAAACATTAATTAACTCTTGTTACAGTTTTCTGCTACAGAGCTGAAGTCGTCTGGAAAGCCCACAGTGCTATGCAGCTTTGCTAGAATATAATTAATTAGCATACTTCAGGAGGCTGGCAGTAAATCGTGCAGGTACAGTGACTTACGTTTATATGAGTTGGTTACCTCTGACAGTAAACCACAACAAAATTATGACTTTTGACACAATTTCTGCTTAACATTCTAATAAAAATATTTAATTCTATTTGCTGTGCAAATATATAATAAATATATATATATAAATTATAGAATCTCTGCTGCTGATACTTCTGGTAGAAGGCACTAGAATTCAAAGGTGAATGTGATTCTTTTACTGTACTAACAGGCATTTTACAGTGCAGCTTACTTGAACTTTTAGAGTACCTGTGATAACTGATGTTTCTAGCCTAACTCCTAACCTCTTTGCTCAGGAATCAGGGACAAAGTCAAAAATAAATGGGGGGGGGGGGACAAAGCCCAAAATCAGAGGCAAGGTTTAAATATTACTCTAATTAACTTAAAAAGTTAAGATAACATCAGGTTTTGCATCCCCATGTATATTCTGGAGAAATATGAAACTATCATGTGCGAATAATGAATGACTAATCTGCAGTGATTTACCAAAAAATCAAAAAAAAAAAGAAAGAAAAAAAAGAAGGCCTCGGTAAAAATGTAAAGCAAAATCATTCTGAAAAATCAACAGCTGAGAGCTATAGTTTCTAGAATAACAATGAAGCCATGATGTGTGGACAAATCAAAATCATGTCTATACTCATCACAAAAGCTATTGGTTAATAAAGCGGAAAGGCTTTGGCCACACAGGAAAGTCAAGCTGTTTAAAACAACAAACTGTTGAACTGAGTGCGAATATAACACAGATAACCACGGCAAAAAAAAAAAAAAAAGACAGTAAGGTAAAACATTAGAGGGTGTAAGATATCAAGCACTTGTCTAAAGTACAGTAAGGAATGGAGTGAGTGGAAAAACTTAACAGTTGAAAGAGGCAATCTAAAATGTGAGTAAGGTCCATTCATTTGCAGGAGTGTAGGTTACACATATACAGTGTCATAATTTAGAACTTGCCTAATAAGGCAACTAGAGATAAACGTTTTTAGCACTGACAACTGCAAACTTAAATCTCAATGGACCATTTGCAGGCACAGCTCGGGTGAATAGGATTACGTAAGAGATGAACAAAACATATTTACATATACAAGGATATGCTAAAAATCAAATATATATATACATATTTACAAATTCAAGAATATACTACAATATTTAGGTCAAGAAGTAATTTACAACATCAAAACATGGATGGAAAAATGGAATTATGCTTAACAGAGCTTTAAGGATAAGATGTAGCCATAATGACTGAGATGGCTTATGCTACAGGGAGAACAGCATATCCTAGAGATATTATATAATATTAAATAGAGAGGTATGAATATACTGGAGGAGGCAAGTGACAATAGTTGCAAGAAAGGATACCACGAGAAGAAGACAGAGAAATGATGAGAGAGGCATGCAGAGGGAAGTCGAGTAGAAAGGAGAGGAAGTGTGAGAGATGCCAAGAGAAGACGGAAGTAGGAAAAAACTGAAAGGCAGTAAAGGGAGTGAGATAAGGAATGATGAAATTGGGATAAAGGGGCATATAAGACAGTTCATGGCATGTAACTTGAGTGAGTGCAGCTGCACTTTGCTTGGGGGAAGAGGTGTTCCTTGAGCTGTTGCCTGAAGTCTGAGTACTTCTGGATATCTTAGATTGACAGAGGCATGGAGTCTCACAGTTTAGGTGCTGGGATGGATAACGCACAGTCAGTGCAATGAAGTTTATTTTTTGGAGTTAGTAGGGTGGGCTGAGATCGAGAGATACCCCTGAGATTATATGTCAGGGTTTTGGTGAAAAGTTTATGAGTGAGAGGGGATGATGTCCCAGGAGAAAGGGCTTTGTGAACTAACAATCCTAGTAGGATGTTGGCTCCCAAATGTACTGGGAGCCATTTAGCTTTGGCGAGAGTTAGGCAGTGGTGTTCATTATTGGAGAAGTTAGTAATGAAAACCAAAAACGAAACCTCTGCAAGTAGGACCAGGTGCATGGCTAGGACCAATATGAGTAAACAAAAAGCGCCAGCACCAAACACAGTGAAAAAGCACAAAAACCAATGAGGTTAATACATCAATTTAATATAAATCCATAAGGTAGTATACATCCCAGACCGGTTTCAGCCAGCAGGCTTTCTTCAGTGGGAACAAAGGTAGTTACTGATGTAAAGTGAAACACATACATATATAAAGTGAACCATCCAATAGGAATCTTCCCTAGATCCAAATGGTTTCCTGTATGAAAATAAAAAAGAAATAAAAATAAAAAAAAAAATATATATATATATATATATATATATATATATAATGGGTAGAAAGATAAAGACTGCAACGAACCACCATGAAATAAAAAATGTAAAATTTAATAAAAAACGAGCGCTTTCACGCACACTCAGGTGCGCTTCATCAGGTATATATATAATGGGTATAATGAGTGATGAGTAAATGGGAACAATGACCTCTTTTTTTCTGGATGAGAAACCTTTTGTGATGAGGTGTGCCATGTAGAAGGATTTCCTGACCACTGTGGTGATGTGATTATTAAAGGAGAGATTACTGTCCACCTGTGTCCCAAGGTCTCTTATCACACTTTCAGTGTTAAGTAGACTACCGCCTATGTGGTAGTTCATGGGTACAGAGGTTTTACCAAAGGGGATGACAATGCACTTTTTGGCATTGAGCTTGAGACCATGGTTTTGACACCAGGCATCTATCTCAGTGAGGCACTTTTGTAGGATGTCCACATCGTTAGGAGTTTTGATTATGGCTCCTAGTTTGCAGTCATCTGTGAATTTAGTTAGCCAAAGACCTTCTGTGTTAGTCTGTACTTCAGAGAAGTAGATACCAAAGAGGAGAGGGCCCAGGACTGAACCCTGTGGTACTCCACTTGTCACTGGCCTAAAGTCTGATTTGGAGTCTGCTACTTTCACAGTGTGGGTTCTGTCAGTAAGCCAGTTGGCAACCCATATTGTGACATAGGGATTTATACCTAGTTTAGTGAGTTTATCTATAATTCCAGAGTGGGGTATGGTGTTGAATGCCTTGGCAAGATCTAGATAGGCTGTGCAAACCACCTTACCCTCATCTATGGCTTTGGTGATGACTTCAAAGAAGTTTATCAGGTTTAGGAGACATGATCTGCCTTTTACAAACCCGAACTGCGTGGGGTCCAGAGTCTGGAGATCTCCAATGTCTTTGTTTATGAGTTCCAAGATGATATGTTCCATGGCCTTGCAGACCAGGCTCGTCAGGCTAATGGAGAGGTAGTTCCCAGGGTCTGTTGTGGCCCCCCTTTGTGGAGTGGGATAACTGTCATGGTGCACCATTCAATGGGCACAGAGCCTGAGGTGAGGCTATGATTGAACATGGTACTTAGGTGGGGTGCCAGTTCATTCTGTAATTCATGTAGAAGGCAGCCTGGGATGTTGTCAGGTCCCATGGATGCTGTGTTCTTGGCTTTGGAGAGTGAGGTTTTTAACTGTGCAGCCGTGATTACAGGAACTTTGCATTCTTCCGGTATAAAGATGGGCCCTTTAGGGGGTGAGAGGGGGGTAAAGTTAGCACTGAACCTATCTGCCAGGATGTTGGCAATATCAGTTGGTTCTGTATATTTAGTGTCATTATGCTGTAACTCAGAGCAGATCTGAGTGTTGTCATTGAGATTCTTGACATAGCTATAGAATGCATTGTGGTTGTCTTTAGAATCAGTGGCAATTTTGTTTTCATAACTAGCTTTGGAGGATTTTATGAGGGATCTCAGCTTCTTACTGAGGCTGACCAGGGAGTTCCTCCAATTGTGGGAGTTTACTCTTTTCTGCAACAGTTTCTTTCTTCTCTTGTAGAGTTTGTTTATGGCAGAAGACCACCAGATTGGCTTCCTTTTTTTGGAGGATAGCATCTTGGTTCTGTTTGGGATAGCATGATCCATGCACTCGTGTAAGTGCTTATAAAGTGCATTTGCGTAGGATTCAGCAGTCATACCTCTATTGTCCATCTGCATGGGTTTCGTGAAGTTTGCCACTTCTGTCTTAAGAAGCATGAAGTTGGCTTTGGAGAAATGTTTTATGGTTGTTTTCCTAATGGGGGGTAGGAGTGGGATGTGGATGTCTAGGGTGATTAGCTTGTGGTCGGATCTGACCAACGAGGAGCTGACTTCTGGTGTGGAACACCAGTCACCCATGTTGGTGATGACCAGGCCTAGGATATTGCTGCCCCTGGTGGGGGTGTGGATAAGTTGATCCAAGGCATTGGAATTGATGATTTCTAGAAAACGCTGAACAAAAGAGTTGGTACATGAGTAGTTTTCCAGTGTATCAAGAAAAGAGGAGTGGGAATCCTGGGGCATGGTGGGGGCTCTGTAGCAAGCTACAATCTGGATTGCGGTTTTGCCCAGAGTTAGTTGAACTTGGATAATCTCGGATGCATTATGCTGACCAACTAGCTTGGAGGTGTGGATATCCTTAATGAATATGGACACATCGCCACCTTTAGTGTTTCGGTCCGGGTTTCGTGGCCGAAAGGTGTGGTATGAATTATAGCCTGGTAATGCAGGGGTGTTCTCTGGAGCTTTGAACCAGGTCTCTGTCACTGCACAGATGTCAATGTTCTCCATTTTAAGGAGTGCCTCGAGTGAGTGCATTTTGAGGTTTAGACTTTTAGCATTGAGTAGCATTACCCTCAGATTTTGCTTGCTTGTGCCTGTTACGGTGGTGAATTTGTCATTTGAACCTTGCCTAAAAAAGGCACTATAGGGGTGGCAAGAGCCTTTGCCAGTATCCAGAATGTCAGGGGCGACAGGTGCAGGCCATCTCTGGCAAAGCAGCGTGGTCTGTCGATCATGTCATCCCAGGCAGACAGATACTGGATTCCCTTAGAATGACACCAGAAGCTTAGCCAATTGTTAAAGTCAATCATTTTGTCCTTGTACTGTGGTATCATTCTGGGTGATGGCAGGATGCTACTCAGGGCTAGGGTCATACCTGCCTGGGCTACAAGATCAGAGAGCTCCTCCATGTCTCTTTTCATGTAGTCCAGGGAGGTACATCTCAGGTCATTCACACCAACATGGACAATGACAGAGTCATATTTGTACTTGTTGTGGAGTGACCTGAGTGTGTGCGTTATGTGGCAGATCCTGGCACCTGACAGGCAGCTGACAGTAACTTTTTCCTTGTTTAGCCTGGTGAGTGGAACATCAGTGTGCCTGACTATAGAGTCACCTATGACTAGAGTGTTGGGTACGTTATGCCTTATGGGCTGTAGTTGAGTGGCACAATGAGTCTCTGGGCTGTGTGTCATTTGGGTTGCGTTGGGGGGTGGAGGTTGCTTGCATTTCTGCTTTGGAGGTCTCTGTTGCATGGGCAGATTTGTACTGAGAGCCTCCGTGAATGTAGGTGTGTCTTTTGTGCTTGTGTGTGTGTGTTTTGGTGGTGTAGGTTTTGAGGGACTATGTGATGAGTGTGGTGCGGTGCAAGTGTTTACCTTCTCCTCTTGACTGCCTAGTCCAGCCTTGGGTGAAGAGAGCTTTGCTTCCAGTTTGGCTATATAAGTGCATCTCTAACAGGTCGTAGTGTTGTGTGGTAGGAGGAGAGGGTTGTCTGTGTACATGAGGCAATTGCTGCATTGTTCCATAGGTTCATAGGTTCATACTAGGCTATCTGCCCTAGGGCATTTATAAGCCTAGCCAGAATGTGTTTGGCTTTCGCCACCCATTTTAAATTTATTTTGCTATGCCCTTTTTCGAGGTTAGTATACTGTGCCTCTGTCTAACAGTGACACAGAAGTGATACCCGGGGTAAACCTACGATCTCCCATCCACTCATCAAGATTCGTCTTGAATAGAGTCAATGAGGGACTCTGCCTAACCTGGACTGGGATTTTATTCCAGAGTGAAGGGAGCCTCTGGGTTATGAATCTGTCCCTCCAGCATGTCCTATTTATTTCAGTGCTGAGGTTCAAGTTTCTTGAGCGTGCAGCTCGATGGGATTTGGATTTTCTGAGGTGCAGCATGTCCATTAATTCCGGGTTGGACATGGCTTTATACGTCAGGCACAGATCGCCTCTGAACAGGCGCTATGCAACTGAGTAGAGCTGGAGTTTCTTTAACCGGGCAGCATATGGCATCTGTTTGAGCCCTTTGATCCTCTTGGTGAGGTACTTTTGGGGTCTTTCCAGTTGCTGCAGGTGTCTGGTAAGGTAC
Source organism: Protopterus annectens (assembly GCF_019279795.1). Lineage (NCBI taxonomy): Eukaryota > Metazoa > Chordata > Ceratodontiformes > Protopteridae > Protopterus > Protopterus annectens. Next base: position 1,330,123,306 of record NC_056747.1, read on the forward strand.
ATCCCAAAAGGGGCATTGTACTCAATTATGGGCCTGATGAGGGATGAGTAAAGAGGCACGATGACCTCCCCTGATCTAGATGTGAATCCCTTCATGATTAGGTGGGCTATATAAAATGTTTTTCTAACCACTTTGGCCACGTGGTTGTCAAATGAGAGATTCCTATCAACTTGGGTCCCCAGGTCCCTAATTACTTCTTCTGTACTTAATGGATTACCACCTATGTGGTAATTTGTGGGCACTTTGTTTTTGCCAAAGGGATGACTATACACTTTTGGCATTTAGCTTGAGGCCATGGCTCTGGCACCAGTTGTCTGTTTCTATGAGGCCCTTTTGGAGGATGCTTGTGTCGGCTGGAGAGTCGATTATGGCGCCCAGTATGCAGTCATCTGCGAACTTGGTCAGCCACAGTCCTTCCGTGTTGGCCTGTACCTCCGAGAAATATATACTGAACAAGAGTGGTCCCAGGACTGAGCCTTGTGGGACACCACTTGTAACTGGTTTGGAGTCTGACATGGCTCCAGCAATTCTAACCATGTGGGTTCTGTCCTTGAGCCAGTTTGCAATCCATCTAGTGACATAGGGGTTTATATTTAAGCTGGTGAGCTTATCTATAATGCCCGAGTGGGGTATTGTATCGAAGGCTTTTGCGAGGTCCAGGTAGGCTGTGTGGACCATTTTCCCCTCATCAATGGCCTTGGTGACTGTTTCAAAGAAATCAACCAGGTTTAAGAGGCAGGATCTGCCCTTAACAAAGCCGAACTGGGAAGGATCCAGTGTCTGTAGGTCCCCAATATCTTTATTTATGAGGTCCATGATGATCCTTTCCATAGCTTTGCAGACCAAGCTAGTCAGGCTTATGGAGCAATAGTTTCCAGGATCCGTTGAGGCACCACCTTTATGGAGAGGGACCACTGTTGCTGTACGCCACTCTTTGGGCACATATCCTGTAGTAAGGCTGAGATTGAACAGTAGTTTTATGTTTGGGTTTAGCTCTTCTTGGAGTTCATGTAGGACACAGCCCGGAACACCGTCTGGTCCCATTGATGCTGTGTTTTTTGCTTTGGAGAGGGCGGCTCTTACCTGAGCATCTGAGATGTCAGGAGGGCAGCACTCTGCTGGGATAAATATTTGCCCTTTTGGTGGGGGGGGGGGAGTTTGCGCTGAACCTGTCAGCTAGGATGTTGGCAATGTCTGTGGGTTCAGTGTATTTTTTGTCATTTTGGACTAATTCTGAGCATATCTGGGAATTACCACCCAGGTTCCTAACATAACTAAAGAAAGCCTTGTGATTATCCTTAGTGTCCTGTGCAATTTTTCTCTCGAAGCTGGCCTTAGACAATTTTATGATTGCCCGTAGTTTTTTGCTAATACTGATCAGTGATGCCTTCCCTTTTTGGGATTTTGCTCTATCATTTAGTAGCTTCCTCCTTCTATTGTATAGTTTGTTTATGGCTGCGGTCCACCAGACAGGACGTCTGCCTTTGGAGGATTGGGTCTTGGTTTTATATGGGATCGCATGATCCATGCATTGCTGAAGGTGTTCATAGAATGCGTTTATAAAGGATTCTGCGGTCTGGGCCATATTTTCCACAGGCCCGGGGGCTTTGAAGGATTCCACCTCGGTTTTGAGGAGTGTGAAATTTGCTTTAGAGAAGTTTTTCACTGTGGTTTTCTGGGCAGGGGGTGGGGGTCAGGATGTGAATATCCATTGAGATTAGTTTATGGTCTGATCTTACCAGTGAGGGATACACTTCTGGTCTGGAGCATAGAGTCCCCATGTTGGTGATGATCAGGTCCAGTATGTTTTCCCCTCTTGTGGGAGTGGTAACAAGTTGTTCCATAGCATTTGAGTTTATAAATTCTAGGAACCTTTGGGCTAGGGTGTTGGAGCTAGAGTAATGCTCCCAGTCTATGTTTGGGTAGTTGAAGTCACCCAATATAATGGTGCTTGGAGAGACCTTCATATCTTCCAGTGTTCTCAGGAAGGCCGAGTGGGGTTCCTGGGTTTGGGAGGGTGGTCTGTAGCAGGCTATAAACTGGAAGGCAGTTTTACCCACTGTTAGTTGCACATGGATAGTTTCTGATGCTTCGTGCTTTGCCACCAACCTGGAGGTGTGGGTATCTTTGATGCCCAAGATGCCTAGATTCATCAGGTCGACAGGAGAAAACACCGGGAGCTGACCTTTAGACATGCCTGAATAGGTGCTTATTTATTAAGTACTAAAAACTGTTTTCCTTTAGACAAGGAGAAAGTTCAGTGCTGTAGTAATTTGTAACTTATTTAGTGCTTATAATGAGTTCTGAACAAGTGCTGAGCTCAAACAAACAGATTTGAGTGCTAAAACGTAAAAGCTGGCTAGTTGCAAGGGAAAATTTGAAGAACAGACTTTATGGCACCAGGAATAGTTTAACCCCAGTTAAGTGGGGGGAGGGGGGCTTAGGAGCTCACAAACAGTCTTGGACAAAGCAAATCCATATCTGGACAAGACCTGCCCCAGGAAAGGGGGGAAGCAAGCTTAGAATTTTTTTTTTCAGTAAAAGTGGAAATGGAGAAAGCTGGAACAGAAGTTAATTCAACGTTAAGAATCTGAGTGAGTTGGCCTTCACAAATGTTCTCTGTTAGATTGAATGAACTTATGACACTAGACTGGGAGGAGTGTCACATATCAAATATACAGTATGGGCGGGCAACTGCAAAGCCACCAAGTATAAGAACACACAACACTACGGAGGGTGGGTGGGAAAAATTACAGTTCCTAGCTGTAGCCACTAAATGAAAGTTTTAAACAAATCAAGGAGCAGACTCTAGAGAATGCTTTTGACTGTAAACAGACAGTTATAGTAATGCACACTATTACAGTTCCTAGATGTAGAACACAGAAACCTCAAAAAATCAAAAATGCACAGAAAAGCTCAGATAGAGCACTCACAAACAGAAAATACAACTCTCAGTATGAAAAAGCAGTTTACAGTTAAGTAATTCAGTAATGAAACAGTATCTAGCAATAAAAAATACAGTTAAAACAGTATAAAACAGTACATAAATGCAGAGAAACAATAAAAAAGCTTTACAACAGTAAACCAATCAAAGGTGTTAATTCATCATTAGCAATAAGAATGTTCCAATGTTTAGAAATGGTATTTCTAACTAAATTGATGTTCCATCCAAATATGGTAATGAAGCGGATGGAGTCATC
>NC_056747.1:1330134005-1330224005 GCF_019279795.1 Protopterus annectens
GCAGAGTTGTTGGCTTAGAATAGAGGGAGGTTCCTGCAGAGTTGATGGCTTAGAATAGAGGGAGGTTCCTGCAGAGTTGTTGGCTTAGAATAGAGGGAGGTTCCTGCAGAGTTGTTGGCTTAGAATAGAGGGAGACTCCTGCAGAGCTGTTGGCTTAGAATAGAGGGAGGCCCCTGCTGAGTTGTTGGCTTAGAATAGAGGAAGGCTCCTGCTGAGTTGTTGGCTTTGAATAGAGGGAGGTTCTTGCAGAGTTCTTGGTTTAGAATAGAGGGAGGTTCCTGCAGAGTTGTTGGTTTAGAATAGAAGGAGGGTCTTGCAGAGTTGTTGGCTTAGAATAGAGGGAGGCCCCTGCAGAGCTGTTGGCTTTAGTGACTTGAAGGAGAGGTTTATTGTTGGATCATAGGACCCTAATACTGGAGTAAAGATGTATTAGGTTTTGTAATACAGGGGTTTTATCAGGGTAGTAACGAATCTTATGGGTTAGTATAAGCTAGTTGTAAAGGAGAAGGTGGGGAAGTTCAAGCCAGTTGAGTTGATTAAGGGCTGAGCAGTGGTGTGTTTGATGTGGGCATTGGTGGTGAATTTTGCAATTTTGTTATAGCAGGCAGCAAGTTTAGTTATGGGTTCATGGATGGAAGGGTTTGTCAGTCAAATCTGATCTACTTTTATCATTTGGTTACAGGTGAGCTTGACAGGGTTGTACCAATAAAGATAGTCTACTTGGACCTCGGTAAGGCCTCTTGTTCAGTCCTACACAGCAGGCTGGTAGGAACACTGCAGAACTGTATAGCTGCATGGCTGAATGGTAGAGGACAGAGGGTTGTGGTGACAGGGATGATGTAAGCTATTAGTAAAGTAACTAGTGGAGTACTAACAGAAATCTGGGTCTGGTACTCTTCAATGTATTTCTCTCAGATATATTTAAGGAAGCGTGAACAGACTCACTCATGTTACTGATGACACCAAAATAGGTGCAGCAGTGGAGGATGAAGATTACAGCCAAGGATTTGGTAAGGCTAACCAAGCAGGGAGAAATATGGTAAGTAAGATTCAGTGCAAACAAATGCAAAGATGTTTACTTAAGCCACAATGGTCTTGGGATGAAAGGTCAACCAGGTCTACCCAATCTAACCTGATGGTAAAGGAGTGAGAGCTCTTCTCATATGAAACCAGAAAAGGTGGGGGAATATGATATTGGGGCAAAAGACCACATCAGGGCAAATATGAAGAGGTCATGCTGAATAAGAAGTACAGAGGGAAAAGGAGGGGCTGGAGTGAGTTAGCATAATAGTTAGGGTCTTCACATCATAGACACAAGGTATGAGGTTTCATTCTGACCTCAGGTTATTTGGCTAGGCTTAAAATGGCTCTTCAAGGCAGCTAGCCTAGTATTCTCCTATGTATCTATGACAGCAGATTGTGGGGACTAACTGTACCTAGGCTATTTGAAAGAACCTTTTCACAGAGAGAATTGTGGAGCTATGGAACAGACAATCACAGTGGGTGGTGAAGAGAGATTCAAGGCATTAAAGAGGGCATGGGCCACATGGAAGATGAGTAAGGGTGAGGGTAGTAAAGGGAAGGCAGAATGCTAAATGTACTTAAAAGGCAAACTAGATAGTCATATTGTCTCCTACTATTAATTAAATGTAACATAATTAATTCTGTCAGCCCAATAGTCTTGTTATAGGGAGGACTTGGCATCTTAAGGAATTTAATAATGTACTTAGCTCGCATACTATACAAGCAGATGCTGACAGGATTCAAACTCAGGTCTTTAACACTGCAGCTCTGTACTTTATCCATGGTGCTACTCTGCTTACAACTTAGGTAGGATAAGGCAGTCAGACAGTATGCTGCTATACACCGAATCCTTAAGCTAACTTGATATACAAGTAGTCAGAAGTCTGCTTTTATACCTGTCTAATCAAATCTACTTCAGAAGACTGAAAAACCAAAAGACTTAATCCCAAAAGACTGAAAATTGAAAATACTGAATGATGGAATTCACCCCTTCTCCACTGTTGTGCATTCTTGGAGTTGGTATATATAGTTAGCAGGGGGTGTGGGGGTGCAGCCTCCCACATGAGGGGTGGAAGGGGGCTTGCCCTCTATATTTAAAATGTGTTCAGTAGTTTGAATTTTCAGTCTTTTGGGATTCAGTCTTTTGGTTTGTCAGTCTTCTGAAGTAAACCTGTCTAATCACATTATCATCCTTAATACACAATTGATCCACAGTACACATAGGCATTGAAGAATGCTTTTCATTTACATACGATGCTGCATTGCTACTCTGACAGTGTCATGTTAATGTACAGATGATCAGTGATCTATGTCATTGTAACAGTAAATAAACCCATACGAGGTCTAGACTAATATTTGACCAGCTCACAACCAGTAACACATACTAAGGCATGACTGACCATCTGAAGAGAGAGCTTGTGTCCTGTAGTGAAACACATTTCATAAACAATGTACACTGTAACATTTTTCATTTCTAACAAAATTGAGAGCACAGCTAATTAGCTATTTACTGCAAGACCCAAGCAGTCATTGAAAGTTTTATTTGAGTAGGCAATGGCAAAAGCAAAAAGTAAACATTTCTGAATGCATCGTATTAAAATTAATAAAGGCCATTCCACTATTTCAATCTATTTTTAGCACAGATATAAATAAGTTAGCTCATTCATACTTAAACAGGCTGTTTAGAATTCATAAGGCAATTAAATCACAGGCTTATAACATTAAACAGAATGTGTATTCAAATATAGATCTGAAATTAGAATGTGAAGGCACGACATGAATATAGATTGGGTTTGGGAAATGGAGAATGTATTCGTATTTTAAGTCTACTAGACAAAGGATTGATAGATGAATACAGATTAACTGATTAATATATAATGTATTAACATGGGAAATGTGTTTATGATAAATGTAGAGGGCAAAGCTAGACAAGTCATAATAGTACACAGAACACATAAAGTAATAGCATGCATATTCTGTTCAGTAAACAGAAAAATACTATGGGCTAGGTTTGTAAAAAAACAAGCAAAAAAGCAGTCAGGAGGCCCAGATGATATAATTGTTTATTATAAATTCACACAAGACATTAGATTCACAGATCCACAACAGATGATATAATAACAGTTAATAAAGCGTGTATGTCTTTTTAGTCTCAAGGAAATGTATTTAGGTTACATATAAAAAGGACTTATCCAGGTAAATAATATATACTCTAGTTTTTGAAAATGTGTCAACATCTCTGTGATAACATTTTACCATGGGGTGTGTTTTTGGGGGTCTCTAGGCTCCTCAATTCATTAATGTGCATATGACTAACAACTAAACTACATTTTTAACTGTATTTCATTATCCAATGAAATGAAACAATAGGTCCAAGAGAGTCATTTTTATAGGGAATACAGATCCATTATTTGAAGCTCAGAAGGTCACCCCTTAATACCCATATACAGACAGCACTAGTAGCACATGAATGTTGAATGACTTACATTCCATGTGGATATTTGATGTCTGTGTGTAACTCAACATCCAACATTTGATATATTCTGCTTGACTCTAAGCACATTATTATTCATGCATTTAGGATAAGGAAGCTGAGGGAAATTACACAAATGATAAAACCACTCCCCTACCCTACCCCCATTCCCACCCACTTCCATTTAACCTATAGCTACTACACTTAACCCCTCCTCTAAAACTATCCAATCATAAAGCAATGTACATATACCATACCCATAAAAACAAACTCAGCCACTAACCCACTCAAACTATAGGATCACTTGCACACCCACAATTACCTCTACAACTACTAAGCTTAACCCAAGCCTATAACCCTCCCCCAAACCAAACATACTCTATTTTCCTATTTTCTCTCCCCCTCATTCAACTAAAGAGCTACAAGTCCAAAATGTGCTCCTTATATGCATTATCTATTATAACTCTCTGTATACTAGCTCACCTCATTTCATACCAAAATAACCTCAATCCCAACCTCTATAGTAAAATCCAGCTCTATTCCATCATGCCTACCCAAATATCATTACACATCTCTTCCACAATCTACAATCACTGTAACTTAGAGCTAAGCCCATTTAAGATTCCCCATAACTCTACAAAAGGTCACACCTCTATACAGTATAACCTACTTATCACCAAATACCTCCAGACTATTGTGAACATTGCTTCACAACTATACTCAGTGGAGACATACATCCAAATCCTGGTCCTTCAACAAACCCCAAAGGCAAAATCAACCAAGCCAAATTTAACCTAACTCCCCTTAGACAACCTGCTGACATCAACATTTGAAGTATGCTTAACAAAATTAACAAACTTCATGCAGCTCTATCCTTTTATGCCCTAGATATTGTGCTCCTTCCTGAAAAATGGCTTAAACCACATAACAAAGACAATGAATTATCCACCAGGCTACAACCTACTTAGAAAAGACTGCACTTCCAAAAGAGGAGGTGGTGTTGCCCCGATTTTCAAGAATAACCTTACAGTTGGCTTTATTAACATAAACATCCCTACTTTCAGCAATGTAGAAACTGAATAACTGAACATACTACACTCATACACCCCTCCTGGGGACAATATTAATACACTAGAATCCATACTCCACTGGGCATTGGAATCCCTCTCCCATGAAACACTCATTTTAGGTGATTTCAATATAGACTGGATATTAATAAATTTACCCCTACCCACTACTCATATAAGCCTACAGGGTGTCATCATCCAAATCCCAACCAGAATTGACAGAGCTACCAAAAAAGAATCCATTCTAGACTGTATCCTCACTAATCACCTATCCGTGACACAATACTCCGGCACATTACCTGACACTCTATCTGACTACCTCTCTCCTTTTCTGCTAAGACAACAAATTAAACCCACTAGAAACAGCTCTTTCAAACATATAAACTACACAAAAAAAATTAGAGCAGAAGACCTAATAGCACTAAACCACTGCAACTGGTATCCCCTACTTAGCTTCCCCCTTGACAAGGCAGGAGACTACTTTAACTCCACCTTTCTGAACAGATTTAACCAACTTACCCCCCCCCCCCCCAAGAATAATTCAAACAAAGTGCAACTCTGCCCCCTGGCTCACCAAAAGTATCCAACTTCTACTAAAACAGGGGGCAAAGCATGGGACACTTGGCATTACAACAAAACTAATACTAACAGGCAGCAATTTCTTGAATTAAGAAATAAGGCAAAAAAAAAAAACAAATAAGAATGGATAAAAATAACCCATTACTCCAATATACAAACCAAGCACAACGCTAACCCTCAAAACTTCTGGGCTGCCATAAATAAAATTTTCCAACCTGGTAAAACTGATACCCCAACCCCAAACATTGACACATCTACAAGCAACATTGCAACACAATTCAATGAATATGTTACTAACTCCATTTTAAAACTGTCAATGAATTCTCTGCCCACAACCTTCCCACACCTACCAAACTCCCCATCTGACCAAAATTATTTCTCCTTCCAACTAGTCCAGACCAGTACACTCCTCAGATACCGGACCAGATTAAGACTCACTACCTTGGCAGCTGATAAACTGCCAGCAAAATACCTCCAGACTGCAGCCAAAGCTATCTCATACTCTGTCTCTGTAATCATAAATAGGTCAATCTCCGAGCAAAAAGTCCCAAGTCTGCGGAAAATCTCACATATAATACCTCTACACAAAGGAGGAAACTAGAATGAGTTATACAACTACCGCCCAATAGCCATACTATCCCTGTTCTCAAAAATTCTAAACAAATATATACATTCCCAAATACTAAACTACCTTCTCTCTAACAATCTCCTAGCTAATACTCAATATGTTCTTTCGACCTGGCCACAGCAGCACCACTGCCCTTATCAGCTTCACCAACCAAGTTAATCAACAGCGAAATGTAGGTAATCTGGTATCAACTGTCTTTTTAGACCTCTCTAAAGCACTTGATACAGTCTCCCATAACAAACTATTGACTGTTCTCTCAGAACTTAAATGAAATAACTCTGCACTCCTATGGTTTAAAGACTATCTTTCTAACCGGCAGCAACCCGTTAAGTGGCAAGACACTCTAGACCCCCCCCCCTTTTCTTAGGAGTGCCTCAAGGATCTATACTCGGTCCACTGCTCTTTATAATATTTACAAACAACCGCAATAAAGCCACCTTTTGTGCAAGCCTAGACCAATATGCTGATGACTCTACCCTAATCTGCTCAGCCCCCTATCTCCAATTTCTACAGAAAATAACCCAAGAATCCTTCACAGCCTGGTTAGCAGACTCCCAATTAATACTCAACCCCCAAAAAACCCAGCTTATGCTTTTTCACCCCCTCAAAGCTATAGACTCCATTCCCCCTTTTACAGTTATCACCTCAGACAACACCCATATCACACCAATTGCACATACCAAGCTACTAGGTGCTATTATTGACCAGAAATATGAAATTCAACAAGGACATAGTTCAAACCATAACAAAAGTGCACAAAAAAACTAGGCACACTCTATAGATGTAAAAACTATCTGATCTCCAATAGTAAAACTACCATAGCAAGAACCCATCAATTCTCCACATTACTCTATGCTTCTCCCATCCTAGTTAACCTAAATAAAGGCAATCAAAACAAACTATCCACTTGTTATAACAAGACAGCTAAATTTGCAACTGACTCTTCCTACAGATCTCATCATTGTGAAGCACTTCAGAAAGTGTCCTGGATTGAATTACCAAACTTACTGACCCTAAATCAACTCACCCTAGCTCACCAAATTCTCTACTACCCCAACAAAACCCCAGCCCTACATAGCCTAATTAACCATTACACCAACATCCGTCAACTAAGGTCCACCAACAAAGGACTGGTAGAAGTATCCAAAAGTAGACATAGCTCAGGTGATTCCCTTTACTCCTGTACTATCGCAAAAATGTGGAACTCCCTCCCACTCAAAATCAGGATTCAGTCAAACAAAATCAGCTTCAAAAATCAACTAAAATCCTATCTCACCAAGTCTTTGATATGTACATGCTCTGACCCAAGCTAACTCCTTCAACCCCACTCTGTCTCCATAACTCCTCTATGTCTTGAACCACAACTATATCTGCTATAAGGTCTTCCAATAACTTCTAACTCATATAATTCATTGTAATATAAACTATAGAAATTTCTAGGGAATTATGTATTAAGTTTTTCAGCTTAACATTGCTGTCATGTATAACAATGTTGTGGATATGCTCGTCTGCTCCCTACACTACTAAGACTCATGTTGGAATCTTTGACAAATTTGTAAGCTTCTTTTCTAAATTGTTGTAAGTTTTTTTCTTTGGACTGATATATTGTGCGTTATATGATTCATGTCCCATCATAACGTATGGAGCTTTTCTCCCCCGGGCCTCCGCAGAAAACAGGCAACCCTGCCTAGTCGGACTTTCCCGTTAAAGAAATGTAAAATAAATAAATAAATAATGGAAATACAAATGAGAAAGGGTCCGCATTACTACAGGTAATGGTCTGCCTTTTTAAAAGCCTTATTCAAATATCTGTACAAAGGTAGAAAATAGCCATGGACTCTTCCAAGGAAGCTCTATTCTAGACTACTTGTAATATGGAGCCCTGTTATTTAGTTCCTTTGTTGGACCAACTCTGGTATGTTCGTTTAGATGGTCATCATGTAAAACCCACTAAAGATGATGAAAATGAGTTGTAAGGAAATTACTGAAAGAAGATCCGCTATGAAAGAGAAGAATCATAATTTAAGTGTTTATGTATTAAAAATGTATCTGTTGTGAAACATTTGGATTTAAAAAGAAAATATCTTATATAACAGTACGACCTCAGCATTGGATTATCAAGTGGCATCTTGCAAAGTGTGAGATGAAAAAATTGGCTATTAATAAGGCTGCTGAAATTATGAATAATATGCACAGAAAAAGTAACAATAATTTATTTGACCATTGTTGATCAGGTTGGTTCTATCAGGCCTATAGAATGTTTCTAAGGGAGAAACGAACCTCATATGAGATTGTATTTTTACTAAGTAGAAGAATTTTGAGCAGGTCACTAGGATATTCCTTTGTAACAAAGTGCTGATTCAGGTGCATTTTTCACATGGGAAAGTGTCAGCCATTAGTCTGAATCTGAATTTTGAGATATTTATGGAGAAACAAGTGATGGCTTCAGGAGTACCTGACCAAGCACTGATAAAGTTACAAAATGCATCCAGCCCACAGACAGCAGAGTCAGTGAATATATCCACTTATGTTATAAACATCACCTTGGGTACCACCCAAGCCCAGCTATCCAGCTGTGGCCATGGAAGTATAAGGAATGTAGTTAGTCTTGTGCATTGCCCCAGGGGTAAACTGCTTTGGAATTTTGCCCTGAATCTTGTGTTTTTATTTCTGTATTCATGAAAAGCGATTTCTGACCCACTCAAAACACCTGATAACCTGAGTAAATACAGTTTACACATGCAAAACTGTAATTTATTCCCTTTTATTCTCACTACTTCAGATGTTTTCACAGCCATTATATTACACCTGCACAGACATTATGTATTTACCCCACCATGTGCTTAGTTTGAAACTGCATTTTATTTACTTTCCACTACATTCTTAAAATCCTTTTAGTCAACTGTAATACCAGTTCTTTAAACAGAATTAAGGGGCTGGCAATGAAGCATTAGGGGTACATTTTTAGAACACAACACTATGTATCCCCTCCCACCTTACTACAGCATGCTAAGGTTCACGGATAATAGACTACTACTTACTTAGATAGAGACCATTTCCAGCAGAAGAATGTGATCCAATGAGATGTATATTCAAATAATGCTCTGAAGGACTACTACACAAAAGCCAGACAGGCAAAACACACCAGGAAACCGGAGGCAATACTGGAAGCTGGAAACAAAATTTAATATATCCAAAGTACAGGTTAAGCGCTTTCTGCAGTGAAAATAACTGCCTTCATCATCCGGTTTCCTGGTGTGTTTTGCCTGTCTGGCTTTTGTGCAGTAGTTTGGTGGACACTGGGATATTTTAAATGCTCTGAAGGACTTAGACATCGCTGTGACCCAGAGGTATGCATCACTGGTTTCCAGCTTCATTTTCATGGGTTCAGTTCTCACTTAAAGTCACTACTTTTTACATGTTTTTCCCATATTGGTATAGTTTTGTCTCCCAGAATATGCTAATTGCCAGGCTATACTAAGTTGTCTACATAAGACTGAAAATTCATTATATCAACTAACATTCCATTGGTCAACTTACTTTGACAAAATGCTAAAAAAAATCAAATGTTTTTGTAGGAGGTAAGCCCCCTTTCACCCTGTCATGAGGAACAGTACAATCGATACCCCTCCCCAACTACTTAAATATTCTAACTATGCCATTGTACGGCAGTGGAAAAAAGGAGAAACTTCCTTAACTGTGCTGTTTGTTTGTTGATCTTCCACAGAGTTGCTGCCAGTATAGTTATGAAACAGAAGCCGAGTTAACAAGCAGACAATTCCCATTTCAACAAATGAACAAATTAAATAGTTTGAACAAATGATTCAGTGTGTGTGTGTGTGTGTGTGTGTGTGTGTGTGTGTGTGTGTGTGTGTGTGTGTGTGTGTGTGTGTGTGTGTGTGTGTGTGTGTGTGTGTGTGTGTGTGTGTGTGTGTGTGTGTCTATGTGTGTGTCTATGTGTATGTGTGTGTGTGTGTGTGTGTGTGTGTCTGTGTGTGTGTCTGTGTGTGTGTGTGTGTCTGTGTGTGTATGTGTGTGTATTCACACGTCTATGTGTGTGTGTGTGTGTGTGTGTGTGTGTGTGTGTGTGTGTGTGTGTGCGTGTGTGTATTCACACGTCTGTGTGTGTGCGCGTGTGTGTGTGTGTGTGTGTGTGTGTGTGTGTGTGTGTGTGTATTGTTGTGACTGAATAGGGTCCAATGACAAGGCCCATTCCTTTAAATGGTTAACAAATGATAAATAAATAGAAAATGAGACTATAAAGCTACAGGTACTTGGGCATCATTGCAGACAACAAACTCCCCTTCCAAAACCATGTCAATGTTGTAGTAAAACAGGTACCCCCAAATATTTGGGTACCATGTACAGTAAAAGTCACCGCTGTGCACATCATACCAACTCTCCAATTGCCATATGATTCGCTACCCTAGCTAGTGCCTTATCTGAAAGCTTGCGAGTCTCAGCCATGATCATTATGCACCCTGCTGCTTACTACTGCCAAGTACCAAACAACATCATATAGCTGACGATGTTACCTTATGAAAGTAAATTCATGCACAGATTTCTTATCCCAGTTTATCCTACCTGGTAAACAGGCCCCAAACAGTAAGAGCCCTAATATCATCCGGGATGAACCTTCTTTTCTTTTTGAAGAGCAGAAGCAGACTCAGTGACAGAGCATTAAGTCACACCCCTTTGAAAGCCTGAAACTCTTTTCCTATGGATATATTTATTTTCTAGCAAATCAACTAGTTTTGTGTATGAAATATAGTGCTTAATAGCTGAGCCAGTGAGTTTATCAACAATGCCTTTATTAAGAATCATACTGAATATTTTAAAAAGGTCAAGTCAGTGGCATGGATAGAATGACCCCTATTAATGGCATCACTCACACCCTGAAAATAGTGAAACAAACTAAGCAAGTAAGGCATACCTTTCTCAGAACCATACCAACTAGGATTAATTGTAAGTTACTAATTTTGCTTTTAAAATATTGTTGGCTAAGATCTACTCCATGATTTTGCAGATAATACTAATAAGGCTAAAGGGACACTAATTTCTAGGGTGACTAAATGACAAGCTCATGGCAGTCAGACTCCAGTGTAAGGATAGGACAGTAGTCATAATCTCAGCCTATGCCCCAACACAGGGTTGTGATAACAAGCAAAATAGTGCATTCAGGCAGCAGTTGCAGGACCTGCTAGATAAAAAGGGCAACATAATTTGGTGTTGATAATGGGGGAACTAAATGCACATGTCAAGACAGACAGAACAGGATACGAGGACTGCCTGGATCCACATCAGTGAGACAACAGGAATAAATAAGGAGAGGCCATTCCAGACTTCACTGACAAATGGTTTGATAGGGGTCAACACAACACACACTGTTTCAGCTGGAGAGAAGGTCACAGGATCACATACAAGGAGACCAACATGCAACCAGATAGAAAAGAACTTTATTGCCTTCTTCTATTTTGTATATTGTGATTTGCTTTCTTTACACTGTGTTTTACTTGTATTTGGCTTTTAACTCTATATTTAAACTAGGAAAGAAACCACAGCTGTGTCCCTTGTGAGTCACCCAGAAATTAAGTTTTTCCCCACTCTCCCTCCCTCTGGTGCTGTCAAGTTTTTAAACTCAGCTGTCTTTCTAGCTGCCTGCCCCTTATGTTAGTTTGACAACACACCTCCTTCCCTCTCCTCTTTCATTGGATTTTGTGAGTAAACACAAAATTACCATTTTGTGAAATCACTCCCTACTATTTAAATGTATTGGCCATCCCACTGTATTCCATAGAACCAGAATACAAAGTGCCCACCTGCTTTCAGTCTATACCTTGCTGTTTTAAAATTAGTGGCTTCCTACTTAGAGAGCTAACGCTGAGTTAACCCATCCTTCATATCTAACTGCTTAGTGCACACTGCAGCTCTTAGGATATTAACCCATTTTTCCATCTTATCTTTAAAATCTTCAACATCTTTTCCAAAACCACCGATTACTGGAGAGCACGCATTCTGCCAATCAATAGTCATCTTGGGATTAATGCTTCTGTTTTGTTTCTGGTGAGAGAAGGAGTACAGGGACATTATTTCCTGGAGACTGTTGATCACAGGAAAGTCAAATAAATTGCTTCATAGGTGCTAGCTTAGAATTTGTGCTTATATTTTGCTCTTGGTGAGAGAACATTGATTCCTGACTGTTTCTGGTTGGGCAGTGAGTGTCTGTGCTGGAATGGTCCTGATTGGTCTGGTTGCTATTTAAGGCATCTACAAGAAAAAGGCTACAATGAGCCTACAGACCTTTGCATCATGTGGAACAAGACTGTGGCCTGCACAAGAAACAAAGGAGCATTGTATCCCAGCAGAGTGACGCTGTGGTGGGACCAGCATTAGTAGTAGCCAGGCAGTAGCCATTCATGCAACTACTGTCTTTTCATCATTCTTGACAAGCTAATTCTTTGTTTTTAGTAAGTACTGCTTGACTTGTTTCTAACTTCAGAATAGCTGCATAAATTCCTCATCCATAAATCATCAGGGTCTACTTCCTAGTTTCCCCCTCGAGTGTTTGGCAGTGTCCTGTATACACACAGACATCTTGACTGACATTTTTCCTTTAAAAACACAATTGAAATTTCACCAATACCTAGTTGCACACAGGACAACTAGTTTACAGTGACAAACACTGCCCCCAGAGTTGCAAACCAGATACTCCTGATATTGCTTTATATTCCCACTCTGACTGCTAATCAATAAAAAAGGGTCTGTTGCCACAGATATTAACTTTCCCACTGTCTCCGTTATCAGCCTGGTGAATATGGGCTTCCTGAGGCAATGTAGAAATTGTCTCATGTTTACTGACACCAGTTAATTCTCAAATAAGCTGATATGGTATGTGAGAGATGTATTTACACAATGTCACTGTAGGCAAAACTCTCACATAAAAAGTACTTCTAATGTCAATAGGGTTGTCAGTAGTACACACACTGCACCCATCACACAAAATACAAAGCAGATATATAAACCCACATATGCTGAGGCACGTAAATTTAACCTTCCCAAACCCTAAAGACTTCCTAGATGAAGTACACATAACAAACACCCTCAGCAGCCCCAAATGCACTCTTAAAAGACACCCACATCTGCACATAGAGCCCCATCTCATGGAGCTTCTACTTCTAAGCTCATAGGGCAAGCCACCACACAATCAAAAATTCTAGTTATTGGAGACTCCATTGTGAGACACACTGATGTCCCTCTCACCAGGCTGAGTAAGGAGAAAGTCATTGTCAGTTGCTTATCAGGGCCTAGGATGTATCACATTATGCACACACTCAGGTCATTGTACCACAAGTACCAATATGACTCAGTCATAGTCCATGAGGGTGTAAATGACCTGAGATGTACCTCCCTAGACTATATGAAGAGAAACACCATGGAACTCTTGGAATATGTGCCCCAGGGTGGTATGAGCCTAACACTGAGCATCATTTTATCTTCTACAAGGATGATGCCACAATATGAACAAAAGATGACTGACTTTAATAATTGGCTTAGATTCTGGTGTCATTCTAAGGGGTTGTAAAATTTGTCAGCATGGAAAGTAATGGACAACAGACCACAATGCTTTGCCAGGGATGGCCTGCACCTCTCCCCTCTAGGCTTTTGAATATTAGCTAAAACATTGTCTTCCCCATAGTGCCTTTTTTAGGTAATGCCAGACTGAAAGTACTTCTGTCATTGCAAATCAAAACCAAGAAAATCTAAAGGTATTACTCCTCAATGCTAGGAGTCTAAACAAAAAACTCCATTCCCTAGAAGCTCTCTCCACCCTAGAGAATGCTGACGTCTGTGAGGTCACTGATACATGGTTTAAAGACTTGGAAAGCACAGTGACAGTACAAGGTTATAATGCTTTCCACACATTTAGATCTGCTACTATACAGACAGGGACTAAAGGTGGAGCTGTTTTGATTTACATCAAAAATAAATATACCTCAAGGCTGGTCAAAAAGGACAATGCACTTCTCCATGTTCAAATCACCATAGGCAAAATCCAATACCATTGGTTGGCAATTATTTTTATACTTTTATTGAAAATCCAATACCACTTCCTTGCAAGCTGTAGGTCCCCCTCTATTACCCAGGAAACCCATTGCATATATTTAAACTTTATTATTTATTTTATTTATTTAACATTTGTTTACCAGAAAAGTCTGACTTGGAATGAGGCCAATTTTCAATGGAGGGTTGGGGAGAAACACTCCAGATGCATGTCTTTGTAACATGGGAAGAAACCAGAGCACCTGGGAAAAAACCCACACAAACACAGGGAGGACATGCAGACTCTGCACAGAAGGCACCACACCTGAGAATTGAACTGTAGAACCTCTTGCTGTGAAGTGACAATGCTATTGCTGTACCACTGCACCATCCGAACTTATTGGAAACACTTACCATCCAAACTAATACCATATTCACGGGTGACTTTAATTACCTCATTATTAACTGGGAAGTCTATATGACACCAAACATAAAAGCACAGAGATTCCTGGATTTTGTAAATACAAACTCCCTGGACCAGATTGTAAATACACCAACCAGGGGTGTGACCATACTGGATCTGGTCCTCACTTATGTGGGAGAGTAATGCAAACCCCCTAGTGTAATGTCTTCCCTGGTAAGTTCAAACCACAAAATGGTCTCCTTTGAAGTAACAATAAAACCTGGACCCCCAGCTAACCCTGAAATATTCAGGAACTACTCTAAGGCTAACTTCCTGCTATTAAGTAATAACCTGGTGAAATTTCAAGCCCTCATAAACCCTGAGAACGCTTCTGCCAATCCAGAAATGCTCATAGAAACCCTATACACACATGTTAATAGCTGCATAGAGGCAGCTGTACCCACAAGGAAGAAGAACAGAACTAACTCAAAAAACAAGCCACCCTGGTTGAATCACAAAATCAGCAGGCTGTATAACAGTAGGAAGAAATTCATGGCAAAAATTAGGAGGTGCAGCACCCAGCAGGACAAACTTACTCTCATCAAACTAAATAAAGTCTACCAAAGCCAGATTTGAGGAAACTTTGGCCTCCCAGGCCAAGGACAACCACAAGGCATTCTCTAGCTATGTCTGCAACCTCAAAGGCAATACACAATTGTGTGCAGAGCTCATTGTAAATGTAGTCACCTATACTGAGCCAGAAGATATAACAAATCTACTGGTCAACAAAGTCAGCTCCGTCTTTAGCCATCTCTCCCCCTCAACCTTCCCTCAGGAAATACTGTCAAATATAACTGCGCCTATTATCACCACAGAATAGGTCCTTAATGTTGTCTCTAAGGCCAAGCATACTGCACCAATGGGCCCAGAAAATATCCCAGGATGCTTTTTAAATTACATAAAACATGACCTATCATGACCTCTGGAATTGCTATTTAATTGTATCCTCCAAACAGGCTTCATGCCTCATGAATGGAGAACAGCAACAGTCACCCTCTGCAGAAAGGTGGGCCATCTACAGACCCTGGAAAATACAGACCCATAAATCTTACTAGTCTCATATACAAAGCCATGGAAAGAATTATCATGGAAATGATCAATATTGATAAGGTAAACCTCCAGACATTGGACCCAACTCAATTTGATTTTGTCAAGGGCTGGTCATGCCTACCCAACCTGGTGAATTTCTTTGAGAAGGTCACCATAGCAATGGATGAGGACAAAATGGTTCCCACTGCCTACCTTGACCTAGCCAAGGTATGTGACACAATACCCCACTCTGGCATTGTTGACAAACTCAGGAGGTTAAGTACAAACCCTTATGTCACTTGGTGGATAGTGAACTGGCTCACAGGCAGAACACAGGAAGTTAGAATTGGGGAGTCCACCCCTACAAAGTGGCCAGCAACAAGTGGAGTCCTTCAGGGATCGGTCCTGGGACCACTCCTTTTTGGCATTCACCTCTCTAAAGTCAAGGCCAATGTCAATGAACTCTGCCTGACTAAATTTGCAGATGATTGCAAATTAGGACCTGTCATTGAATCCCACGCTGATACAAATGTTCTCCAGGAAGACTTGACACAGACAGGCAACTGGTGTCAGAGCCATGGATTAAAATTAAATGTCAAGAAATGCAGAATAGTGTCCTTTGGGAAGTCATCCTCACCTTGTAACTATCATATTGACAACACACCCTTTAGAGTTGACCCAGTAGTCAGGGACTTAGGGACACACACAGACAGTAATCTAGACTTTGACCTTCACATGTCTATAGTAGTGAGGAAATCATTCAATGTTGCACAACTTATAAACAAAGGTATGGCATCCAGGTCCAAGGAAGTCATTGCTCCACTGTATTTGGCATTCATCAGACCTATCATTGAGTACAATGCCCCCTTTAGTATGCACCTATCCCGATATATCCAACAACTGGAATATCCGCAGAGGTTCCACCCTAAAAGAATACAGGGCATCTGGAGTGAGTTGGATGCAGTGGTGGTGATTTACCCAAGGGTGAGAGAGTGGTGACTGGAGTGGATTTCAATGGGCATGTTGGTGAAGGGAACAGAGGGGATGAGGAGGTGATATGTAGGTACAGTGTTAAGGAGAGGAATGCAGAAGGTCAGATGGTAGTGGATTTTGTGAAAAGGATGGGCATGCCTGTGGTAAATACATATTTTAAGAAAAGGGAGGAGCATAGGATGATGTACAAGAGTGGAGGAGGATGCACACAGGTGGATTTTATCTTTTCTAGGAAGGCCAGTCTGAAGGAGATTGGAGGCTGTAAAGTGATGGCAGGGGAAAGTGTAGTTAGGCAGCATAGAATGGTGGTCTGTAGGATGACGTTGGTGATCAAGAAGAGGAGGAGCAGTGTGAGGGCATTGCCAAGGATCAAATGGTGGAAGTTGAAAAAGGGTGATTGTGAGGTAGAGTTCAGGGAAGTGTTAAAACAGGCACTGGGTGGCAGTGAAGAGTTAGCGAATAGCTGGGTAACTACAGCAGAGCTGGTAAGGGAGACACCTAGAAAGGTGCTTGGTGTGACATCTGGACAGAGGAAGGAGGACAAGGAGACCTGGTAGAGGAGCGAGGTAGTACAGGAGAGTGTAAAGAGGAAGAGGTTGGTGAAGAATTGGGATTGTCAGAGAGATGAAGAAAGTAGACAGGAGTATAAGGAGATGAGGTGCATAGCAAAGAGAGAGGTGGCGAAGGCTAAGGATAAGGCATATGAAGAGTTGTATGAAAGGTTGGACACTAAGGAGGGAGAAAAGGACCTGTACCGATTGACTAGACAGAGGGACCAAGCTGGGAAAGATGTGCAGCAGGTAAAGGTGATAAAGGATAATGAGGGAAACGTACTCACAAGTGAGGAGAGTGTGTTAAGCAGATGGAAAGAGTACTTTGAGGGGCTGATGAATGAAGAGAATGAGAGAGAGAGAAGGTTGGATGATGTAGGGATAGTGAATCATGAAGTGCAATGGATTAGCAAGGAGGAAGTAAGGACTATGAAGAGGATGAAGAATGGAAGGACTGTTGGTCCAAATGACATACCTGTGGAAGCATGGAGGTGTTTAGGAGAGATGGCAGTGGAGTTTTAACCAGATTGTTTAATGAAATCTTGGAAAGTGAGTGGATGCCTGAGGACTGGAGAAGAAGTGTATTTGTACCAATTTTTAAGAATAAGGGTGATTTGCAGAGCTGTTGTAACTACAGAGGGATAAAACTGATCAGTCACAGCATGAAGTTATTGGAAAGACTAGTGGAAGCTAGGTTAAGAAGGGAGGTGATGATTAGTGATCAGCAGTATGGTTTCATGCCAGAAAAGAGCACTACAGATGCAATGTTTGCTCTGAGAGTGTTGATGGAGAAGTACAGAGAAGGTCAGAAGGAGTTGCATTGTGTCTTTGTGGACTTAGAGAAAGTATATGACAGGGTGCCTACAGAGGAGTTGTGGTATTGTATGAGGAAGTCAGGAGTGGCAGAGAAGTATGTAATAGTGGTACAGGATATGTACAAAGGTAGTGTGACAGCGATGAGGTCTGTGGTAGAAGTGATGGATACATTTAAGGTGGAGTTGGAATTACATCAAGGATCAGCCATAACATGTTGCAGCCAACTGGCACAGAGTGTCGGGGGTAGTGTATGACAGAATAATGCCAAAGAAACTGAAAAATAAGGTGTACAAAACAGTGGTGTGACCAGAACTATTGTGTGGTACAGCAACCTGGGCAGTAAAGGCAGAATAGATGAGGAAGCTGGAGGTAATGGAGATGAAGTGCCTGCGGCAGGTGGTAAGATGCACGCTGTGGGACAGATAAAGAAATAAAGACATTAGACAGATGCCAAAATAGCTCCAATTGCAGAGAAGGTCAAAAAGAACAAATTATGGTGGTTTGGGAACATGTGCAGAAATGCAGAAGACAATATGACGAAGAAGATTTGCGACAGAGAGGAAGAAAACAGGAGGTAACAATGGCATCCAGCAAGGAGCTAGATAGATTGTGTAAGAAAAGACCTGCAACAGTCAGTCATGACTGTCAAAGGAGGTATGATTGATAGTAGCATTGAATCAAGAGGGATGGTGACAGTTGACACACGACACCCTGACCCCATGTAGAAAAATAAGAAAAAGAGGGCTGTTGATGTGGAATTACAATACCTTTCGTATGTAAAGGCACTACAACCAGAGCTGGATCTAGCACAAGGTGACTTAGGCAGCTGTCCATGGCCCAATATTGTGTGGGGGGGGGGCCCAGCCTGGCTTACAAAATAATAATTCATTACTTTAAGAAAAAGCACTTCTGCCTTAGCCCAGGAACAGAGTCATGTACTATGTGTATTTGGGGAGGAGGAAGACATTGAGCTCATGGGCGAGATTTAAGAACATCTTGCAATTTCCAGCAGGAAATTTGATTTGCAGATTATGCAGGACTTTATTATTTTGGTGGCAGTAGAGAAACTTCATGGGACATGGCAATTTAGATCAGCAAAACTGAGTGAGCGCATACAGGCAAGAGATATATTTCTTTACCTGAAATCTCTGAAGCAGTTTGAGATCAAACATTAGTGTGTGTTTGAGAATGTGTGTGTGTGTGTGTGTGTGTGTGTGTGTGTGTGTGTGTGTGTGTGTGTGTGTGTGTGTGTGTGTGTGTGTGTGTGTGTGTGTGTGTGTGTGTGTGTGTGTGTGTGTGTGTGTGTGTGTGTGTGTGTGTGTGTGTGTGTGTGTGTGTGTGTGTGTGTGTGTGTGTGTGCGTGTGTGTGTGTGTGTGTGTGTGTGTGTGTGTGTGTGTGTGTGTGTGTGTGTGTCTGTGTTTATGTGTGAGACAGCCCAGTTAGGGGCACTATCTAGTTAAGTGACTTTGAGCAGAGCCAAACCATGAACTTTAACTACTGACAGGCAAGAACTTTAGTCATCTGTACTAACTACCAAGCCACCTTTAACTTTTTTGTCTGTTTTGTTTTGCTTTTTTGAAATCACTGAAGATTACAGTCTATCAAAGACAGTCACATACTTTCATGGTTTTGTAGTTGATACAATACATGTTGATACAAAACCTGTCAGTCTGTTAGCTTTTAAAGTGATATAAAGTAGTCTGCTCTCAACTGTCTACAGTTTTGCAGAACATGTCTGATTTTGCCCCATACATATGCTCTTTTGTTGACAGTCACTTAACCAGACAGTGCTTTGCAGCCACTTGTAAATTGGACTAGGTTCCTTAATGGTCCCCTGAACTGCAAGCCTAGTAACTACCTATGAAGCAGAGTACTTATGGTGTATAGGAAGGAAACTGACTGGAGTAAATAGGAGTATCATTATTTGAGTCTTGCTCTTTGGAGGGGATCCTTTTCTTCTATATTCTTATTATTTACCTATGAATACAATGGGCAGCATTAAGTCTTTGAGTTTATTGTTAATATCTTCGCTATGAATACAAGTTTCATTTCGCTTGTTTTTTTTTTCTTTTGCTGAAGGCACACAGCTGTGAAACGCAGTATGTTTGGGCTACAGCAGCTTGTTTAGCACTTAGTGTAGATGAGTAAGGTTATGAGCTATTAAAGAAATGCTTCCTGTAGTATGCAATTTAATTCCCTCAGCCTTCATTTGTTTCTTTGTGACTCTGCCAAGTTACTTCACCAGACAATACTCCTGAGTTGCTCCTGAAAAGGAACACTAATTACTAGTGGGGTGTCCCATAGGTTCATAGATGTGTATTAGCCTCATGACCACTAAAAGCCTACCTGTAATCTCCCAAATGTGACCAAAAATTTGATTTATATTTGATTTATAGGGGATAATTTACTGACTGCCTCTGTCCATCAAAGACATAGAAGCCAGACCAGGGGTGAATTTCTGATTACACATCCACTGGTCAAAGTTATGCTTAAATACGGATAGAGAGGAACTATGCTTCACATGAATGGGGAGCCTGTTGCAGAGAATGGGAATTATCTGAGAAACACATCTGTTTCTTCAACATGTCCTATTTAAGTTGCAAGCAAAATTTAGGTATTTTAATCTAGTAGTTCAGATGCTGTTTGTTTTGCGACTGTACAAAAAATTCATCAAAACATGGTCCAGGGATGCCTTGTATGACAAGCAAAGATCACCTCTCAGAAGTCTGTATGGTACCGAGTAAAGACACAGGGCTTTGAAGCAATCACTGTATGACATTGTGTTTACTCCCTGTATTCCTGATGTAAGGAACTTTGCGGATGTTCCAGTTGCTCCTTGTGACTGGTCAAGTACATACCAAAGGGGGTGTTATACTCTATGATGGGCCTGATGGGGGCTGAATGCAGTTGCATGGTGACCTCTGCAGACCTAGATCCTATGCCCTTGCTTATAATTTGAGTAACAAAGAAGGATTTTCTTGCTACTTGGACACATATTGGTCAAAGGCTATGTTACTATCTACATGAGTTCCCAGATCTCTGACTAGGGAATAGACATTTAAGGGTGTTTTACTGATGACATGGTTACCTGAGGTGGTAGACTTCCTGAAAGGTACTATAATGCATTTCTTGGTACTGACTTTTAATCCATGGCTTTGGTATCAAGCATTTGTCTATATTAGACCTTTCTGAAGGGTGTTCTCATCTTGGGCGATTTCAATAACCGCTCCCAGTTTACAATCATCTGTGAATTTGGTTAGCCAGAGGCCTTTGACATTGGTTTAACATCTGAGAAGTAGATGCCAAAGAGGAGTGGGCCTAGCAACAAGCCATGGGAAACTCCACCTGTGGCCGGCTTCTTAGTGGAGGCGGCCTCACTGATTCTAATCTTCTGGTTCCTATCAGCGAGCCAGCTAGCTATCCAGTGTGTTATAAAGCGGTTTACACCTAATTCTGTGAATTTGTTGGTTTGTTGACAATGCTCGAATGGGTTATTGTATCAAATGCCTTAGCCAAATCTAGTTAAACAGTATGCACAGTTTTCCCCTCATCCATTGCCTTAGTGATCTTTTCAAAGAAGTCCACCAGATCAGTAAGCATGACCTTCCTTTGACAAAGCCAAAGTGGGGTGGATCCAGTGTCTGGAGGCCTCCTATGTCCTTACTGATGATTTCCACAATACTCCTTTCCATTGCTTTGCAAATAAGACTAGTCGGACTAATGTATCTGTAGTTTCTAGGATCTGTTGAAGGTACTCCCTTATTAAGGGGGATGACAATCACACTCCTCCATTCATGTGGCACAAAGTCTGTTTTAAGAGTATAGTTAAATAATGACTCCAGGGGTCTTAATAAGTCATATTTTAGTCTATTCAGGAGATATCATAGGATATTTGGGTCCACTGAGGCCGTGTTCTTGGCTTTAGTGAGGGCAACCACTACATTCTCGCTAGTTATAGCTGACGGGGTTATGTTTGAGGGTTTCATTGAGGGGATGGTTGGGGTGAGAGGGGGTTATGTTGGAACTGAATTAGTCCTCTGAGAGGTTTGCTATATCTCCAGCTACTGGTGAATGTGGTATCATTAAACACCAGTTCAGCACATTGCTGTGTGCTACCCTTGAAGTTTCTGACATAGCTATCAAAGGACTTATTGTTATCTTTCACATGGGAAAATATATTGACCTCAAAGTTGACTTTGCTTGACCTAATTAGCTCTCTTAGTTGCCTATTTAGTTTGATGAGAGAGTTTTTATCTTTATGGAAATTACCCTTCCTGATTTTTGCCTTATTATTTTTCCTTTTGTTGTATATCCTTTTTAATTTGGCATACCACCAAGCTGGTTTGTTTCTCAAGCTAGGTCTGGGCTCTGCCTCTATGCAGTCATTGACATGGTTACACAGAGTTTCTGAGAGCAATTTAGCATAGGCTGGTGTGTTCTTGGGGTTTGGAAGGGCAATGAATTTTGACAAACCATCACTTAATAACAGGTAATTTGCCTTGGAATAGTTCCTGACTGTTACTGGTTTTAATGGGATTATGGGGTTGAGTTTGAAGGAGACAGCTTTATGGTTAGACCTTACCATGGAGGAAGAGACATTGAGGTGTGCTGCATGTTCCCTTATTTGCGAGCAAGAGGTATAGTAAGTTGTAGCCTTTAGTGGAAGTATTCACTATTTGGTCAAGGGATTTTATATTGATGAAGTCCAGGAATCTCTGTCCTTGTAAATTTGAGGCCATGTAGGATTCCCAGTCTATAGAGGGGTAATTAAAGTCACCCATGCGTAAGGTGCTAGGCTGGATGCTAAGTGTCTCCAGTAGGTCGAAGTACGCACTGTGAGCTTTTTGGGACATGGAGGATGGTCTATATCCGGTTAGGATATGGTAAGGGATTTTGTCTATGGTGCTCTACATATGGAACTCCAGCATATCATCCTGTCTGACCACCCTAAAGGTATCCTTGTTATTGATGTATATTGAGACACCTACATTTTTAGACCTTGTCTTTGTGGTCTAAAAGTGTGGAAGGCACTGAAACCTTGTACTGCCGGGTTACTCTCTGGAGCTTTAAACCATGTCTCGGTAACTATACAGACATCTACATTCTCATGAGTGAGGATGGCTTGGTGGGTGTGTATTTTTTTTTTTTTATTTAGCCTTCTGGTATTGAGCAGTAACACCCTGAGGTTCTGTTGAGTTGATTTTGCTATGTTGGTAAGTTTGTCAGTTTGGTATTGCTTAACAAAAGCACCATGGGGGTGGATAAAGTTTTAGCAAGTATTCAAAAGCCTAGAGGGGAAAGGTGAGACCATCATTAGCAAAGCAACATGGTTTGTTGAGCATGCCCTTCCAAGCTGACAGATATTGGATCCCCTTAGAATGACACCTAAAAGGCAGACATTTTTTGAAATTAATCATTTTTTGCTAATATCGTGGCATCATCCGCAGTGTTGGTAATATGCTGCTCATTTGTAGGCTTATATCAACCTGAGACACATAGTCTGAAAGCTCCATAATGTTTGTCTTCATATAGTCCAGGGAGGTAGAGCTCAAGTCATTTACACCTACATGGACTACGATATATCACAATGGAGTTTCCTATGATGAGAGTCCCAGGAAATGTATTTGATGGCCTTGGGGGCTTAGTGTTTGGGGCTCCACTGAGAGTAATAGTATGTGTGGCATTAGGTGTTGCATTTTCTGAGTGCCTTTGAGGTTGCTGAAGCATAGCTTTGACAGTAGGTAGTCCTAGGTGATCTTTGTTTTTTAGGAAGATTGCTTTTAAGTGCCTCAAGATACATTAGTCTATGTGTGTTTTATGTGCTGTGTGAGGTGGGTGTTGTGTGTGGGGTGTCAACAACCTGATGTGGAATGGTATGCAGGAGTTTAGCCACCAGTGTCATTGTGTAAGTACACCTCTCCCATACTGTCTCTGCTTCTTTAAGGATTAAGTGGTTGTCAATAAATATGAGATAATTGCTACATTGTCTCAAAATGCCCATGACCACCAAGCTGGCTACAGGGAAATTAGAAAATGGCATATCCATGCTGCCCAGTCCTTTGATTTGTGAGCTACAAGGCACTGGTGTAATGGGGTTAGAAGATTATTAAGGGTGCTTTGTTTGTGCAGACTAATAACGGTGCTTTACTGGGTCAGATTAAACCAAATAGTATTAAATTATACTAACTTTAATGATTACACAATACTAAATTCTACTAAATTTGTAGGTACTGCCTGTTGAGGCTCAACTAGCTTCTCTAAGCTTGTTGGCACACAAGGTATTTGCACTATATTGTTGCTTTATAGGGTTCACATTTATGAACAGTTGTACAGAGAAAAATTGCTTTGTAGGTGTTTGCTACAAACAGTTTTACAAGTAATTATTCTTGTGGAAACAGAAGTGCAGAATAATGCAGAAACACAGTTTTCCTACAAATGCTAATTAAAATACAAGACTAAGGTCCCAGAACAAACTAAAAAAATGCAATCAGATGGAACAGAGCAGAAAATTACCAAGTAGTATCATCACAGAGGTCTCTAAGTGCACTTAAATATTTAAGCAGAATTGAAATAATTAAAATAATTTAATTATCTTTCCTTTTTGATGAAGAGATAGTTACACACAGATCCATACCTCTGTAGAAGTCTTAGATAAAACACACTGGGTGGGGCTAACTCTTTTCTAAAGGCAATATTTGAACTCTTTCAAAAACTTTAGCTTAATATGTTAGTGAGGGATGGGGCAGACACAGAATGCAAGCAGGTAACTGATAAGAAGAGTATAAAAGCACTGAACACAAACTGGAGCAGAGATAGTTCTCTCACTACTGAACCTCTACTACAGTTTATGGCACTAGACTATGCAGAAATTTACCGTTAACACTGTTTATAAAAAACTGGTAGTAGTACATTGTTTTGCCAACAATGTGAATTGATCTACAAGACTTTGGCCCTGTAAGGTTTGTCTAAGGCAGTTAGAAAATGCATTACGCATTTGTATTTTGAATTCATGTACCCTTTACATAGACACTAATTAATTATTCACCATATGCTATTTCAGTATGATTCTCAGCACATCTCTAGTAGTTTAATGGGCTGCCAGGTGTGTTTTGACAAAATGTGAGTTTCAAGGGAATAGAAGTTTACTGTTATCATGCTTAGTCTGTTTTCAATGTAAGACTGTTTGGTTTTCTTTAGAAACAGTC
Organism: Protopterus annectens; assembly: GCF_019279795.1. Classification (NCBI taxonomy): domain Eukaryota; kingdom Metazoa; phylum Chordata; order Ceratodontiformes; family Protopteridae; genus Protopterus; species Protopterus annectens. Next base: position 1,330,158,874 of record NC_056747.1, read on the forward strand.
AGTGTATTGTCTGTAAAATTTGAAATAAAAGTTTTAAATGAAATCCTACTCTCAATGATAAGTGTAAAAGAAAAGAAGAAAATATCATATACACTGAGCGATTTGAACAATGTTTACGGTAACTGGGGAGAGACGGCCAAGTAATGGGATATTGGTGTGGCTGGAGGAGACCTGATTTGTTACCTTTCACAGGGCCCTATTTGTCCTCAATTCAGTTTGGTTGATCCTGGAGGTGTATGTTGCAAAATATAACATTATTAGCCATTCAAGTAGGTCAGACCTGTACTGAGTGATGCCAGATGGGATAGCTATACTTGGTGACAGAGAAGACATAGGGAGGTCAAAAATGAGATGTAGATGTAATGCAAACATGTACACTCCCCTGAAAATACAGTATGTTGTATGCAGCAATATTTCAGATTTTTGTATAACTTGTGGGCTGTTGAACAAAAGCGGGATAAGTTCCTGACCCAGCGACTCCCCATATTCTGGAATAGACTGCCTATATATGTCAAGCTGAGTGCCTCTTTGGCCCTCTTCAAAAGGAACCTTGACAATTGGATGGGAAAATCACCCCGGGTATCACGTCAGTCACCCTGCTAGACAGGGGTTCAGGGAAGTAAATATTCTGGGAAGAAATAGCCAGAGAATTGTTATGGCTAGGCTTGTATAGGCCCTATGGCCGATAGCCTTGTACCAACCTATGAACCTATGAACGTATGCTGCAGCATTTATATTGTCTTTAATTGTTGTGTTTTATTCACTATGCTAAAGAATGAATTAATTCATGAATAGCCCTGAGATGTATTGCATATTCTAAATGTTGCATTTCAATAATATATTTGTGCAGTACCTTCTTTACAGTCTCCAGAAACTGCAAAGGGGTTGTCGGGTCATATAGTCTGCATTGTTTGGAGTGACGATCAGAACTGTCTGATCTTTATCATCTATTATGTAGTCATTGTTGCATATTACTGTGATGCAGTCTTCTCTAAAAGATGGGACTGTAAAGTATTTCAATTTTTAGTTAAAAAACTGTTAATGTGGCAGTTAGCGCACAGGACTTTAGCTCCAACTTGTTAACGAGCTCCTTCGTTTATCTATTGTGTGACACTGAACAAGTTACTAAAGGAGGCAATGCTTTGGAACAATTGGGGATTTGGCCTAAGCTCCTTAATGGTCTCTAGGACTGCATGCCTAGTAGCTATGAACCTGTTGTCATTATTGGCCAGTCATTTCCTATTGCATATTTGATCTAGTTCAGGAAATGTTATGGCAATAACAGCAACACAACCATTTTTTTTCTGTAACATTGGCAATTTATTCTTAAACGGCAGCAGGCACTGCTTTTGTAGATGAAGTACTGAAATGCAGAGTTGATTGCCAGCTACAACTTCTGCATTAGTAATCATTCTCTTTAGTGTGGAATTATTCAGATGACTTTTACTTCTGTAAAGATTATGCATATTTGTGGATGTTGGTGGATTATGATGGCAGCAGTTTTTGTGGCCTTTTATGGTTGAAATGTTCTGAAACAGGCACTTTTGCTGCTATTGGTTCAAACATTTTGTTTAATTACATATTGGAAAAATATTCAAAACCACAAATTTAAAACACACTCTAACAAATTATGCTGTATTAAACAGTAAATATCATATAAAACAATCAGAAAAGTAAATAAAAAAACATGTTAATGCATAGTCATAAAAATGTGTGCAGGGGGCCCAAGGTTTAAAAACACCCAGGGCTTATGGTACACTTCATATGCCACTGTCCAGATGCATTTTCAATGAATGTATCGATATATTTTCAGTAATTTGTAAGTTTCAAAGGAAGAGATGTTTACTATTGCTCATATTAAGTCTGTCTTCAGCGTGAGACTACTGTTTTGTTTTGTTTATCAAATGGCCATCAGTGTTTTTGTTTCTGTAAAATTTGAAACAAATTTTTGAAATAAAAGTTATCCAAATCTTTGTAATCATTGTAAAAGTAGAGAGAAAATAGAATGCACGCTGACAGATTTAAACAGTATTTTTGATAATTGGTGAAAATGAGAGAGCGAAGTAATAGAACACTCTAATGGCTGTGACTGGAGAGTCTGGTCTATTACCCTGCCTAGGGCCCCATTTGAGTACGATCTAGCTTTGACCATAACAATTCCTGTCTAGAACTTAGGCCCATATCCTATGGAAAGGTTAAGGTTAAAAAACCTAAGGAGGGGTTAAGCAATACACTGCTTTGTTCAAACAATAAGGCAGTGTGGTATATTGTGTGAGACCACGGAGTTATTTTCAGGTTTTGTAATACCTTCCAGGCCCTGGTCCTTAGCAATAATGAGAGTAGCAGTCATAAAAGTCTCAACAGACGAAGGGGGCAAAACTGAGCTAAAGTTTGCATTTAGGATATTTGCTATGGATTTTGTAGCAGGCTAGCAGTGCTGTTCACTTCGAATTCAGAGCAGTATTGGGCATTACTTCAAATACAAAGTTGAAAAATCCTTGCGGTTATCCTACAAAGAGGTAGCGCCCTTCAGTTCATATCCAGCCTTCCTCTTCCTCGTGTTCCTTCTCTGATCACTGCAGACCTGCTTTTCCTCCTCCCTCTGACTGATTGCAGAACATTTTTTATATGAACCATATAATTTTCTTATCTTATTATCTGAAAGTTCTTTACCACTGAATTTCTCACAATACTGACTCCGATAGGTATTACCTTATCTATACATTGGTTGACAGAGCTGTACCATCCCCCAAAAAAAATTCATGGTTTCATATTGCTTGACTGTCTTACTGGAATTTTTTAATGGGTTTCTTGAATATCTTTTCTTGGCCTGTTGTTATAAATATACAGTTGTGTTCATGTGATTTGAGTATTTCCAGATATTGTTTATACTGGAACCGAACTATATAGTGTGTTTTACCTTTATTGGCACAAAAGGATGTTTTGTTTTGGATCAACCTCATATTTGAATGCTAATTGCAATCTCTTTGTAATACTACTATTTCCAAGCATTAATGTTTGTTTTTGTTATTGACCTATATTACTTTCCAAATGGTTTCTCCCTGTCCCATGTCTGTAAATGGATAACACTAAGTAGGACAGACCTGGTCAACAAAACCCCATCAATCAAACAATCAATCGGTCAATCAAACAGACATGCTAGCAGCTGATACAGGGATGTGCTGTGAGAAAATAAAGTGCAGCTTAAAATGATAAATGAGGCCACAAAATTCAGTGATTTTCAATGACAGAGATTTGACTAACACCTCAGTAGCAAATGCATATCAGTTACTGTCTTTGGTGCAAATGGCATGCACCTAAAATGGCAATAGTATCCTGGACAAGGGAATGTAATACAAATATTAATCTTTATACTTCACAAGACTAAAAGTCTGAACCTGGTACAGAATGCTTTGTCTACAAGACCCAGGACTACTCTCTTTCATGAAGCACAACAAAATGACAGCATAAAAGCAGATTTTGTTAATTTGAAGGCACGGTATTTTTTATGTAGTGTCAGCAAGTGCTTTCAGCATTATTTAACTGGTAACGGGTTGCTCAGAACATCTAAAAATAGCAATAGTCTCAAGAAAAGAACCTAGATTCCCATTAATAAATGCCCATCTATCAAAATAACACAATTAATTCTGTACCTAACTAGAGTCTGGAAATATGAATACGAATATGAGTAAACAAAGTACAATGTAGTTCTAGGGTAAAGTGAAAGGAACTTTTTTGATTGATGTTTCAATGTCATGAAGAAACTGACAAGGAGAAGCAAAATCAGTACATTTTTTCATAACACAAGCTGTTTGCTTCACACCCTGTCACAGTCAAAAACACCGATACAGAGAAAGTTAAACCTCCTCCGCACCTGCTGGTAAAAATTTTCCTTGTGAGTCAGCACAGTAAGATGGCATATTTTCCTTTTTGTAGTTATAAATAATACTTGTAACTAGAAATGTTCATCTCTCATTTAATCAAAGCATTTAGCCAAAGCAGAGAAAAGAAAGAGAATATCTTAAATGGTATGAAACTCAGAAACATTGTAAGCGCATTTTAACTCCATTTACATGATAATCTAGTAAGATTGGCAAATCGCAGTTTGGCAGTATAGCTTTATGGCTAAGAGCTAAGATGTCTAATACTGAAAACAATTTATCATACCATTTTCGATATAATACACCTCTCCTAGTCTTTAAATACATTACGTGTGACCAAAGAATGAAGTTCAGTCCTGCAAAATGAATGCAATACTGAGTGAACAGTGTCTGTTATGCACCCTGTTTGCTAAGTGAAAGAATCCAGAAATGTCGAGTAAGTTTGAATATTTGCTGAAGCGCAGCATTCTTAGGCAATAGAGTAAAAGGATTAGTCCAGATAAAATCAATTTAGCTAGCAATCTAAGAAACTCTCTGTCTCTAATACCCTCCCTGTGGGAAGAATAAAGACACCTTGTTGAAGTTTCAAGGGGGTTCTTCAGTTAAGTGGATGGATGGATAAGGCATTCATCCATCTACTTACTTAACTGAGTAAACTACTTGAAACTTCAACAAGGTGTCTTTATTCCTCCGAAAGGGAGGGTATCACACTCATGCATCTACCTACTCAACTGAATAAACTACTTGAAACTTCAGCAAGGTACCTTTTCTCCCTCCCACAGAGAGGGTATCAGAAAGAGAGAGTCTCCTAGATGTGCTAGCTAAAGTGATTTTTTTTTTGGACTAATCCTTTTGTACTCTGTTTCTTGTTAGTCCTGTGACCCAGGTGGGATACCAGACTTGACTTGAACCTTCTAGATTACCTCTGCATTATTAGGAAATAGTGAAATATTACATGATTGCTGTCATAATATTTTCTCTTCGTTAGGAGGCTTTATCCTAATCTGGGCAGGTAACCAAGCCTGGACTTAATGTCATGTTCTAGATACAACATACCTGCCTAAAAGAATGCCACCAGTTACTGCCATTTTGTTTCACTGTGAGAAAGATCTGAGATTTATTCTTAGCCCAGATTTTTATCCTAATATAAAATGTACGCGGCAGTGGTGCTGCGGTAGCGTTGTTGCCTCACAGTTAGATGTTGCCCGTTCGATTCTCAGTTAGAGCGTCTTCTGTGTAGCGACATGCGTGAATGGGCGTTCCTTCGTTGAAGGTTGTGCGTTAGGCCCGGCAAGCCTGTACGTAAAAATCTACTGCCAATCATTAGCAGACCGGAGTTCCGCTGTGGCGACCCGAAAGCCGAAAGACACAAAGAATAAAATGCACAAGTACTGCTTGTTGATGTCAGAGGGAGCCTGTGGAAAGTATTGCTCTGACCAATCCTACATGGTCTTTCGTAGCAGTGGTAACTCTGAGCAATCCTACATGGTCTTTCGTAGCAGTGGTAACTCTGAGCAATCCTACATGGTCTTTCGTAGCAGTGGTAACTCTGAGCAATCCTACATGGTCTTTCGTAGCAGTGGTAACTCTGAGCAATCCTACATGGTCTTTTGTAGCAGTGGTAACTGAGCAATCCTACATGGTCTTTCGTAGCAGTGGTAACTCTGAGCAATCCTACATGGTCTTTCGTAGCAGTGGTAACTCTGAGCAATCCTACATGGTCTTTCATAGCAGTGGTAACTCTGAGCAATCCTACATGGTCTTTCGTAGCAGTGGTAACTCTGACCAATCCTACATGGTCTTTAGTAGCAGTGGTAACGCCCTGTATTCCATTTTACTTTGGATAAATTACAAAAAAAGCACATTCAAACAACACCACACTACTGATTTGCAGAATAGTTTAGTGGATTAAGACAATGACCAATATTAACTTTTTTCTGTTGGCTTGGGTTTGATTCCAACAGCCTGTTTCTGCATACTGCATGACTAAACACCTCACTTCAAAAGACTGGTGCTGTTAAGTGTCCCTGAAAATGGGCAGCTATAAGAACCACAGGAAGCATTGCAATTGCAAGGCAATAGAGTCTCATGACCATTTCTGCATTACCAGAAGCCTGCCCTGACCCTTCTCCAGGAGGGCTAGGCCAATCAAGCCTGGGGTTAATTTGTGAGCACCCATCCAATCATCCACGGCTCATTTGAAGGATGATTAGTGTACCTCACTGCCTAATCTGCAGGGGCCGTCTCATCTGAGAGGAGGGGGTGGCTGAGGATGATCAGAAGGTGTTAACATCTGAGAAAAAAAGTATATAACCAATGTTTTTTTTGTTATTAACAAAGAATAATATATGTAAAATACAGAACAGTTTCGCACTCAAGAAAATGGGCATCCTAAGCTGAATGCAAAAATGTAATTCTGAATGTTTTCATTTTGAGGAAACCCATTTATAACAAAGTGAAACTTGTGATGTTTTAAAAGATCAGTGCTCTAGTAACAGTAATAGAATGACATTTATAATTATGGTTTACTTTTGTTTCACTAGGCAGGAATACTGCCGATTTAATTGAGTGTCTTCACAGTGACACAGCTACTTTGTCTTATATTTTTATTCTGTAACTATGTGCTGTTGAATAAGGAACTGCAGAAAATGATCAAGAAATGCTGGCATTAAACCGATGCATAAGAAATGCGTCAAAGCATCGTCTGTGGCTCATTATCCAGACTTTACTAATGATGCCGCACATATCATTAGTGATAGTGGTGGGGGGAGGGGTAGCTTTAGGCCTCAGCATTCTGGGAAAATAAGTGATTCAAGCTGTGCTTGTGACTGCTGGAGCTATGACAGGTAGGCGTATATCTCAAGGCAAATGTATTTCAAAATGTATTCATACACTGTACTTAAAAATGTAAATGTAAACTCTCGTTCCCTTTTTCTTTCTTTTTTGTGATCTGTAAGAATGTTAACTTGACTTGAAATCTGGACACTCTCCGTAGTACATACAGATTGAAATTTCTGTATGGAACCAGAATGATCATACATTTTTATAAATTAGTTGGATACCTAAATGAGCCACAAATGTTTGAGGGCTCAGATACATCAGAAATTTGAACAGGGCATGTCCATGTGTTTAAATTATAACAGTAGCATTGTTTTTAGAGAAGTTAAGACTTGCACTAAAGACAAAGTGTCAAAATTGCAAAGGTAAAGCAATGCTGATTGGTCTTGTAACATGTGAAATGATACAAAAGCAGTCAAGCCTAAAAAAATACATTATACTAGGACAGATGGTAATACATTTCTAAATGCAAAGTGTGTACCCAGTCTCATCTGTCAAAATCACTCTGGATTACAGAACACCTTTTAAGTATTCTAGCCTGGCAGTACATAGGCTTGAAGTGTTGCCATTTCATCTGCCACTGTAGCAGCGAATCAGGTTAAATATGTGATTAAGATCACTGAAGGGGAATGACATATCTTAAGGGGTGACTGAGCTCTTCATAATATGTTTGAGAAAGAAAAACAATTTGGCAATCTGCTGTGTTTTACAGCAAACTCTCAGATGAAGCATGATGGGAAATTGTACTGGGAGAGGATGGTGGTGGGTATTCCTGACATGAAGAAATATGCACATAAAGTCATATACACTTGCATACACTCATACATGTCAGGACCCACACTCATACACCTTAATATGCACATATATATATATATATATATATATATATATATATATATACACACACACATGGACAAAGACTCACATGCCTGTACTTGCACACGCATGCACAAACACACACACACACACACACACATGTACGCACACAAGTGCACACACACACACACACACACACACACACACACACACACACACACACACACATGGACACAGACTTGCATGCCTGTACCTGCACATACACATGTACACACACACACACACACACACACACACACACACACACACACACACACATGGATATGCTGAACTAGATATAGATGCTGACAATTAAGCACATAGCTGCACAGAAAATCAGATACACTCATCTAAAACCACTGATATCTGTAAATTTATATTGAGACACGCACTTACACATTGGCATGCTCACACATACATAAACATACTTATAACTGGGTTTGCTTCTTTTGACCCTATGCCTTGTTGGCTGAAGCCCATTTTCCTGAACACATTTGTCCTTAAGTCATAATTCAATGAATTCTCTACTGTTTGGTCTGTTCAACTAATAGTTAACTATATGCTCATTGAAACTATGAGCAATAGGACAGAACCACAAAAGAGTAAAACAGTGTTTTTGTAAGGAGGCAAACCCTCTGAATTCTGCTGTGTTTTGCAGAGTTAGATTAGGGCTGATTTTATTTAACATATTACACTCTGTCAAATAGCAAGTTCTATTCCGTATATGCACATGGTCTTAAAATTATTGGAGCCATCACTTAGAGAAATGAAAGCAAAGAGATATGGTGTTATATGGACATATTAAATATGAAAAAATTATGATTAAATACACAGGTATAAAGAATCTTGAAATATGCTTAGTTTTAGGGAGGAGAAACATTTGACAATAACAAAGACTCCTTTCTAATTTCCTTATACCTGGGGTCTTTGGACCTTTTTCATGGTAAGCCCCCTTTTATCACGTCCACGGGTAGTCTGGGTTTACTGATGTATATGAGCTCATTAGCATATGCATATGTGAATAGTGAATTTCACACATAATCATGCACACTTATATCTAATATATAATGCAACTTCAACATGGGGAAAATGCAATGAAAAGTGTCCACACCCAAAATACTACGGAAAAGAACAGCATTTGAGTAATAATAGAACTTCTCATCCAAGCTGTAAAGACAGCCCAGTCACCCCCAGGAACAATATATTTACATCACTGTCAAAGCAGTTGTGTGTCATCCACAAATAAGGGCCATGACACAGATACCACAGAATATGATGCATGCTGTAATGCTTAGGCAATGTGGGGTAGTGCATGGCCTAGCTACACTGTGCATCAGCCATCGGTATACCCACACAAGTTATATAAAGGGCAGTGCACAGTCAGCCTCACTTGTACAAGTAGGAAAGCACAGTAACAGCTGATTACAGCACTGCACAGTAGGGTAGACCGATGGCAAGTGAGGTTGGCAGCCTTATATTGCGGGTGATTATGTAGTGTCAGGCAGTACATCCTCCAGTGACAGAGTTCAGATGCAACCACTTAACCATTTCTAGCATCCACTGTACTCTCTAGTCAACTATTTCTTTCTCAGTTACTTGCTTCCAACCTTTGCTGTATGTATGTGAGAAAAACATGTACCTGTGTGTACATACCATTAAACAAATCTCAGTTTTGTGATAACTCACTGTAATAATTTTACTGTATTTACACTTGTTTTTGTACATTTGGAGCTTTTCTCCCCCGGGCCTCCGCTGCAAATGGACCTGTATCCAGTCGGACTTTCCCGCTTAACAAATGTAAAATAAATAAATAAAATAAATAAATAACCAAATAAATAAATAATGGGGCTGAATCTATACCATAGTAGGGAAGGGGTGGAATTACAGGACCTTGCTGGAATGCCCCAGGGAGGCATCCCATGGGTAGAGGTACACAAAACATCAGTGCCCATGAACAGGTGTGCCAGCCATGCTCTAGTATGAGACAATGTGCCAGTATACACCATTGATGCTACATGTGCAATGGTCTGTTCCCCTTGATATGGGAAACCTTGCACATGTTCATCTTGTATCTGTAACCTCTTGTAGCCATGCATCACAAGGCCATTTGGGGCAAACTGGATGACATCATGACGTGTCACACAGGTGCACCTGTGGAAGTAATGTCTACCATCAGTGACCTCAGTACTGTTGCCTCATTGTGGCAATACTCCAGGTAATGGTGTAGTTCACACATGCCTTCACATATGCCATGCAGAACACTCAACAGCTCCAAAGTAGTGCATGTGACAGTCGTCTGTGCCTGTGATACTGACCTCTATATTGAATGGTTGATTCCAAGTGCTAGATATATATCAAGGACAGTACAGAAGACATAGAGGTAGTGGACTCCCCTGTCTCTCGCTCTCTCCCTTAGGGTGGGTACACCCATGTCAGAGACAAAGCACATATCAGATGCTGCATCTTGCAGGAATGTAGGAGGACCCTATGATGAACTATAAGCTGCTGAGGGTATGTCAGGCTGCAGTGAGGCTATTTGCCCAATATTTACCTCTGCATGGACCTCTGTATCTGCAGATGGGGGTGTCCCCTCCTCCTGCAATGTCACAGACAGTGTCACTGTGTCTGTGTTATCAGTTAGTGTTGCCTGAAAATTGCCATAATCATTAGCCACATTAGTCATGCTGACATCAAGTATCTGTTGTATTGATGTCCTGGAGCCTGTGAGTGATACCACTGTAAACTCATAGACACATGGTTCAACTGTCCCATTATGGTATAAATAGTGGGATGCATGGAAAACAGTGCTATACAACATTTTGAAACATTTTCTTAGTTTGGCGGAACATTGCATTTTCAGAGCAGAGATGCATGGAAGGACAGATGTATAGGCAGCCAAAAGTCACAACATCTTCGTTTCATGCCATGCATACGACACTTTCTGTCTTTTCCCAGTTTGCTGCTAATCTTCATCTTCAAATAAACACGACAACAATGTTCAACTGTAATTTCTCCTTCTAATATGATGCTTCAAACCTTTCTTCTCTGCAACATATGTTTGTGAGCTGAACCCAAAGTGTATCTAGTTCCTGGGAGGGTGAAACCCACTTTATCATCGTCTACCTGCACCTCTTATGCAGTATTGTTACTTAGCATTGTGTCTTTATATCTTGGGGGTAAGGCAGATACTGACCCCCAAAATGCCATCACAACGTCAGATAGTTTTTCTCGCAACAATGCATTTCAGAAATGAGTTTCACTTAATAACACATTCCCTGTTATTACATTTTAGAAGGTCCTTGCTAACTGCTTTTAAACGCCTTTTCATTGATAGAGTAAGATTCATAGGTTCATAGGATGATACTAGGCTGTGGGCCCAGAGGCCCTTATAAGCCTAGCCAAGAATTTCGCCCATGTTCCCACAAAGTCAGCACCTGCTTCTCCTGTCCAGCAGGGACATGGGTGGGATACAAGCGGTATATTTTCTGTTTTCTATCCAGTCATCCAGACTAAGAGGAAGAAAGTGATGGAACGTCTGTACAGATATAAGAAATTCCGTACAAACTCCTCAGCACCAACACAAGAAAGCATGACTACAGCCTAGTGACCTGTACTGGAAATGTTTACTCCATCTCTCATAAAGTTGGAGATTATTTTAAAAAGTTAACAATACCAGCAGGTAAAAGGGTGTTCCTAAGTTGGAGCCTTTTTCTAATTCTTTTTTGCTTTGTCCTTAATTCTGAAGGCAAAAGTTGAGAAGTATTTTGGAAAAGTGAATCCGGGTACAAAGAAGCTGTATAAGGAGAAATTATATTTATTTTATTTATTTATTTTTATATTCTTTTGTTGACAAGGTTACTCCCACTAGGTTTGTGGACTCTTTTTCTGGGAAGAACCAAATGGGTACTTATTCCATCAGGGGAAATTTGGCCAGGGCATCAGGGAACTTCCCCACTATTTAAAGCTGCAGATGGTGCCAGAGGGCTTCACCAGTGGCAAGGAAGAGGTCTAAGGAAACAGCAGCATGGGGAAGGAGAGAAAAGCTATGGAGAGTTTGGAGGCGGAAAGTGAACTTTTGTGGGAAAAAATTAATATGGAGCTTTAGAATGTGAACAAAGATTCCAGTGTGGTGGATGTTACAAATGAGCAGCATTTAGCTGTCTCTATGGAGAAGGAAGTGAGTGAGTCTGTCGAGGGGGTGCAGATAACAGAACTGGCATCAGAAGACTTTACAGATGATGTTCTGTTAAAAATAATCACGCAGGATGAACCAGGTGACAGTTGTGATGTTTCATCGGGTAAGATGACAGATGACTTTTACAGAAATGCTGAAGATGAGAATATGAAAAAGGAACCAGGTGATGTGGCAGCAGAGAGTGCAGCAGTTAACACTTATGCTGCACTGACAGAAAGTAAAAGAGGAAAGTAGTAACAAACCGAGATGATGTCTGGTTTTGTGGCAGTAGATTACGCAGTAACTAAAACTTATGCAGCAGTGACAGCAGGCAAAACAGGAGAGCAGCAACAAACTGTAAAAAGAAAACACCAACTGTGAGAACAAAAATTGACACTGTAATAGAGAGATATTATGTATGGGACAATTTGGTAAATGTTCTAGTTTTTAAAGCTCAAGAAATTTGGTCTTTTATACATATTGGGATAGATGTTTTCTGACAACATTTGATACTGATGGACTGGTGATGAAATTTCTGGAACTGTGTAACAAAAAGAAGGACATTTATTTGTGGAACAATTATTTGTTTTCTGGTACTAACTTAAATGTTAAAAATATTACTTTGCAGTTTAGAACTGATGAACTGGGAGAAGACAATGTTAAAACAATGCATGCAGGGTCTGTGTAAAACTGTTGATAGTGCTGAAAAAATTAGAGATGAGAGGAACTATAAAATGGAGGGTAGATATTGGAAACTTTTCTGAAGTGTGAAAAAAGCATGATGAAACACTTGCCAACTGTTATTTTTCTGGGTGGGCATAGAAAGACTTTAAGATATGCTGGCCAGACTAAATCATGTTTCTTTTATGGGGACTTTTCTCGTTTAATGAATGATTGTGACAAGATACAACGTAACCAATGTGGGGAGAAAGGACATACAGCAATAAGGCGTGTGTCTGAATGCCGGTTGTGTAACAAAAGGGATACTTTTGGATAGATTGTCAAAAGCAAACAGCAAATAATGAAAAAGAAGGGGAAAGGGAAGGACAATGAGGAGCTGTGGGACAAGAAGAGGATGAATTAGATAAAGGAGAAACTGTAGAAGAAGAATAAAAATATATACAGGAGAAAATGAGGGGAGAGAGCATGTCGGAAGAGAGGTCAGGTGAAGGGATTGATACTAATATATTTTTTTAAGTTCTAGCCAGTGAAAAATCTAATTCTAAGGATCACAAATTATTTATAGAAAAACTCAGGAATTGGGGAAAAACGTAAAAATAAGAAAATTAATATTTCTCCTAAACTTAAAAGGAAGGAAAAGCAACAATTTTAGAGTACTTTCAGTAAATGTGAACAGTATTATTAACATTGTAACAAGGCTGGGGATACTGGAATGGTGTGCTGAATGTGATATGGGTGTTATTCTGTTAGAGGAAGTAAGATTCCTGACAAGTGAAGGAAAACTGTAGGCAGAAGAAATTATGGGGTGGAAATATAATATGGAATATAGGAAGTGAACTTTGCTCTGGAGTAGCTGTGTTGTGTAAAAAAACACAAACAGTGAAAATACTAGATGTAATGTTGATAAAGATGGGAAGGTTAACTGTTGTGGATGTGAGGTACAGAGAACATGTTTATAGAATTAAAGCATTATATACATTTATAACTAAGAAGAAAATAAATAATCTGTTTAGTCAAATATTAGACTATGTGATGTTTAAGATGTAAATTATAATTGTCTGGGATCTTAATTGCCATTTAAGGAGAAATTTAAAAAGAAAAGGAAATATATAAAAAATACAGGACGTGATAAAATGTGATACATTGGCTGTGTGGAGCAAAAGCCAGTGGACTTTTAGAAGAGGGGCACTTGGATCTGAAACTGATTATTTTATATTATCAGAAGGCTTGGGGGGTGGAAGATGGTGATACAATTTTGACAGGTTTTTCAGACTAATTAGCAATATGGATGCAGGTGATAGAGAAAATGGAATATATTAAAATAGGAAAGGGGATACAAAATAAATGAGAAATTATGTGATACATTGGAGAGTGGGAAGTATTGCAATTATGGAAGGATCATATAACCATGAAGGACTTCTATAAATAACTGATCTGAATGGTGGATTTAATGTAAAAAGAAATATAAAAAGTATTTTTTCCAGTAGCAGATGTTGTAAGAAAGGATGAAAAACTAAAGTATGGAAAAATGTATAAAATGTATTAGATAATTTGTTGAATAAGAGAGAATCATGTTCTAGAAAAGGAAATATATGGACGAAATCAAGAAAAAAATGAAGTCATTACTGTTTAGGTAAATATATTATTTTCAAGGAAGAAAGGAGGAGGTGTCAACATATTTGGGTAAAACAATAAAGGAGGATATTAGTATAATGAGGGAAGTGAAAACATGTAAAAGGAGAGAGGAAAAAGTGCACAAGAGCAAATTAATAGTATTGAAGTGCAGCATGTAGAAAATGTGTGTAAGAGTAAAAAGAAGGAAAATCAGAACGAACGGAAAGTAAAAAACAATCCAGAATGAATTGGGGAAAATTTTGAAAAATTAATTGCTACTATAGAAGTGAATGAAGTACTTAGGAAAGTAAATGCTGATTCAGTGTCAGGCCTAGTTGATATAGAGTATGGAATGTAGAGGGAATTAATGGATTCTCAAAGACTACTTTGTAAATGTACTGAATGAATTGTTGAAGGGAGGGCTTGTTTATGTAGAGATATGTAGTGGAATATTAAAATTTATATGCAAGAAAGATGAAAAGAATGAGATAAAAATGTAGTCGATCCATCATAGTAAATAACAGATTTTAAAATGTTGATAAGAATAATACAGTTGAAAATGGAAGGAAAGATGAGGGATGTTATGGAAGAAAGTATATATAGTATAAAAGGGAAGGGATGTCAAGACTTGTTACTGGTTGTTAGAGAAATTGTGGATGATATTATAAGTAAAAGGGAGGATTTGAAACTTATGGTAGGTGATATTAGCAAGGCTTGTGATACAGAAGGACTTGTGGGATATTATGGAGAAGTATGGATTAAGTAATAAAATTAGCAGAGTGTATATGTCAGCATATCAAAATAATACAACTAGAGTATTAATGAATCTGGGGCTTAGTAAAGGAATAGTTGTTGTTGCCAAGAGCAAAATGTGGAAGAAGGAAGCATTGGTTTGTCTGAAAGAATGTTTAAAGGAAATGGGGATGACCTTGAATAAAGATTAAAGTAAGGGTTTGGGTGATATGGTGAAAATTGTGGGTCTGTGTTTTTCAATGAATGAAATGTATTTGCTGGGGTAAAACCTGAGAAAAATTATTTAGTTTTGATGGAATGGGAGTGTTTGAAAAAAGAAATGAAAGAAATGTATCTTCTGTGAATGACATATAAAATCATTTAGGAAAAAAAAGTTTATCTTGTGAATTCTATATTAATGTGAAAAATAACAGATATGTCAAATGTTTATATGATCCCAGAAAAATATGAAAATGACATTTTGCAACTGATATGTTCTTTCATTTTGGTTTCAAGATTAAACCCAGTGAAAAGAGGTATGTTGTATATGAGTAAAGTTGAAGGGGATTGGTGTTACTAAATCCAGTTGTTTATTCTGTTTCTTTAAACTTCCAGATGGTATAATTGTTAAGGTCTTTGCCTCACATGTGCAAGGTACAAGATTTGATCCAGACCTCCGACCAATGCCTGTTTGGAGTTTGCATGTTCTCCCTGTGTCTCTGTAGGGTTTTTCCCACCTCCAAAAAACATGCTGAATGTTTCCATCTCAAAGTCAGCAATGAATGGAGCTGTGGGCAGCAGCACATACTCTACATGGTGACCTATATGGGGAAGAGTTGTATAGAGCAATCATCTACTGTGGTGCACAGTATCCAGAAGACAGAAGAACAGACAGGAGAACATTGATCTCAGACTGCATGCAGTGGCAGGGCTAGACACTTGACGGTGTAAAATATGACTCTAGGTGATTCGGTCATGTTGACTAATGTCACCAAAATGGGCATGGATATTTGCCAGTGATAAGTGGATTGAGGACCTGACCTACTCCAACCTATGCCAGGGACCCGTGCTAATGGTGGGAGGGGTATATGCACCCCCTATTGACCAGTATGTGCCTGCCATAAAGTCCCAGCAGCCTGGGTCAATAAGCTACTGGCCATCCGGTGTCCAGTTACCCATCCTGGGTTACCTGGGATAGCTCTGTTGAGCGAAAGCTGGATGTAAAACCAATAAAACTGCGAAACATGAACTAAGAATTGCTACGCTCAATGTAGGTTCATTGACAGGATGCAGCTTGGAAGCGGATGACATGATGGTACGGAGGAAGCTGGACATCCTATGTATTCAAGAGACAAGATGGAAGGACAGTACAGCAAAGACACTTGGCTTGGTATCCAGAGTCTACTACTCAGGAGGAGAACAGGCAAGAAATGGTGTGGGAACTGTGGTGAGAGAGAGGCTTCAGAAGGCAGTGAGGAGTAACATCAGAATTAGTGATAGATTCATGGCAATCAGACTGCAGCCTAATGATGAGGCAGTATTCATAATCTCAGCCTATGCCCCAGAGTAAGGTTGCAATAGTGAGGAAGAAAATGCATTTATGCAGCAGTTGCAGGACCTGCTAAATAATGCAGGACAACATGAATTGGTGTTGATAATGCACATATTGGGATGGGCAGAACAGGATAATGAGGACTGCCTGGGTTTCACATGGGTGGGGCAACCGGAATATTGAAGGAGAGGCCATTCTAGACTTCTGTCTGACAAATGGCTTGATAGTAACCAACCCATATTTCAGAAAGAGAGATAGTCACATGATTACATACAAAAGTGTCAAAGCTGCAACTTGGGTAGACTTCCTCCAAGTAAAGAAAGGGCACTGGCATAGAATCAGTGATTGCAAAGTCACCCTCAGTGAAACAGTCAGCCCAGGTTGCCACAATCAGCTGCATGCAATGATCAGAGAAGGCTCTAAGGTCAACAGAGACCAGGCTGAAGACCTGGAAGTTACATGGGGAGAAAGCACAACAGTTCAAGGAATTACTCAGGGTTCTATCACCTCAAAAAGAGGAGGAAATAGGTGGAGTAAAGAAGAATGCCAGTGCCTCAAAACACCATGTGTGCAGCCTACAAAACAGGTAAGTGGCTGAGCCAGGTATGGAAATAAGGTACATAAGGGAAGCTGGTGACAGAATACAGAAATCCAGGAAGTCAACAAAAGAAAAAAGGAGTGCAGGAAAAAGTGGGAGATAGAAAAGTTGGACCAGGCTAGGAAGAGATACTGGGTGACTAACAAAGAAGCTAAGAAAGGAGTTGCAATAGCAAAGAACAGGGCATTGGAGACACTCTACCAGCTTCTGGAAAGTGACTCAGTAGGTAGCACAAAGAAACTACTGTATATTAAGCTGCAAGACAAAGATGTAAAGATACAAAAGACAGTTGGGCATCCTTCATAAAGGATGCCAGCAACAACCTGCTCACCAGTCCACAGGACATCAAAGGCAGATGGAAGGAGTATTTCCAGCAGCTTCTGAATTAAATAAACCCCACAGAAGCTGTACTGCCCCAGAAACAGCCTACAATGAGAGAAGAAGAGGAGCCCACCCTAGAAGAAGTAAGAACAGCACTAAGGAAGATGAAGTCAGGGAAAGCAGCAGGCTCAGATGAGGTCACAGCAGATATGATAAAGATGCTGGGTGAGATGGGGGGAAATGGTCCCTGAGGGTACTCATAGCAGTGTGGAGAGAAAGACATATCCCAGATGACTGGAGAATAAGCATACTCATGCCAGAGTACAAGAACAAAGGAGACATCCCCAACTGTGGACAGTATAGAGGTATCAAACTCCTGTCAGACTGCATGAAAGTTCTGGAAAGGGTGATTGATAAATGGATATGTAGAAAAGTAGAAAGTAAGATGGGAGATAGCAGTTCGGATTCTGGTCAGGATGTAGCACAGCTGTCATGATGTTTGCAGTGAGACCAATAGTTGAGAAGAAGCTAGAGATGAGGAAACAGTCCAACTGGGCATTCCTAGGCTTGGAGAAAGCATATGACAAGGTCCGAATAAAGCTGATTTTGGCAGTACTGCAGTGTTTCAAAGTCCCAGAAACACTGGGATACTTAGTGCAGGCTATGTACAAGGACCTAATGGCTCAAGTACGGGCAGTGTTCAGTCTCATAGAAGGGCTCCCAGTGGGAGTGGATGTGCACAAAGGTTCAGCTCTGAGCCCACTGCTGTTCATACTGGTGATGGACAGATCAACAAAGCTGCTACAGTATACCAACAGCCATCTCCTGCTCAATCCAAAAAAAAAACTAAACTTTTACTATTTCTTCCAAAACAAAACACTCCAGATACCTCTAACTTCAATATTAATTCTTTTAACAATACTTCAATTGATGTGGTTTCACACACTAAGCTGCTAGGTACAACTATTAATAACAACCTGAAGTTTGACTTGTATATCAGCAAGAATATAAAAATGGCCAATCAAAAACTGGGCATGTTGTATCAGGCTAAAAAATGTATCTCCAACTCCGCAAAAGTGACCCTTGCCACCACTTATCTCTTACCCTACCTTCGATATGCTTCCCCTATTCTAACCAAACTTCAGACTTCGGTCAAACTAAAACTCAGTCACTGCTATAATAATATAGCTAAATTTGCCCAGGACAGGCTCACTACTCTCACCACTGCACTTCTCTCAACTCTCTTAATTGGCTCGAACTACCCCACCTACTGACCTTTGATACATGAATATGATTATGTAAGGATATTCTAAGAGCAAGAAGAAAGAGTATGTGAGAAGGGCAGTTAAGATTTTATTTTATATAATTTGGATTACTTGGAATGAAAGAATGAATGACATTTTGTTCAATGAGAAGTGGATTTTGGCAGATATATTTAAAAAAATATTCTTGTGGAAGAAGCAGTGTGGGTCAGTTATGGAAAATAACATTGAGAATATTGTAAGAAAAATACTAAATAGTTAAAAAATAGAAATGTGTATCTATGTGCCAGTAAATATGTATGTTTTGTAAATATATTAACAATGTTTTTTATGTTGTGTTAAGTAAAGCACCCATATTCTTTTTGATAGGTGCAGTGGGATCTTTTACAACCATTTGGGCTACTATCAGCTGAAGAAAATGGGAGCTCAGTTTAACCTCTCACCTGAAGGCCAGCACCCTCAAGAGTGCAGCACCACCCCCTCCCTTATGCAGCACTGCAGTGTCAGCAATCAATCGACTGCACCTGGTATGGGAATAGAATCCACAGCCTTCTGCACCAAAAAGTGAGTGTGCTACCTGTTGTACCACTGACACTGACATATATGTAAGTGGCTGAGGACGGCAATTATGCCAGAGAGCATGAAATAGACTGGCCCTCTGTGCAGCTGCCTATAGTTGAGGATGGGTAATGTAACAGCATCAGGAAGAGCATATGATGTGAAATTTAACCTATGCTGCCACTACGAATTAAGTAAGTGTGTGTGTGTGTGTGTGTGTGTGTGTGTGTGTGTGTGTGTGTGTGTGTGTGTGTGTGTGTGTGTGTGTGTGTGTGTGCATGTATCTACATGAGTGCTTATGTATGCACACTCACTTGTTTGTATGCCTGCATGGGATGGTTTGCCTACATGATACTTTCCAAAAAAAAAAAATATATATATATATATATATATATATATATATATATATATATATATATATATATATCTATATCTATATATATATATATATATATATATATATATATATATATATATATATGGGTCAACTTCATTTGATCGAAAGACCATTTGACCTAAACCCATTTGATCAAAATTTCAGTTGATTGAAAACTAGTATTCAAGGCATAAAACTGGGATTTTTCCCCCTCCCTAATGTCGTGCAACCCTGGAATTGGTATATATAGTTGGGGGGTGTGGGGGAGGTGAAGCCCCCCACCTAGTTTCCTTTAAAAGAAGAAAATAACACAAAAAGTACAGATTTTAAATGAAAATAGGTGGCGGGCTTCGCCCCCACACCCCACAATGTGAGGGGCTGCACCCCCTACACCCCCCCTAACTATATATGCCAACTCCAGGGTCGCACGACATTGGGGAGGGGGACAAATCCCTGTTATTTGCTTTGAATACTGGTTTTCGATCAAATGAAATTTCGATCAAATGGGTTTAGGTCAAATGGTCTTTCGATCAAATGAAGTAGACCCATACACACACAGACACACACACACACACACACACACACACATATATATATATATATATATATATATATATATATATATATATATATATATATATATATATACAGTGGCTATAAAACGTTTACACACCCCTGTTAAAATGCCAGGCTTTTGTGATATAAAAAAGAGAACATAATAAATAATTTCAAAACCTTTCCCACCTTTAATGTGACCTATAACCTATACGTGTGTGTGTGTGTGTGTGTGTGTGTGTGTGTGTGTGTGTGTGTGTGTGTGTGTGTGTGTGTCTTTGTATGTATGTGTGCATGTGTGTGTATTATGCAGCAGAAATGCAAACTTTTTTAGACAAGATCAAATTTACTGTAATTACAGACATTCTGGTTGACATGCAGTACTTATAATTTATTTAAACTAAACATGCAATGAAAAATCCCCCTTTTCAAAGAACAAGTGCATTGTAACAGAAAAAGAGGAGATAACGTTAATAATTACAGATATTACTGCATACAAACAACTTTCTGTTTGCCCTAACAATGCATAGATGAGCAGTGCTTGGAAGTGTTGTATAAACTATTACATTTTTGAATGCAATGCCTTTCTAATACAATAAGATATTTGCTTATGAACTAAAACTTCTTCCTATTCAGTCTGATGTCTGAAACACTGATAAAAATAAACTGCTGAACAAGTTATTTACACTGGAGAAGGTAATGTAATTTATTCGCAAGAATATCAAGGTTTATTGTAATGATGTTCTATAATGATGGTAGGCCAGATGATCCATATATAAACAGAAATGATTAAAAATAACAAGTTAAAATAAATCTAAATACTGAGTAATGAAGAACAATTAACAAATGCAAATTAGGATCTCAGTAGGATGAGTAGCCAGACTGTAATCAGATATTAAGTAAAGAACATACAATAACATTCTGAACTTTCACACTGAAGCACGATTTTATAAAATTAAGGACTGATGTCACCAGACTATTTTAAGAAGCACAGAAATGTGTTCTTTAGAATATGGCAATCAAAACTGATGAACATGTAAACTGCTAACAAACTTAGTAGCATAACGAGTGTTAGTCATCAGCACATAGACTTAAAGACTCTACATAAATTTATTGTTAAAAAGTAAAACGTATTTAGAGAGGTAACTCTAGGCAAAGTTAAAATTGCATTGTAAAAAGACAAGTGAAGCCCCTGATATGGACCTATTACATGAAAGTGAAAGATAATTTGGGCTCTTAGCTGGCAATTTTGCTGTTAAGTATGACAGGTGCAGTTACTGAATCCATGAGAAAATTGTAATACTAACCATATAGCTGATCGTGGAATACATGTATAAAAATTTGAGATATTGTGATTAAAAGCAATAAAAACAGGTGAAAAAATGATAATTGGGTACATCCACTTCTGGTTTTACTCACAGAATGGATGCATATGAATTCACAAATGAATGAATACTGATCTACTTCACACTACATGTGAAAATAATGTCCCATATGATGCTGGGGGGGTGTACCCCTGTTCCTCCTACATGGTAACAGTGACCTTACATATTCATAGACAATAATAGTACCCATGAGTCTCAGACCAAAATTATCCATATCTGTGCATTCACCCTAGAAAGCAGTGGAAAGTATAGCTTGATGACTTCAACTGCCCCCTTCCCCTCTCTCTCGCTCTCTCACTCGCTTCTGCAGTTACTTGTTAAAGGAACAGAAATAAGTAAGCATACGGTCTCTGTTACAGAGACACTCATTCCTTTCTCTTCGTCCACTGCTTACTCATGGCAGTGTGAAATCAGCAGCACCCATTTGTCAACATGTCTTCCACTAGTACAGACTGTTCTGGAAGCATCCTTCATTAGTGTAACATATGACAAAATGACTGACCCCAAATGAAATTTCTTCTGGGAGCTAGTCTGTTTGGGTAACACCATTCAACACTACCAATCTTGGTAGCATAGATGCCCCCCCAATGAATTTCCTGTAAAAGATGAACAGTTTTCATTCAGTAGACTGGGCACTTCACTGCGCCTCAACAAAACAGTCCTCATCCAGTGACTACCAATCAGTCTAATGTCCTTCTATTGAATACATAACCTTTTAGCTTCAGAATTAAGGACAAAGCAAAACTTAATTAGGTAAAAGCCCCCCCCCCATTCAGGGATGTTAACTACTAACTCAAAAATTAATTGAAAAAGAGGGTGTTAATTAACATGTATTATCTGAAGTAAAAGAAGCCAATAACTGTACTAATTATCATATTTAATTACTATAATACCACTTTTTCTCAAAAAAATATTTTTAGGAGGGATTGAACACAATTTTGTGCCAAAGTTAGGGTTACCCCTAAAAACTAGAGACAATTCAGAACTAGTGTCAACTAATTAAAGCAGAAGGACGCATGCTCAGCGTGAAACAGTACAGACCTCATGATAATATTAACAACAAAATCAGAATTAGACCCAGATAACTATTACACTTAGTTCTCCCTCATGTGCGATACTAAACAGAATGTAATTCTAAAATCCCAGAGAGTACAATTGTCTGAAGGGACCTAAAGGCAAGCTCATAGTAACCTGTACAGCAGGCCTTGGTGAGGTTTATACATATGATGAGTGAATAATGCCAAGAAAACTCTAGCTTTTACTGCATGAGGACTTGTGAGGTAGTGGAATATAATGCAATAATGCTTAAAAAATAAAAATAAAATTGCCAGCATTGTAGGTCATGACATTAAATGTATACATCTGCATATAATATTAGCTAATTTATTTTATGTCACCCTTACCAAATATGCTAACTGTGAAGCCACAGAAACTTTTTGTTAGTTGAATTTCAAGTTTCATACAAGTAAATTCTGAAAGTGAGCATTCGGAAAAACAAAGATTAACCATGTAAAGTGATACCCATCCAAACTGATAAGGAAATGGTCCATCAATTCAGTTTAGATCCTTGTTTTTTTTTTTTTTTCTTGTAGAAATTATAACCTCCTTTGAACAGGATGAGTATCAATGACTGCTGCATTCTGACATGATTTAATTTCAAGAGTAATCAAAAATAATGGCTGAATGAGTGTTATCTTGGAAATCAGACAATGGGAGTACAGCATTTTAGTTAAATGACATTGCTCCTTGCTTCCACCTCCATCTAGTAGATAAAATGCACCAAGGCAACATAGCTCCTGTAACCTTATCTCCATCCAAAATCAAACCCTAACCATTCTTCTAGGCACAGAGAAAAATAAAAATAAAACTGGTTTGCTTCATTTATTCCTTGTCCAATTATGTACTTAATTCAGTTCAAGGTCATAATTGATATAGCCCTCAGTCTGGCATAGAACAAAGACAGACAAATGCTGTAGTAAATCAAAGACAAAGATCTAAGAATCAGGGATGCACTTAATTAATCGGACGGCAATTATAGTGCAACTAATGCTTAGCATAGCGGCTCGTTTGTTAGATTTCTGTCTTATATCCTAGATTCAAGGTTCACTCCTGACTTCTGGTGAGTGCTTGTGTAGAGTTTGATTGTTGCATATGTGTATTTTTTTCCTGGGGACTCTGATTTCCTCCCAACCTCCCCCACCCCCCTCCAAAACTACACTGTTAAGTTGACTGCTCTAAAACAGCCCATATGTATTCCATTTGCCATTGCTTTTATTGCCTGCATCATGGCTGAAAATGGTGAATGATAAAACAGTTCACTTATTTAGTTAAAAAAATAAAACTCTATTCCCAGTGTTGATAAATAGCTTGGTATTTGAGAACACTAGATCTGAGTGTATCTTATATAGTCATACATCTCAGCTGCACAGATTGTTGCAGAATGTCCAGATTTGTGCCTCATATTTTTGCTCCATTTCTCAAAAAAATTGTGCTTTTTTCTCACAAATCGTTGAGGACTGAAGTTACTAAATAGTGGCATACATTTTAGTTTCAGACTTCACATTAGTTAGAAAATGCATGCTAACACAAATCCTGTTATTCTCACAACTTTTTAAGTTTATAAGAGCGATATTTAAAATCTGTCCCTGTTTTTGGGCATTTTGTCCCACCATTATTTCAGGCTTTCCACAGATTTCTTCAGCTAAGTTGAGAGGCATGTATATAGTGATGGCCTACACATCACAAACAGTGGATTGTGTGTTCAAAATATTATAAAGATAGACAAGTTAGGCCTGTACGACCTGGCGGTCTGGTATGCATGAATAGCTGGGATGGTCATTAATGTGGCAAAGACAGACTGTACTTTTGGAATCCAGAAAAGGCTATATCACTCCATATCAGATGGGAAATTAGCAAGTGTAACAATGAACAGGTTAAAGTGTCAGTTCATTTAAATATTTCGGGTTATGGCTAGACTCTTGCTTTTTCTTTTGATATCCTTGTTAACTATGGCTTTCTTCATGCTTAGGGAGGTTTAAATAAACAGGGCTGTAATCAGGCATTTCTATTTTGTACTGTGACCTTTATAGTGTTGTCACCACGACCAGCCTTACAGTTAGAAAATGTACCTCTCTGTCATAATGATGTGCTTATACACTTGAGTTATTGCTCCTCACAACCACACAAATGTTATTTTTCAAGGAGTATTAATGACTCCAACATACTGTGTATACAGCTCTGTGATACAGGCACTAGTTTCCAGAATTTTAGATGTTCTGCATGCTAGAAGCCAGAATGTTTCAAGAAATGCTCAGAAAAAACAATGTACTTAGTTCAGTACCATGAATATGCCTAACAACACCCTTCTAAATAAAATAAATGAAAGTTTTTCTTTTGTTTGAGATGATCAGGCAAAATCCTCACAGATAAAACCATAAAAGGATATGATGCACATAGTAGGGTCACCACAAGGCTAGACAGGGCATTCTCTCTGTATTAAATAAAATCCAGCTAAATCTTCTTTAAAAGCTTGCACACCTCTTTATTTTAAGAATCACATAGCAACACGACAGTGCATGTGAGGAAAAAGCCAGTTCCCAAAGATGAAAACATTTGTTTTAAAAACTATTTAAGAATTCTACTACACAATTCCACTAAAGCATACAAAACTATCTTAGACCCAATATGACCAGCTTTATGCATAATTCAACAGGTACTCTTCCAGATTTCTATATCCCAATTCACAGCTCACTCAATGTCCATCTCATACTTGCTTTTTCCATATTTTTTTTTTTTTGGCCAGTCTCGCTCACTGATTCTCAAGTCCATCTCCCTTGGTTATTTAGTGGACCTGTTTGGTCACTGAAGTGACTATGGATGTAATGGGATGGTCAGATTTGCGGTGCAAGACCCATCCTACTCCTACATACACCAAAAGTGTCCAAAAGTTTGTCAGGCATTGAGCATGACTCCAAACAACATAATCAGTGACCCTGATCCCCTTGTAGATGACACTCCCTTTTTACAGCCTCTGGTCTTTACCAAGGAGTCATCCACAACCAGCATGCCTAGAGACACTTTCCTGGCATGTTACTTGTAATAAAGGTACCAATTTATCAGCACTTACACTGAATCCTGACTTTTCTAAGATGATCCTCACTATTAAAATGGTCTGTATTTCATAGCACCACCTGACATGCTCCCAGAACCATGATATTTCCAATTAAAGAAACCAAAAACACATTCACAGGTTACAAAGCTGTCCCACAGCATGCCAACTGATCCAAAAATGACAAAAGATAGCAACTATTACTAAAAAACATTAACTTTTAAAATCCAAGTTTTACTGAACGAAAAACAATTATTGTTAAAATACCAAGTTTCTTTTGCCATGATGAAGTTTAAACCACCAGAGCCATTTAAGTTCTCAAAACCATTTTGTTGGCATGTCTGGAGACAGAGATTCACACAATTTCATATGGCAATGAAATTAGATAATGAATCAGAAAAAATCCAGGTAAATATACTTTTGTACTCTGTGGACTATGGGGTCAAGGCCACATACAGAGTGATTGATTCTGTGAAACAACTACTTCCAGTACCATGCCTCCTCATCCAGGGTGCTTTCAGTAAGTTAATGCAGTACCATGCTCTATGTTGCTTCTGTAAACACAGCAAGTTAAGTATTTGTATGAGTGTCCAGTTATGAAAATTAGATATTAAAACAAATGATAGCAAATGACCTAAAGCAGCCAGGCTTTTGGAGTGGCTCAGGAAGTTATCAAAGTAGGTTTTCTCTGTTTTTCATTACCCAAACTAAGGATTCTACTCCACTTCTATTACAATATATCCCCATGAAGTTTTTTAGCTAATGACATTTTGGAGCTATTTTTTTCCACTTGAGCCTTTCTTATACTAATCACCTTCACTGATCCTTTCTGATTTAACTAGTACAGTTCTGTATCCTGTTCCTACTAAGTACCTCTACACTTTCTGAGTAATACGTTCCTGTTTATCTTTTGGTAACACCATACATTTTTTTTTGAGAGAGAGATGTGAATTTTTTTTTCATCTTTTGGAACTGCTTCTTGCAAATGTTTTTCACTTCTGTAATGGCATTTTTGGTGGTATTGTACCATTTGTCAGTAAAGGTCAGTTTTGGCACTGCTAAATGGATGAAAGAACACTGCTGCAAAGCTGACACCTCCATTTCCTCAAGAGGCAGTGGCCTCAGAATTAATTACAAATTAGGGGATTACAGTGGAATTACCCTTCATGGTAGGTCAAAGATTCCTATAGCCCTGTTTTTTTGTTACTTTTGCACATTTGTGGAATTATTCATTTAGACATTGTTTTCCTGAGAGGTTGCTAATTTACTGGTCTTTCATGGGCAAATCTATATCCCATTTTTGATGGATTCTTCCATCTGTTTTTTAGACCTTTACTAACAAACTACAATTGCACCAGACCTACCTTTCATAAAATCTATTACCACTCAATTTTGTTTTGCTTTCACTAGTAAAGATTTATTTAAAAAAATCAGAAAAGTGACATAACACAAAAAATAAATTCAAAAATAAACATCTAATAAAAAGATAATAACAAATTGGTTTTGGAGAGTATGACATTTGAAGGTTATTTTTCCTCAGATAACTGTCCATTTCTACATCTGATATTTACACCTGAGTACACGAGGTCTGAGACTGTATCCTTCCAAAGAGGAAGAGCTACTGTGCATTGATGTTAAGCTGTGCAAGAAGTTAAGAATTAGTCTGGTCATAGATAAATGCATCCCGAACATCATCCATAGCTTCCATTACTTGCATGTGCATGTCTCATTTACAGTTCTACACATATATACACACACACGCGTGCGCACACATGTAGATAGCTAGACAGATGATAGATAAGATGTGTGTGTGTGTGTGTGTGTGTGTGTGTGTGTCTACACACACACACACACACACACACACACACACACACACACACACACACACACACATGCATACACACACACACACACACACACACACACACACACACACACACACACACACACACACACACACGCATGCATACACACACACACACACACACACACACACACACACACACACACACTCTCGCACACACACAGATTCCCAAGGTAGACTAATAGATTTCTCCAATTCCTCATAGCTGGCATTCACTATCTGTCAATTTAATTTTTTTCCTCTTTTTGATGCATCTTTGTCTATACTGTCTTTTGTTTTTTATCCATGTCTTTTTCATCAGCAGCATTTTATGTTGGTCCAAACTACTGTAACTGTTTTGAGAGGGGGGAGATGCCAGGATTTCTACTTCTGATTTTCAATGTCCTCCTTCCTTGCTTTACATAAATGTTTGCTGTTTAGATATTTAAAACTTTCACTTAAGATTCTACTTCTCCCCTTGTGTGAACACAGATGATGATGAATACACAACCCTTCATCCCTCTATGTGGACACAACCCTCCCCAGTGAAGCTAACCCCTTGAACAGTGCACTGCTTCTTTTCTGCATCTTGCAGAAATCCATTATGTTGACGCAACAGTTGTGTGAGTTAACCCTTACCATAACAGTAGATGTTCGATGATCACTGTTGCAGTAGCCTAAGCTATATGGGTTATGTCCTGCTGAGGACATAACAGCCAGCTATCTTCCAAAACTTTAAGGTATGACATCTGTATAGTACCCTACCAGACTGCCAACAATAATATGACGTCCCCCACTATCCTGGGTCAGTAACTAAGGAACTTCAATTCTCACTACTGACTCCAGTGTGAGGCCATCACTTAAACAGGAATAATATTTCATGATTACCCCTAAGAGCACATCAAGAACATGCTCCATAACCTGGGACTGGACTGTATTCTTCTGTCCACCCTTAATGTAACTCCTTATTACATGCTCCAGAGCAATGTGTCCCAGTTTAAGACCTCTGATATACTCACACTTAAATAAATTAAATCTCACACATCTGAACACTTCCGGGAAAGCCTGACACAGATTTCCAAAATTAAATCTCACACATCCAAACACTTCTGGGAAAGCCTGACACAGATTTCCATCTGTGCCCCTTCCTCAAAAATAATATATTAACCCACTGCCACCAATCACAGAGCCTACATGCCCTCTTAAAGGGGTGTCCAATTATGAAAATTATATATTAAAACAAATGATAGCAAATGACCTAGAGCAGCCAGGCTTTTGGAGTGGCCTCGGAAGTTATCAAACCAGGTATAAGCACTCTCAAATCACTAAAGAAAATGCTGATTGACCAGCTACAATGTAAATTAATAAAAATATTTAATAATAAGCAACATGATTAAAAATATAAAATAGTCATTTCCAATAAACAAACAGAACTCAGTCACCAGAAAAATGAAATCAATATTAAAAGTTAGAAATCCAACATTTAGAAAAAAGCTCTGATTAGTTACAATTTTCCTATCTGCCTAAAGAGCACTGTCCTTGATCTAAACTAAATTATTACACCAGAGCAAAGGCAGGCTTATAGTTCTTGGTGATTCCTTTTGGGTATCCACTGCACAGCACAATTGTGGACAACTGAAAACTGCAACTGGCAACTATAACTGGCTGTTAACTGACAACTGCCTTTAACAGGCTGTTTTAGAGACTAACTTAACTGTCACAACTGTTCCAGTTCTAATTTTCATTTCATATTTTGAAAATCAACCAACAGTTGATTACTAAAGTTCCTTCCCGTCTCTCAGCTTCTGACATTAACACATAGCAACTGTCAACATTCCAATGAAATCTTCTGCAGATCAGCTGATTCTGAGACAGTCTGCATTTAGAATCTTCTTCACAAATATGTGCAGTTTGAAATATAAAGGAACACTATTCAAGTATTTAAAACATTCTGTACAAACAGATTATAACTCAACATGTAAGAACTTATTTACAATATCATAGCTAGTCATGCTGGCATATAATACAGAGGTTAATCTGAAATTATGTAAAAAAAGCTAAGCCAGAAATGCTAGTGCAAATGACAATGTCTAATTTCTTCACACCCCCCCAATAAGTCAAACATGGTTTTCAAGTGACCCTTAAAAAACGACATTTGAGAAAAATGGGTCTGTCTGGGAATATCAACCCACTCCTCTCCTGGGCAATTCATTTGCATTGGCATTATTAACCCCAATGCAGCATTCTTCTCCTTCTGAGTAAGCTTGGCTGAGCAAAGCCCCACCTCACAATCCAAAGCATCCACTTGCACAACAAACTCTTCACTATAATCTGGGCTGGCCAACACAGGGAGTCCTCCAAAAAATCTCTTTAGGTTTTTGGAATGCCTGTTCACAATCTGTGGTCCACACTACTTTATCTGGTTTATTTTTCCTAGTTGGGTCAGTAAGGGGTGCAGCCACTGTACCACAACTGGGCACAAATTTTCCACAGTACCCCACTGTCCCTAGAAATGCCCTCACTTGCTTTTTAGTAACATAAACTGGCCATGCTGGAATAGCTTTAACTTTGACACATTTTGTCCTAATCTTACCACAACCCACTCTGTGTCCTAAGTAAATGACCTCTGTCATACCCACCTGACACTTAGTGGGTATAATGGTTAATGTTGCCCTTTTAAACTGGTCTTCAAATGCCCATTGCATAGTCTTCCATGTAGAGTTTAACCTCTCCACAAGACCATTAGACTGGGGATAGTATGGGGTGGTCTCTAAATGTGTCACCTCATAATGTTTCCACAAACAAGTCAGCAGGTCTGACATGAAGTTGGCACCTTGGTCAGTCAGTATCTCCCTTGGAAAACCTGCCCTGCTGAAAATTTCTAGCAAAGCATTTGTCACCTTTGCTACATCAATATCACCTGCAAAAGGAATATTAGGAACTATAGCTAGAGCAAAGGCAGGCTTACAGTTCTTGGTGAGTCCTTTTGGGTATCCACTGTACAGTGCAACTGTGGACAACTGACAACTGCAACTGGCAACTATAAATGGCTGTTAACTGACAACAACTGTCTTCAGCAGGCTCTTTTATAGACTAGCTTACTTGTCACAACTGTTCCAGTTGTAATTTTTATTTAATATTTTGAAAATCAACCAACAGCTGTTTACCAAAGTTACCTCCTATCTTTCAGCCTCGGACAATAACACATAGCAAATGTCAACATTCCAATGACATCATCTGCAGATCAGCTGGTTCTGAGACTGTCTACATTTAGAATCTTCTTTACAAATATGTGCAGTTAGAAATGTAAAGTAATACTGCTCAAATCTTTAAAACATTCTGTACAAACAGATTATAAACCAACATGTAAGAACTTATTTACAGTATCACAGCTAGTCATGCTGGCATATAATACACGGGTCAGTCTGAAATTATGTACAAAAGCTCAGCCAGACATGCTAGCACAAAGGACAGTGTCTAATTTCTTCACATAGGGCACCTCCCACGTACACAAACCATTGACAGCTTGAGCTGAATTGACTAAAAGGCAGGTTTAGATGCTAAGCCCTTCAGAACGTTCATGCTAATGGAGAGAGGGGGGCAAAGCCCTGAAAAGACATTGCTAGGAACAAGAAAAAAGCAAATGTCCACACCCTGGTATAAAAAACACACCAAAAATAAGAGGGATGGAGGAAAGGAGCAGCTACTACACCAGTGATCATTCAAACATCTACTCTTATGGAAAGTTTACGTACACAATTATATTATGTTTAGCATATTGATCACTGCTGCAGTACCTAAGCTATGTGGGGAGGGGGTCCACTTCACATGACTGAAAGCTCAAAATACTGAAATTCATTTAACTGAGTCCACAAACCCGATTGTTCAAAATACTGAAAACTCATTTGACTGAATTTCAGAATACTGAAAGGTTACAATGCTGAATTACAAATACAAAATGGCAGTGTGTACAGTACTATAAGGTAAGTAAAGAGTATATGCCCTTTTCCCCACTGTAGTGCAATCCTGGAGTTAGTATATATAGTTTGGGTTGTGGGGGATGTAGGCCCTCTACCTAGTTTGTTTTTATATCATCCAGTGTCTGTTAATAAGGTAAATAATTAGTTTTTAATTTTGGAAAGAGTTGTTGGTGTTGTAAGTATGCATTTTTTCTTTTATAGTTTTTATTTGGTGAGATGAATTTTTGGTGATATTTGTGCAGTTTATTTGGTATTGTGAACCTTGTTTTTGTGACTGTTAATGCTATTTGTGATGGAATGTTTGGTATTCACAGATCTGTGCATATTTTGTTATGTTAAGCAATTCATGGGTGAAGAGAAACACACCATGTCTATGGCTTAACATTTTGTATTTTGCAATTCAGCATTGTAAGCTTTCAGTATTCAAATGAATTTTAGTATTTTGAGTCTTCAGTCATGTGAAGTGAACCCATGGGTAGGCTACCATAGCTTAGAACAACTGGGAGGTGGAAGGGGAAGGGTCCATTAGCCCCTGGGGAATAGTCCTAGCAAAGCCTGACCTAGACCTGGAGTAGGAATCTAGCTTGTAGTGCTTTGTAAAGTATATACAGAGGACCAAGTTGATGCTTCTACAATGCTTCTAGAGGCCCACCATTTCCAAAGAGCCATAGATGAAGCCAAGGCCCTGGTAGTATGTTCCTTGACCCTGCCAAGAATACATTTGCTGTGGTGGGAACAACAAAAGGTAATAGCCTGAGACAACCATTTGGAAACAGTCTGCTTTGACTAAGTTTGTCCCTTCTTAACTTCACAGGAAATGAACAACTGATTTGAAATTTTGAAATATAGTACCAGAGTTGTCAAGATAATAAAAATCCAAAACAGCCAAGGAAGAAGTAAAAGTCCACATTAGTAAAATATACCATACAGGATAAAAAGAAAACCCACTGGAGCCATCACGACTGATTAAAACTTTATTTAACACACAGATAAGCACTTTCGAGCATTAGCTCTTCATCAGATCTAAAAAACAGTTAAAATCAGCCATATTTAAACTAATAGTAACCAATTAGAATTAATAGCAGAACTTATGCCCCTTCAATAAGGGTTTTAAAGGCATACAAGCATTTAACACAGGTGTATGGTTAGCTTGTAACTCAGCTATCCATCTTAGCTCATCTAATTCAGTACAATGTACAATGTCAACCCCCTCATACTCACTTGTTGAATGTGAAATACCATAAACTGAAATCTATGCTGTTTATTTATTTCAATATGTTGATATAGAGCATTACTTCTCAAACAGTGCTTATCTGTGTGTTAAATAAAGTTTTAACCGGTCGTGGTGGCTCAAGTGGGTTTTCTTTTTATCCTGTATGGAGTTGTCAAGATAGTACCTGAGTTGTCTATGGAAATCCAAGGCATGCACTATCCTTTCTCCCTCATTTTCGGGCTTGTGAAAGAACACAGGGAGGTGGATAGTTTGGCTTAAAAATAAACTCTGGCATCACTTTAAACTTAACAAAAGGATTAGTTCTCAAAGAAACGTTGTCAATATAGAAAAATAGATAAGGTTGACTGTCCATAAGAGCTTGCAACCCAGTTACTTTGTTTGCAGAGATCAGAACAATCTGTGAAACTGTTTTCCATCTTAAGCATAGCCGGCCTTAGGCATAGGCCAACTAGGCGGCCGACTAGGGTGCCGCTCTAGCAGGGACGCTTTTCCAGGATTTATTTAATGTAGGTAGACCAGGATGGGGGCACCGGGTGGTGTGGTGGGGGGGCGCCATAGAACCCTTTTGTCTAGGGCACCAGTTGACCTAAGGCCGCTCCTGATCTTAAGAAACTCAAGTGAGCCAGATTAGCTGCTTCAAATGGATCACAAAATTAAGATCCCAAGGAGGAGCCACAGGTTTTCTTGTTTGTCTCTTATGTAATACCCATTTCAAAAACATTTTGACACAAGAATGCATTGAAAGAGGGGGACCCATGGGCAGACATGCTGAAATGCTTGACAAATGAACCTTGATAGAGGAGTAAGATAGGCTGGCGGGGTGGTGGGGATTATTCAAATCCAGAGAAATACTAGCCAAGAATGGGTGCTAGTTATGTTGTTGGTACCAACTAGAAAGCCTTTTCCATTTGGTTATATATGATTTTTCTAGCAGCAGACTTTCTTGCCTCCATTAGTACCTGCTGCACATCCACAGTAAACAGATGCCTAAAAGGAATTAAGAACCTATTATTGAGGTGATCAATTGAAGTTGTCTGAGGTCAGGATGTATCAGACAACCCTGTTCTTGTGTGAGTAGATCCAGTTTGTGAGAAAGCTTATGGTAATTGCCCCTGGCCAATTCCAAAAGAATGGAGAACAACTGTTGCCTGTGCCAGAAGAGAATTACCAAAGTAATCTTGGGAGATTCCTTCTCAATCTTCAGAAGTACAGTGGGTAACAATAGAAAGGGTAGAAAGGCCAACAGGAACATTCCATTCCAAGGACAAGAAAAGACATCGGGCTTCTAGGCCTTCTTGAATGGAATTCTGGAACAGAATCTTGCCAGCTGATTGCTTAGAGATGAGGCAAAAAGGTCTACCTGAGGAACTCCCCTCTGATGGATCGAATCTTGGAAGACCCCCTGGCATAATTTTAATTTGTGAGGGTCTCCCCTGGTCCTGCTCAGTTTGTCTGCTAGACAATTTTGCTCAGACAGAATGTAGGATGCCTGCAGAGTGAGAGTGTACAGTAAAGGTATATCCTAAGTTAACATGGCTGATTTGCATAGGGGGTAAGATCTGGTTCCCCCTTTCTTGTTTATGTACCACATCAGTATGGTATTGTCTATAACAACCTAAAATGGTCCTGGAAAGCAAAGGTAATTCTGAGGTGAGTGACTCTATAAGGGCATATGCATCTCTTTTATGTTTATGTGCTTGTGCCTTTCTTTGTTGTCCCAGACACCTGGCACTTATATCCCCCATGACATTGCTCCCCAAGTAAAGTCTGAGGAGTCTGTATTCACTAAACGCTTTGAAGCAGGAGGGGGGAAGGGGAGACCTAGATTCAGGATTATTTGATGTTTCCACCAAGTGATTTCTCTTCTAACAAATCCCAGAACTGGAATCTGAAAAAAATAATGGGTGTTGGTGCCGAGATCAAAGAGACTATAGATATCACTGTATCTTTCTCTTCTGGAGTCTCGCCAGAGGTATCATGAGAATCATGGATGCCATGAGACTCAGAATCTTGAGTTATTCCTTCACAGTCATTGCAGTCTGAAATGCTCTAGAATAGATATAAATACAGATCTATTTTTTTTCTGTGGAAGAAAAAGCTTTTTGTACTGAGTTGTCTAGCAGTCACCCCAGGAACACAATCCTGTGTGATGGATCCAAAAACCACTTTCGAATATTCTCCTGGAGTCCCAAATCTGTGTAGGAAATCACTCAGCCAAGTGAGAGATTCCTGACAGTCTGAAAAAGGCTCTGCAAAGATGAGGATGTTGTCTAAATATGGGAAAATGTGAATACCCTGTAGCCTGCAATGGACAATGTCTGGCACGCGACACTTTGTGAGCACTCTTAGAGCAATGGATAGCCCAAAGGGTAATGCAGACAACTGATAATGTTATCCAGACACATAAAACCTTAAGAAATGCCTAAAGATAGGATGAGT
This sequence comes from Protopterus annectens, assembly GCF_019279795.1. NCBI lineage: Eukaryota > Metazoa > Chordata > Ceratodontiformes > Protopteridae > Protopterus > Protopterus annectens. The sequence goes on from NC_056747.1 coordinate 1,330,193,860, forward strand.
CAGAATGTGATGATAAACATCTTTTAAATCTATGGTTACCAAAAAAATTCAAAGGAGAAAGAAGAGTTAACAAGTTGTAAACTGACAACATTTTGAACTTGGGCACTATCACATACTAGTTTAGGAAAGAAAGGTCCAGAACTGATGCCCAGGCACTTTCTTTGGCACCGAAAACATTCTTGAATAAAAATCTTTTCCCAACTGGGAAGGAGGAACTGCTTCTTATATCCCCTGAGATAGCATGTGCTGCAGGACAGAGGGGCTTGGTCTAGTGGATGTGGAATAATTCCCTGGATAGGAGGAATTTCTTCCCACTGCCTTCTTGCTGAATAAGCTTTAGAACCCATTTGTCTGAAATAACCTGTTGGCCAAGAGAAAAATGGAAAGTCAGACTTTCTGGAAGGGATAAGGGACTGCCTGGGTGGGACAGGAATGGGAGACAAGGCCTCTTATATAGTCATTCTGCCTTACTTAGGGGGGAGGTGCAGTGGTGCAGCAGTTAACATTCTCACCTCACAGCAAGAGGTTCTCCGGTTCGATTCTTGGCTTGGGTACCTTCTGTGTGGAATGTGCATGTCTTCCCTGCATTTGCATGGGTTTCCTCCAGTACACCAATTTCCTCCCATATTCCAATTACATGCATCTGGAGCATTTCTCCCTAGACCTTAGCTGAAAATAGGCTTTGTCCTAGTCAAACTTTCCTGGTCAACAAATGTTAAATAAATAAATAAAATAAATGTAACTGTCCTTTGTTCTGGGAGCTTTCTGCTTTCTTTTAGAAATCACTGTCATTGTTTTTAAATGTCTGCTTACCAGCACTTTGCTGAGACTGTTTATTTTGTTCCCTTGCCAAAATTGGATGAGGGTGCAGAAAATCCATTGAAAAAATTGTGAGAAGGAAGGTGGAAAAATCTGAGAGATTCTCTGTATCATTTTACCTCTCTCATCACATTTTATGATAAACTCTGAAGCTGGTCCAAAAACTAAATCTCTGTCTAAGGGAGAATTTAAAATCTCATTTTTTTCATCTTCTGGAAGTGTCTGAGAACACAACCAGGCAAAACTGCTCAACACAGTACCAGTGGTAGCAGCCCTGGATGTAGTATCTACAGAGTCAGAACCACACTTTAAACAATGTAAATTCCAAAAATGAAAGTTGCAGAAGCATGCGCTTTTGTTCCCAAACGTATCAAATGTTTTGTCATCCTTGTCTGAACGGGAAGGATTAGACTTAAAATGCTTGGCAGCAGCTGGACTGGCTATAGCTACAGCTGCTGGGTCAGGTCTGGGGATGAGTGTATACAAATTTAAAAGAGGGAGGAAATTTATAGGTTCTGTCTGCTTTCTTTGGTGCACCAGGCTGGCTGTCAGGGAAACCACAGACTGGCAAACCCATCCTCTAATGCTGGCAGCAGTGAGGGGATGGGAGGAGGGACCACAGGCTATGACAAACACATGCTCCAATGCTAACAGCAGTTGGGGGGGGGGGTGGAAGGAAGTTCTAGGAATCCTATTTGTAACATTTTGTTCCATCTTTTTACTTTCTCAGGGAGTGAGACATTTCAGTGTTCTCCCACTGAAAACACTGGCAGTTTCTGAAAATAGTCTCAGAGAAAGAGAATCCATCACAGGGAAATTTAGATATCATGCTCTCCTCTGAGTCTGAATCAGAAATCTGAAGAGAAAATCCTACATTTTCCCATCACATTCCTCTACAGATTCAATTTCTTGAATGTCTTAAGGAAAAGAGGAATATTTTTTTTTCTTTTACAAGAAACTACGTTATAAGAAAGTTCAACAGCGTGTACAATACCCTAAGCCAGCCATAGTAAACTACTCTTGTCGACTGTAGCTGGTGTAGTTGAGGATAAATGTTGAGTTTTCCATTTCTTTTTGATATGGAAGGCAGGCAGCTGATCTCTTACTATTAAACATCAATATTAGAAGTATTCCAAACAAAATCCATCATCTGCAAGCCAATCTCTCCCTGTACTCACCTGATAGTGTACTACTAACTGAAACATGGCTAAAACCTAACATTAGCAATAATGAAATTCTTACCCCTGGGTACAATATCCTACAGGTGGACAGAAAAGGCAAAGTGGGTGGGGGGTAGCCATTTTATATAAAAATCACCTTACTCTAGCAACTATAGATCATAATGCCCCTAACTTTAACAATGTTGAAGTGATTCTTACCAAACTAAAAATGAACTCTAAAAACATATAAATACAATAGGAATCTATATACCACCCAGAAACAACATCTCCACACTAGAAAATATACTGCATTGGACAACAAAAGCACTGCCCCAGGAAACAATAATGATGGGTGATTTTAATATAGACTGTATAGCCTGTAACTCCCAAAACCCCACTAATCACATTAACCTGCATGGCTTCACCCATATCATTCAAACACCCACTAGGATTGACAAGTCATCTAATAAGCACTACTTGATTGGATATTAACAAATAGACCAGCCCTCTATTTTCACTCTGGCTGTCTCCCAGATAGCCTTACTAACCATCTCCCAACCTTTCTACTTAGGCATTGTATATACCAATCAAAGCAAACTACTTACCATCCAATAAGGAACAAAAAAAATCTTTGTTGCCAAAACTTTAAATCCACCTTCAAACACTGTAATCGGACACCTCTTAAGCAACTTCCCCTAGAAGATGCAGTAAAGTACTTTAACTCTACCTTTGTAAATTTCTTGAATACACAAACTCCTCCCAGATCTTTAAGAATAAAATCTAACTTTGCCCCATATCTAAGCAAAGAAACCAGGTCACTGCTAAAATCAAGAGACAAAGCCAGAGAAGAATGGTACAAAACTAGGTCCCAAGCTGCCAAACAGGCTTACCATGAACTCAGAAATAAAGCAAAGAGACTAGCCCAACAGGACAAGAAAAACTACTACCATGACACCCAAATCAAACATCAAAACAACCCACAAAAATTTTGGTCAGCTATTAATAATATATTCCTACCAGGTAAGGCTAGCACACCCTTCCCATCTACTAGTAATAACTCAGATAACATAGCTACCCAGTTCAATAAATACTTCATCAAGACTATTTTAGCCCTCTCTAACAAGAGAAGCTCCACCCCTACTCCAGTTCCTCCTATATCATTGAATAACAACACCTTTTCCCTACAACCTGTCTCAATTGACATGATAGAAAATGCTTAAAAAACTAAAGCCCACAGCACTAGCTGCTGATAGCTTTCCAGCAGATTTTCTCAGAATTGCCGCCACTGCTATCACCTACCCAGTATCCATCCTTATCAACAGATCCATTTCTGAACATCGAGTTCCTGCTATATGGAAAATTTCACATATTATTCTATTACACAAAGGAGGCAATTCAACAGAGCTGTCCAATTACCAACCAATTGCTATCCTATCCCCCTGTCCACGATTCCAGAGAGATATATACACATGCAAATTATGGGCTACTTACATACTAACAAACTTCTGTCCAATACTCAACACGGTTTTTGTCCCTTCCACAGCACTACTACTGCTGTAATGTCATTCACTAATACAGTCAACTATCCCAGAAATAATGGCAATTTTGTATTTTCTATCTTTCTCAAGCTATTTAAAGCCTTTGATATGGTCTAACATAGTAAACTTATTAATGTCCTGTCTGAGCTGAATCTAAGTCAGTCCACTCTTGCTTGGTTCCAAGACTATCTAACTGGTGCCAGCAAGCAGTATTATGGCAACAAAACCTCTCTGTTCTTCTTCCTGTTACCCTAGGAGTCCTTCGAGGTTCATCCTAGGCCCCCTATTTTTCCCACTATTTACTAATAATCTCCATACATCAACACCGCATGCTTCTGTTGTTCAGTATACACATGATTTCACACTAATATTCGCTGTTCCTCCATTACAAGAACTACGGTCACTAACACAAGACTCTTATTCCGCAGTTCAAGCACGGCTAAGTAATTCCCAGCTAATTCTGAACCCCAACAAAGCCAAGCTCATGCTATTCCAGCCTACAAGACCTACTCTGCCCCTCTCCTCATTTAACTTTGTGTCCATGAGCAACACCATGATCTCAACCGTAGCTCACACTAAACTTTTGGGGGTTGTGATAGACAATAGCATGATATTTGAAATCCATGCACAAAAGGCTTGGTACATTATATAGAAATAAGCAGTGTCTTACAAAAAACACAAAAGCAACTATTGCACAAACACATCTTATCTCAACTCTTCTCTATGCCTCACCAATTCTCATTAACCTAAGAAAAGTTAATTTAGCAAAACTAGATTCCTGTTATAACAAAATTGCCAGGTTTTCCACAGACTCTCTCTTCAGGTCACATCAATGTACAACACTCAATCACCTTAAGTGGTTAGAACTAACTATGGCACATAAAATCCTCAACCAACCAGAGAAAACCCCCGCCCTTCAAAATCTACTTTATTCATACTCCAGTAATTGGATTTTTCACTCTAGCAATAAATCATGATAAATGTAAACAAAGCCAATAATACTGTAGCTCCCTCTTCTCAAACCATATAGCCAAAATCTGGAACCCACTGCCTACTAATATAGCATCAACTACTACCTTATCTCATTTTAAAAAATACTAAACACTCACTTAACTAAAACATGGCTATGCACATGTACTACTCCTGGTTAGACTGTTTTCTCTGTTGCTAAAGGAATTATTACTTGTAATCATAATTCTGCCTCTCTTTTTATATCTTTGTACATGACAAATCTATTGATTTTTAATCTATGAATAGTTTAACCCACTCTTGCTTTGACTCTGTAAATATGCTTATTATATTCTTTTGTATGCATTTGTCTGTGATATATGATGAACCTGCATATTGCAAGGTGTGCACAGCATTTTATTATGTTAAACTTATATATGTAATCATGTACACTTATATGTTTTATATGGAGCTTTTCTCCCCGGGCGTCAACTTAAAAAGAGCTTGTGTCCAGTCAGACTTTCCCAGTAAACAAATGTAAAATAAATAAATAAAATAAATAACAGCAAATACAGTTTCCCTAGGGATGGGCACAGCATTCTAGTTAAGTAGGACATCTTCCCTGCCCCTTTTCCAATACCAATAAGTCTGACTCTCCCTTGACCACTGAGGGGGACTCCAACAGCCACAGAGGATGTGGCTGACCCCTGCTCCATAGTGGCTGTCATTGCTACACCAGAAGGATTTGGGGCAAAAGATGAGAGGTCTGAGGTACAACAAAGGGCCACAGCAGTTACCCATCTGTGGCTGAGGCACATTGATAGCCTGCTGTGGTGGCAAAGGCTGGTTAATTAACTTTTTTTTGTGGCTGGATGAAGGATCAACTGCATGACTGGTAGTTTGTTCCATAGTCATGCCAAAAACAGGGTTTTTTCCCAGGGAAGCTAAGCAGCACAAAATGGTAAAATACAAAAAGTATTTAAAAATAACTTTTCCCAGTTAATACACTTTACCAGCACCAAAAACTAATTTAAACAGTTTTTTCTACATAAAATGCAGTTTTAGAATGTTTAAATCAACTTTTAAACTGTCAGAAGCAAAAGTGTGCTCCCATTTAAAAGTACAGTACTCACTTGACAGTTAACAAAAACACATATTCCTGTTTAAAAATACTTTCCTAAACAGGAAAGTAAGATTAAACAATAAATGTAATATGTGGATGTTTTTTCCACAAAAAGATCTTATCTGCCCAGTAATGGAACAAGACAAGCTGACCATCAAGCCTTGAAAGCCTGCAGATGAGCACTGTCTTTGGCAGCTTTGAAGGGCTTGACACCCAAATCTGTCTCAGCTCAAACTGCCTAATGATTTGGACTCATAGAATGTGCCCTAATGCTTTTGAAGTTGGCCAGCTGTTATGTCCTTGTCAGGACATAATCCAAATAACGTAGATTTCTGCAGCACAGATCACTTTGATGAACATCATTCTAATCTCTTTTAGTTCATAGACCAAAGTGTGTACTTCTTGTCATAGACCACTATTCAGTTTCTCAAAAGTTTCCTGCACCATTGTGAACCAGACAAGTAGTTTGGGCCATTCCTCTCAAATTCTTTGCTCAAGAATTCCAGACAAATCCAAAACAAATGGGGGAACAAATCGCCAAAATCAGGACAGATTTTAAATACTGCTTTTATAAACTTAGATAGTTGCTAGAATAACAAGTTGTGCATTAGCCTGCGTTTTCTAAAGGATATAAAGTCTGAAACTCAGATGTCTGCAATCCTCAATGATTTGCAAGAAAAACACACATTTTATGACAGACCACAAATACAAGACATAAACCTAGGCTGTCTGTGAAATTCTTGATGATTGAGAGGGATGGTTTGAGATTGATATGATAAGATATACTGTGGGAAGGCATACCTCTCAATTGTCCAAATTTTTGTCTCGTATTTTTGGTCTGTTCCTCATCAAATTTGTGGTTTTCTGCCAAATCACTGAGATCACTAAATAATGGCATACATTCGAGTTTCAGACTTTTTATGCTTCAGAAAATGTATGGTAACAGGAAACCTTTTATTCTATCAACCTTCTAGATTTCTAAAAGCAATATTTAAAATTAGTCCCCATTGTTGGGCTTTTGTCCACCCGTTATTTTTGGCTTTGTCCAGATTTCTTGTGCTAAGAAGGTATGCAGGAAGGAAGCCCACAGAATTCTACTGTCCAAGTTAAAAAGTCTGTCACTCTAGTTCATAGGTTCATAGGTTCATACTAGGCTATCTGCCCAAGGTTTAGTTGAATAAAACTATCATTTTTCTGTGCCTCTGTCAAGCAGTGACACTGAAGTAATCCATCCATTGGTCAAGATTCCTCTTGAACAAGGCCAGTCAGGTGCGTATATATAGAAGGTTTTCCTAACTACTTGCCAGTCACTCTGACCGGGATTGCCTGATCCATGCAGTCCTGGTAGAAGGCATTTGTTTGAGTAATGTTTACCACTGGCTCAGGTGATCTGATCTCACCCTAGTTGTTCCATGGCATTTGAGTTTATGAATTGTTTTGAATACAGTAACTTTGAGAATGCTGGAAACCCGCGGTGGTGGTGCTGCAGTAGCATTGTCACCTCACAGTAAGATGCTGTCCAGTTCGATTCTCAGTTAGAGCGTCTTCTGCATGGTGACATGCGTGAATGGGCGAACCTTCGTTGAAGGTTGTGCGTCAGGGCTGGTAACTCGGCACATAAAAATCAACTACCAATCATTAGCGGACCGGAGGTCCACTGTGGCGACCCCTAACTGGGAAAAGCCGAAAGACACAACAACTTTGAGAATGCTGGACAAAACCTTGCCTACATGTAGGGTGTTGCAATGGAAGGTTTTCCACCTGAGATAAACTTTAAACTTTTTCAGCATTTTTAATTTCTCATTCACAGACGTTTACTTCTCCTGGTCTGTCTATTTAGAACGAGAAGACAACGACAGGGGTTCGCCACCTTCCAAACTCATGAACCTATTCCTGCCTATTAGAAGATTCAGTCAGGATTTCTCTTTTGAATATATGGCATTCCAGAAAATCATTTGCAAATAAATATGTCTACTAGAAAAGAAGTATCTTCTCCCTGGCAAGAAAATATTGCATTCCTTTTACAGTGCAAACCACTCTGTGAATTTTTTACCAACGCTGAAAGTAACTGCAATGGCATGCATACATATCTGTTGTTAAAACCCTACATTGTTTGTAAATGCCGTGGTGGTACGGCGGTAGTGTTGTTACCTCACAGCAAGTGGTTCTCCCGTTCAATTCTCGGCGTGGCTTGGGAGTGCCTTCTGTGTGGAGTCTGCATGTCCTTCCCGCAGTTGGGTAGTGTTTGAAAGACATGTGTGTGTAAATGGACGTGCCTTTGTTGAAGGTTGGGCGTCGAGCTGGCACCTCAGCGTTTCGTAAAAATCTACTGCCAATCATTAGTGGACCGGAGTTACGCTGTGGCGACCCCTTACCGGGAAAAAGCCGAAAAAGACAAAACAAACATTGTTTGTATAATAATAATAATTATTATTATTAGCTTTACTCCTCAGTGGTTTGACTACCACTACCAATGCATGATTACAGAAACTTAGCAGCTGTGCTGATCAAATACAAAGTTTGGTTTAAAATCATGCATCTGTTTTAAACCAGTTCAAAGCCATCTTTATACAAAGTGAATCCAGAAAAATAAAATCTGTAACTTGTTTACAATTTATTAAATCCCAGATGAAAATTTATCATATTTATTTAGTGATCTGTACTGCAGGTTTAAGTAACTGTAACACCTTGCACTTTCTAACAGTAGTGAGTCTTGGGTTGCATGCACTGTTTTTCTCTAATAGTGGCCTAGCCTAGCTCCTACCATTATGAATACATCAATATTGGATGAGGGTATAATCTGTTGCTGATTAATAAAACACTGCAGTTAACCAACATTGCACCATTCCCACACTGAGAATGTAAGAGCAGTAAAATGATTGCCTCACTACTAGGATTATGTGAGTTGCATCTCTTTCACTATTTACGCTGCCTGCATTAAGAATGTTGCCATGGTTACTTGACTGCTGCTTGTTGTATTATACAAAATGCACTATATAGACATAAGCCTTTAGAAAGTTACCTTAGTCTGCTGAACTCCCACAATTTCTGAATAATTACACAGAAATATATAAATAAGATTCTGCTATTTTCTGAAAATAAATATGCAAGCATACATGCCACCAAAACATTCTGTACTGCAACTTAATTAAGAAAAATAGAAAGATACATTTGTGGAAAATACATTTAAATAAGTGATTTATTTTTAGACCTAATTTCTAGTATTTATATTTTCCCCTGAAGTATTATGAATCTGAGATGTATATAATCTATCTCTCTCATTGACTTGCACAGAGCTGTTGCCACGGGACTTAAAATGTTGGTGAGGTCACAGTAGCTGCCGATGCAAACCTGATGTTTTATATTCAAATAGATTTTTAAGAGTTCTACAGGAAAAGGAAGTGAGTCTTTGTGAACAGAGGAACCTGTGAAGGACAGTATGACAGTAGTTTCCCCTTCATGAGCTTAGCCTCCCTAATTTTAAAAAGGATTGGCATCATTTTGTAAGGTACTATGTTGGTTTGCACATTAATGTATGCCTCTCAACCTGTAAGTGGAAGAATTCTGGACAAAGCCAAAAATAATGGAGGTGGGGAGGCAAAGGCCCAGAATCAGGAACAGGTTTTAAATATTGCTGTTATAAACATAGAAAGTTGCTAGAATAACATGCTTTACATTAGCATACATTGTTTTCAAGGATGTGAAGTCTGAAATTCAAATGTTTGTCATTATTTAGTGACTGCAATCTTCAATGATTTGCCAGAGAAGCACACATTTTGTGACAAAGAAACTAAAAATATGAAGCAAAAATCTGGACATTCTGCACAATTCTGGACAGTTTGGACAGTTGAGAGATAATGTGCTTTGAGATAGCTATTGAAAAACATAACTAGTTCTGTAAGTTTTTTCTGCACCTATAATCTGACACCTGTTCATCGTTTTTTTGTTTATTCTCTTAGATATGCCTCTATATTTGTTGAAACTGCTTGTGTTTAGTATTTTGTTTAACCTTAGTAAGTTTTCATAGTTATATTTCCTGAATCAATTTTTATCCTCTCGTTTTTTTGTTTTCTCCAGGCTGAGCCTGAAATTGTTCCTTTTTGGATAATTGCCCTGCTGTGGTTAACAAATCAAAATTAATAATAAATAACTTCTTTATATATACTATATATATATATATATATATATATATATATATATATATATATATATATATATATGAAGGTGAGGCAGTATATATTATTTTATAACAAATCTTGATAAGTTTGAAAGCAAGCTTACACATTGTTTCTGATGGTGACTGCAGATAGTTCATCTGAGTAGGCCTTAATACCTACCACAGTTAAGTTCTGCACTGAAATATTTAAATAGTACTGCAAATTACTGTCACTGGAAAATATGGACAAAATTAGGGAAGCAATGAAGGGGCCTAACCATATACACCTTTATGTAGATACACTTTAAATGTTCTTGCCACCCTTTTCAAGCACTTAATAGTACTCACCTCCCAAATCAAGCAGAGCCATAAATGATAATCTTAAAAATTGCACTTATCCAATCAGCAACAGTGGCCGTAAATGCAGAAGCTCGAAATACATTGAGTTAGGAAACTAATCCAGCAGTGAGTGTAGATTTAGGTCACTAGTGCAGACATTTGTGGATCCATTGGGTTTACCTGGAAGCAACTTGTAGGCTACAAAGTCTAAGGAAAATTTTGCAAATTTACCAGGATAGTTAAAGGATGTAAGGCCTTTCGTTCTGTTACTTAGAAATCTTTGAGAACTTTCCAAATGAATGATATGTCTGGATTTATACACAATAAAAGGAGTCATTGTATTCAGTGATGGGTCTGATAAGGGAAGAATACAGATCTTTAGATCTCTGTAATATTCCCTTGTAAATTTACTGGGCATGGTAAAAGTAATTTCCAAACCTTCCTGGAAACATTATGATCAAATGAAACAGAGCAAGAAAAAGAGAGAGAGAGAGAGAGAGAGAGAGAGAGAGATAGTTGTCCATTTAAGTACCCAAGTTTCTTCTGATGGTGCCTTTCTGAATGTTAATACCGTTTACAACATATGAGGTGGGTGGAGCTGTTTTAACAAATGCTGCTACTATTCTGTTGTTATAAGGTCTAAATAGACAGATCGTAAAAATATTGATGAAACTGCAGCACAATCTGTGTGAAGGCTGCCAGCCTAACTAGATAGAATTTTGTAGATAATTCTGTCATTTGTAAATATTAATATAAGCCACAGGCTTGTTCTCTTAAATGTAATTAAATTGTGTTAAATGTTGAATGTCAAAAATGTAACAACAGTGCACTCTTCTGGAAAAAAGCTGATAAGTCAGCATTGTATGACTGATCCCACACTTATGGCCATGATATCTGGACCAGCAGATTCTGTCTAATGTTTTGAGACTAGAGTTAATTGCTAGATTTTACATATATAATGTCTTTAATTGCTGTGGTTTCCTGACCAGGTGCAAGATCAAAGATATGTTAAACTCTTGAGTTTCGGTTAGCCTGGGAACCAGACAAGAATGATGTAATATAAAATGAGTCAGCAGTGATATATTGTGTCTAAAGCTGACAACAACTCATCAGTACTCTGCTTTTGCTCTATATGTAAGCATATTTAGAACTGTGATTGCTCTTAGAAAAAGATAGAAAATAGTAACCAATTAATCCAGCCAAAATGTAGTAGCAAAGGCAACCATGGAACATGAAGGTATCCAAGCTCACATAAAAAATGCGAAAATAGTCCTTTATTAGTGCACAGAGGTAAGTGCTTTCACAGTTCGCTTCATCAAACCATAAAAACCCCTCCATCAAAAACACTTCCTTTTATATCCACCATATAAACCACTTAAACAATTAATCAATAAAAGTCTTAAAGGTAAAATGTATTATTAGAACTTCATATCTATATAATCTACTCTAACAACACAATTCACATAGAACATGACACGTATCTAAAAACACATGAACAAATACAACCTAAATTAAAAACTATCATATAAACGGACAGTATAATTAAAATATGTGTGCAGACATATATAGCAGCAGCTAATAAATGCTAATGTACCCAGGTGGCATGTATTAAATGGATGGCATAATATCACATGAGGTAGACATCAAATAAAAGTTATCCAGTAAATTTAAGACCATCATGAAATGCAATTATCATATGGTCAGAGACCAGTGAAGTAAGCAATGCTGCATGCATAGCAATGATTAATGGACCTAATGAAAAATAAATAATGAATAAATATGAATTCAAACAAATTCTTGTTTTATATAGGACATAACATGAACATCAAATAATATGGACATTATACAAATTCAACAATCATAACATTTCATAAATGTCATTATTATAAAAGGCAAAATTTTAAACAGTCAAAACGTATTGAGCTTTGGTGCCCTCATTTAACAACCATTCTTCGGGACTTCAAGACAGGTTTGAGGGAGGCTCTTTCATTAAGACCTCCACCTCTATCTGCTCTTACTCTTAATATCCCTCCTCTCAGTGCCATTTCTTATATCATCCTCCTGGATGATTGGTGTGATGGTATCTACAGCCATAAAATGAAACGTGTGCTCCTCTCCTATAGCTAATTATGATTGCTGAATTTGTATAATGTCCATATTATTTGATGCTCATGTTATGTCCTATATAAAACAAGACGTTGTTTGAATTCATATTTATTCTTCATTATTTATTTTTCATTAGTTCCATTAATCATTGCTATGTATGTAGCATTGCTTACTTCACTGGTCTCTGACCGTATGATAATTGCATTTCATGATGGTCTTTATATTTACTGGATAACTTTTATTTGATGTCTACCTCATGTGATATTATGCCATCCATTTAATACATGCCACCTGGGTACATTACCATTTAATAGCTGCTGCTATATATGTTTGCAAAAATATTTTAATTATAATGTCCATTTATATGACAGTTTTTAATTTAGGTTTTTTTTGTTCATGTATTTTTAGATACGTGTCATGTTCCATGTGAATTATGTTGTTAGAGTGCATTATATAGATATGAAGCTCTAATAATACATTTTAACTTTAAGACTTTTATTGATTAATTGTTTCAGTGGTTTATATGGTGGATATAAAAGGGAGTGTTTTTGATGGAGGGGTTTTTATGGTCTGATGAAGCGAACTGTGAAAACGTTTACCTCTGTGCACTAATAAAGGACTTTTTTCGCATTTTTTATGTGAGTTTGGATACCTTCATGTTCCTTGGTTGTCTTTGCTACTACATTTTGGCTGGCTTAATTGGTTACTACTACTTCTTTAGTAGCGAGGCGTTTACTCTTTTGGGTGTTTCTTGTTTTGTTTTACTAGATTTCTTCTTGTATACACTCTTCAGAGACATGGCAGATGGTTCCATGAACAGTGAGCTGGATTACAGACCATTTGGGTTTGTAAGAGGTAATGAGAATGTTGGTATAGATGATAGACCAATCGGGTCTACCAGATTGGGAAATAGAGCAATTGGGTCCATCGGTGGGGGCGAAAACCTATCAGAAAGGTTTGCAACCTGTATGAGGAGTGACAATAATCCACTCCTTTTATATGAAGTTAGTAGTGGAGAAATGGTGGCGTCCGTGAATACGGAGGAGTTGGAACAACTAAAACTTGTGATTGAGAATCTGGAAGGTAATTCCATTAAGTTTAAATGCCTGATAACTCAGCGACAGCACTTTGAGGTATGCCTGAGCAGAGGCATCATACCGAGGGGCTTGCGTGTATTGAAGATGCTGACTTACGGTGAGCAATATCCGGACCTTTTAGCAAATTGGCAGCAGTTAAATTTGGAGGTGAGCATGAACTATTTGAAGTTGTTAACTGAATTTTTTAAACCCGAGGAAGAGAGTTTGAGCCTATCCATTTTACAACAACAACAACAGGCTTTGTATACCTGTTTTGTACCAGTGACTGTTGACCGTGCTTTGACTGGGGTTTTGGATGGTATTTTGGTCTATGAAAGGAGATTGTTGCAACAGAAATCAACAGAATTGATAGGAACACCACAGATTTCCAGCAGGGCCATGTTTTCACCTGGCCGAGAGTTAGCTATGCTAATAGGCGGATTGTACCGGGTGAGGGGACACCGCCTAATGCTACTCGGAATCAATTGCCTGGTAGTACTCACAACTCTAATAATATTATGAGCAGTGTTATGGATGTGAATGAGGGTTGTACATTGGATGGAGGTCTCAATAATGATGACATTGCCATTAGCTGTAATGAGAGAACAGAAGTTTCTATTTCATCAACAGCTTCTGTCAGTTCACAGTTAACCCCGGACGACCCTCAAAGGCTCAAACAAAAACGTAGGTAAGGTACCAAAGCAACCTACCACAATTGTTCACTTAGTGACACCAAAATATCTCACAGCAATGCCGATGTTGTCCCAATAGTCACTGTTACACCAACCAAAAAAACTCAAAAATAAATAAAATAAAAAACTTTTATTCACACAATCACCAAAATTGCAATCCCATGGTTTAGCTTCATCTACAATCGGTAGACTTCATCAGAACCAATGAAACCAAACCACAATCCTTTTAAAGCAATTTGGCGCCACCATTAACCACAATCCTTTTAAAGCAATTTTGGCGCCAAAAAATACATAAAAATGTAAATTAATACAAAACTAATACTAATATAAGTATTAATAACACTCTGTATATCAAAATAATGTGTATAGCACTATATAAAATAAAATTAAAATTGTCTATCTAAACACATGTTTCCCTAATTACTCATCTGTTTCATATTTGTGTTTGGAACAGAATGAATCACAATAACAATGTATATATATAATATAATGTTGGGTAAATCCATAATAGTTTACATCATGTGACATAACATATAATAAATGATGACATATAATATAAAATAATATAATATGCATTATACAATAATAGTGTTGGAATTGTAGAGGTTGCAGGGCAGCCATTGTCTAAACAGACTGCTTTGCCTTGTAATTCCTTAGATAGCAATGATGTTAATCAGCCTGTTGTATGGCCAAAGTTGGTTCGGGTTGCAACAGTGAACACTACTACAGATAACAGGGAACCTATGGTTATGGGTTTTCACAAATTCCCTTTACCCATTTCCATGGAGAACGGGGTAAAGAGAGACCATTCTGTCAGTCGAGGGAGATAAAATTGCAAAATTCTGGTGGAGAGACACTCGAGTCAGTCTTTCAAAAAAATGTGGAACCAAGTGGGAATTGTATAGTTTGGAACATTTCATGGAGAAATATAGACGCTGATGAATTCAGTGTTTTGAATAAGGGTTTAAACTTTATCCCAACAAAACAAAGCAGTTTAACAGATGTTTTAACTGATGTGAAGATGTTTAATAGAAATGTTATGCTAAATTATGAATTTGGGAATAATAACAATGAGCATGGTTCTGTTTTCAAGAAACACAGTTTGTATATGCTATCTAATCACCCGTTGGTTGGAGCATAATTTAAATTGGTTGAAGATGATCTACATACCATGTACAATGATGTTAGAATTAAATGGAGGGCCAATAATAATAGGTATAATCTGAGCTTTAAGGAGAGGAATGCCCTGATAAGGTTACAGAATGATAACACTATTGTCATTAGACCCATGGATAAGGGTGGGCCTGTAGCGCTCATGGATAGGGAAAGATATCAGAATGCCATGATTAGTATGTTGAGTGACTCTAGATATTATAGTGTGATTAGTAAAGAAAATGTCAATGTCATTAAATGTACGATTTTCGTAATGGTGGATGATTTGGTTAAAAGTTCTGCCATCACTAGTGAGTTGGGAAGATTCTTAGAGGTAGAATATCCCATGATTCTGGTTATACAGGGTCTACCTAAGATCCATAAGGATGACACCCCCCCCCCTTGAGACCCATAGTATTGGAGAGGGGGTGGTGTACTGAACCTTTCTCCTTATATGTAGAGAAATTTCTTCAACCCATTTTGGACTTGAATACTGTTGTCCTTAAGGACACGAGACAATTCCTTCTTGACCTATACAGTTTTACAAATACTTTAGGGATGGAGACAGACATTCTCTTCATCACCCTAGATATGCAATCATTGTTCACCATCATCCCAAATGAGTTGGGTGTGGTATCTATTAAAAAATATCTAATTAAACATAGTGAATATGATGATAAACAGGTAGATCTGATCTGTCTTTTTTTGGAAGTCATACTTGAAAATAATGTGTTCTTCTATAATCAGGAGATTTGCATACAGCTATGGGCACTTCTTGTGCCAATAGCTACACCAACATGTTCCTGGCCCTTTGGGAGGAAGATGAATTGTTTTTGATAGATAGTTTCAGAAGACATGTTCTTTTCTATCGTCGTTTTGTGGACGACATCTTTTTCATCTGGGATGGAGGCCCAGACGAATTGAGAATGTTTGTAGCCCAGATGAATAGTATGACTGACTATTTAAAATTTTCTTTAACATTTTCTCCAACTAGAATAGAGTATTTAGATGTTTATGTGGAGAAGTTAATGGGTGGTTCAATCAACACAGGAGTTTATAGGAAGAAATGTTACAGGAACACCCTCCTGCATAGACAAAGCATGCACACACATTATATTTTTAAAAATATAATTAAAGGACAAGGGATGAGGATTTCCCATTTGAATGCCTCAGATCTAGGTTATAGACATGAATTGGATGTCTTTAAAGACAGGTTGTCTAAGCGAGGCTACAATAATGAAGAGATTGATGAGTGCCTCTTAGAACTAGATTCACTGAGTGGTAGAGCCACTCCATATTTTTCAAATCCACTTAAGGCTGAGAATGTGCAAGGATGTAACCCCCCTGGAATTAGAATTCCCATGTATTTCACCACTCATAATAGGGCCATATATGATATCATTAACAAGAATTGGCGAATCCTTACAACCAATCCAGAAATCAGGGGCATTGTGGGTTACAGACCGAAGTTTAGGTTTAAAAATAAACCTAACATAAAGAGAATTTTATGCCATACTGTTGATAGACACAAAGGAGGAGAAACTATAGGCACTGTACCATATGCGGAATGTAACTTTTGTGGGTTTATTAACCCCAGTGGTCTGTTTATACATCCAGACACTGGGCAGGAATTCAGATTTAAAGTGTCAGCAGATTGCAGCACCCCACATGTTATCTATCTGGCTGTGTGTAAGTTATGTGCCTCATTTTATATTGGCAAAATGAATAGAATGTTTTGCAACAGAATAAAAGAACATCTGCATGCAATAAGGGTGAATTCTCCTAATAATGCCCTAGCGAAGCATGTTTTAGCTATGGGAGAGGAGCACACATTTCATTTTATGGCTGTAGATACCATCACACCAATCATCCTGGAGGGTGATATAAGAAATGGCACTGAGTGGAGGGAAGTGAACTAGATATTAAGATTAAGGACAGATAGAGGTAGAGGTCTTAATGAAAGAGCCTCCCTCAAACCTGTCTTGAAGTCCAGAAGAATGGTTGTAAAATGAGGGCACCAAAGCCTCATAAGTTTTGACTGTTTAAAATTTTGCCTTTTATAATAATGACATTTAGGAAATGTTATGATTGTTGAATTTGTATAATGTCCATATTATTTGATGCTCATGTTATGTCCTATATAAAACAAGACGTTGTTTGAATTCATATTTATTCTTCATTATTTATTTTTCACTAGTTCCATTAATCATTGCTATGTATGTAGCATTGCTTACTTCACTGGTCTCTGACCGTATGATAATTGCATTTCATGACGGTCTTTATATTTACTGGATAACTTTTATTTGATGTCTACCTCATGTGATATTATGCCATCCATTTAATGCCACCTGGGTACATTAGCGTTGAATAGCTGCTGCTATATATGTTTGCACACATATTTTAATTATACTGTCCGTTTATATGACAGTTTTTAATTTAGGTTGTATTTGTTCATGTATTTTTAGATACGTGTCATGTTCTATGTGAATTATGTTGTTAGAGTGCATTATATAGATATGAAGCTCTAATAATACATTTTACCTGTAAGACTTTTACTGTTTAAGTGGTTTATATGGTAGATATAAAAGGGAGTGTTTTTGATGGAGGGTTTTTTATGGTCTGATGAAGCAAATTTTGAAAGTGCTTACCTCTGTGCACTAATAAAGGACTATTTTGACATTTTTTATGTGAGTTTGGATACCTTCATGTTCCATGGTTGTCTTTGCTACTACATTTTGGCTGGATTCATTGGTTACTACTACTTCTTTAGTAGCGAGGCATTTACTCTGTTGTGTGTTTCTTGTTTTGTTTTAATAGAAAATAGTAAGTTTAGTCTAGCTATTTCTATATTTATGTCAGAACTATTCTACAGCATTATTTTAAGCATTTTCCTGTGATGTCTGAACTCTTGACTAGCACTGTGTAGTAAGAATTATCGTTTTGTGTTTTTACTATTTATTATTAAATATGTTTAAACCTTTCAACTGTGGCTGTTTTGTGTAGAGATAATTTAAGCTCTAGAGTACATTGCATGTATATAGTGATACTGTACAAAGCCACTCCACTAAGCCTTAAAAGTTCTGGTCACACTTACTAACTGGATAATAATATTGCACAGTAATAATTGGACACCCTTTGGTAAGGGCCTTTTTAGTAGCTGTTATTAGGGGTTCTGGTGGCAGTGGATTACTACCTTATAGCCTGGGCAGAAGGGGCATACCTAGTGAACCTGTGCCAGCCTTTCCTAGGAGTGTCTGTGTGTTTGTATAGCAATCATATCTCAAAGTGTGTGTGTGTGTGTGTGTGTGTGTGTGTGTGTGTGTGTGTGTGTGTGTGTGTGTGTGTGTGTGTGTGTGTGTGTGTGTGTCAGCCACTTGGGCAGGGACATAAAGCACTGGTTGGACAGAGAGGGGTGCTGGGAGGACTAGGCTTAGAACCCTGGCTAGTGGGGAGTCTTATTGGGGATCTGGAGAGAAAGAGAGAAACCAGCCCCAGACTGACTCTAATCTCTGTCTGCTCTTAAGGGAAATTGTACTTTACTGCGTGTGTATTTGTTATCCTTCCCAATGTGGACACCCCTCACTGGTGTTAGTGGTGAGGATTGAGGCTCCTTGATTACTGGGCCAGTGCACTGGCATCACAATCTGTATGACTGCAAAACTGTTGGGTCTAAGTTTTAACAGGCTCTATGGGCATTTGTACTCTGGCTAGTGTGCGAATCCTGAATTCTTTGATGATAAGTAGAAAGCACTAACAATCTTCTACATATGGAACAAAGTGTGATTGTCAAGAAACTAACTAGATTTCCAGGTTTGTACTGTATTTGTAGAACTATAAGCCACAGTCATTACTGTGTCATTTGTGGGATCTAGTTCACAGCCTGCCAAATTCATACTTGCTAGAGGTGGGATAGGCCTTTCCTACTTGTACAAACACATGCTGACCCAGTTCATTTGCTTATTACAGATGTGTAACAGATAATTGTGGCTGTGGTTAGGGGTTGGTATAATGGTTAAGGTGTTAAACTCACAGACACAAGTTACAGGGTTTGATTCTCACCTGTGAGCTAAAATTGGCTAGGCTTAAAATAGCCCACAAGAACAGCTAGCCTAATATTTATCTATGCACCTTTGACATAAAGTTGCTGCATTATGAATGGTTAGGACAATATGTCAAATGGGACATTTTGTTTTGTCTTGTCTGTGCCTTGTGCAGTTGTGTAAGTAAATGAGACTTTATGAAATGCTGCTTGAGTTCATATAGTAACTCCTCATTTTCTAGCCAAGCTGTCCATGTAAATCAATGTCTTTATTCATCTATTTGATTTTGTTAACCAAGATGATATGACTGGGTAGAACCCATTTTCAGAAGATGCCCTGAACAAAATCCCCAGTGTAACAAATTATACATGCAGTAACCAAGTAAATCTCACTATAGTCATAATCAGGACACAGATACACAGCATCAAAAATGGGGAAAATATCAATAAATTTAACACCTTAGCATTTACAGACAGAAGGCCCAAATTTATACAGAACATTACCTCAAAAGAAAAATGAGACATGGTATGTACATACAGTCAGAATGAATTTCAAACTAAAATGCCAAAGGGGAAGGTAAGAAAAATGGGGGTGAAGAAGGGGAAGGACACAGGAAGTAGAAATGAGAAGGAGTAGATGGATAGGAAACGTTGACTCAGAGCAGGGCAAGTATTGATAAAAAGGAAGTAAAAAGATGGGGATGTCAGCTCTTCAAAGTCAGAGGGATATTAAAGGGCAGTTAGGGTAGAAGATTAACCCTGACCACAGCAAGATTAACCCTGACCACAGCAAGTACTGATCAAGAACAATTGCTCAGAAAATCAGAAAGATTATGCAATTCTTTCTCTACGATTATAGGTTTAGTTTATAAGAAAGGACAACTTTACTGCCTTTCTAAGGTGCTTACTTTTGGGAGTCTTTCTAATTTCTATTGTAACTATATCCCAGAGTCTGTCTCAATATATAGAGAGTAAACAGTATATCCATTATGGTTAGTAAACTTGACAGCTTTAATCAAGAATTATGATTCTGACTTTGAACATGTGAAAGCACAGTGGTGTATGACAGTCTGTAAAGCTTGACATTTGTCAGGGGGCATGGTGAGACAATTTTAACTGTGCTGAAGAAAGGAAGTTGGTGAGCTCAGATTAAGGTGACTGCTTCTATGTGCAAGGAGCAACCACTTATGGTATTAGTGCGAATATTTTAATTCTTTCCTCTTTAATAATGTTGATATAAGAAAGCTGGTTTGGTTCTTAAAGGTTCAAGTGCCAGTAAGACTAGTGCAAAATGCAAAGGGAATGAGATGCGTGGCCTCCTTTTTTGTGAATGTATTACAATTGACTTTGGCAGGAAGATAATACCAGATTTAGGAATAATCAAAGTTGCCAAGTGGAAATTATAGCTGTTGTATCAGGAAGTTACTTCAACTGCTAGCAATAAAGCTACTTATAATAATCATATTAATAGGGGGGCAGAGTAGGGAGTGGCATTATTTGCAACTGATAAGCTGATAGGATTGCAGGTGGAACATGGCGAAACATATAAAACAACCTTGATTAGGGAGGGTGATGGCTGCAATTTGTGCACATCCAAGAAAGTTGCAGTTTATTTGTCTTGTAACATTCAATGATCTGTTAGCTCATACAGGTGTTGGATATGTATGGGAGGCTTTAGAGAACAATAGGGGATCCTAGGTCTGCTAAGTATAAGGTTAACCTAGTACAAACGACATTCTAGTTCATAGCCCATAAGTACTGAACTCTTACAGTGTAGAGTCCTGCCAATACGACCTTCTAAGCATGACTATGTTTTCACTTTCTGGTTTACTCTACTAATGGATGGGACCTTTATGCTACATTTAAATTTCTTTCTGACCTGCAGAGTAATGAAAGTATGCTATAGCACAAGAGAATGTAGCTTAATCATGTTTTGATCACAAAAGAATTTAGTGTAATCATGTTCTGATTTTAAAATACTGGAACAAGTCCTGCAAAATGCAACACATTAAATTCTTTGCTTGTTTGTTTGCATTTATTGACTGAGGTAGATTGCTACGCAAAGGCCGTTTTTTTCAGAGGCCTAAAGAGAAAAATTCAAAGTGCCATTACATCCAGGAATATAAAAGGTGTTGAATCTAGAGTCAGATAAAAGCATGCTACAAATCATATGCAGTGAAAAAGCAACAGATGAAGCCATAAGATTAACTACAAAGAAGTTAAAAGTTCATTAGATTAGAATAGATTTAGCATCCAAGGCAGGTTCAGACTGACAGCAGCATATCGCCATAGGACTCATACACATTAAACATATTAGTTGTAAAATTACTTTACAGGATATAATCATATTAAGTATATCAGCCGTAAACAGCCTAGGTACAAATTTAACCTAACAAACTAGCAAGAAAGTATTCTGAGGACAAGGACAAGGACATTATAAAAGAATTACAGGTAAGAGAAGCCTGAGGCATGAGAGTGTCTATTACTACCAGTTGATGATCCGACGAACATTCCAGAATGATTTGAGATTTTGTTCTGGAATTATATGGATGGAATTCTGTAACAAAAGGAGATGACAGGAAGTCCCAGGAAGGTGCATTAGAACTAAAATGTGAACATTTCACACTGCTGTATTGCACAGCTATGGGAATCTTTATATTGACAGTAGAAGAACTTCTGCTTGTCTGCAATGATGCATTTAAACTGTAATGGTGCAGACTGAGTCAGTGCAGAATAAGACAGGATGTGGGAGGTTGTGCAAGAACACAGAGCTATTCATTTACATGCTGAAATGTAATAGTCAGACCAACATGTTGTAGGTTCTTACATCACCAGTGAGTCTGAGTTATGTGACAGTCACTTATGCTATATGATGATTTCTTTGAGTGGACTTGGAAAGCAGCTGTCTAATTGGAAGCTGACAGCAGTTGCTATATGGGAACTGTTGGCATAAAAATCAGTGCGTGCTTGGTTGCCACAGGGATCAGTGGTAGTGACAGCCCAGTTAAATGTCTCTCTGTTATCTCAGCATGGTTGAAGAGCAATGCTTAGGTTATATGCTAAAGATACAGTGAATGGAGCAGTAGTCAAAGACAGAAGGTCCTGTTTAGACAGATTTGCAGTGATTTTAACTATGAGTACAGATGTAGTAGTGATTTAATGTCAAAACATGTAAGATTATGCACCTTGCAGCAGAAGGACACACATAAAACATACATTTTGATGTCATACGCAAGAAGAAGGAGGAAAAAAGATCTGATGGTAATAATCATCAATGAAGACAAATAATTGTACTTATTTAAGTAAAAGGGCCATGTAAGAAACTAACAGGACACTGGTGCCCACAGCACAGTGACTAGGCTTCAGAAATGCTGATGTCATTTATGCACTAAATTGGACACTAGTGATGTCAGATATGCAACACTGTGTACAGTTTCAGAGGTACAAGAAAGAAAGAGAAATTTGTTACCCAAATTATGAAGAATATTAGAAGACTCTGGAAAGTGGCATGAACACAGAAGAAGAATGACAAAAGGAATGCATGAGATGGATGCAGTACACTATTTGGGGTTATGTAGGAGAGGTGGAGATAAAAACAGTGGCAGAAAAGCAGACTTAGATGATAGGCAAATCAGGACTGGCCATGCTAAGCTTGAAAAGACATTACTTCACAGAGAGAGAGGTATTGCCCTGGACTGTATTGTCCAAAGTAGTGGTACTGTGGAAACTATCAGTAGGGTTCAAAGTTGCTTGATTTAGAATGAGAAAAGGAACTTATTGGGGAAAAAACACATGGTGACCAAGTATAACCTTTTCTACCAGTCTTAACAGCCCATGGGTATTTCTCTCTCTCTCTCTCTCTCTCAATCTCTCTCTCTCTCTCTCTCTCTCTTGCATTTTGATCCTCTTACAGACTTGGATTTCTGTATTACAAAGCTTTTCTAAAATCAAGTTGAAGCCAATTTATTATTAGTTTATTAATCTGCAGCATTCTTTAAACAGTCAGCAACTCCCACCTCTTTTTCTGTTTCCTGTTCCAAGCTTTGATCTACTGTCTACATGAAAAGTGTGTCACATATTAAACTAACAGCAGTTCAATTAATAGAGATGAATGACAAACACCACACCTAAAAAGGGAAATGAGTTTAATCAACGAATTATTTTTCCAAATGGTCCACAGGGATATCTTGTTTGCATATATGCAAGTGTACATAAAAGTTATATTTACAAATATGCGTTTATGCACGCACTCAGTTTTACTCCCAACAAATAATACGTTTTTACAGTTAATGACATTAACTTCACTGCATTTTTTTTCATTTTGTATTCAAACTGTTAATCAGAATATGCATTGAGTGACCAGCCAAGTTTTGCATCTCCCTTATGTACCACCATGTTCTGTTTGTATGTACTGCCCTTGCCCCACAGACACAAATTTCTGCTTGTTCTTTTTTTAATTCTGCAGAAGTTACTTAGCTTGTTATTTTTACTTTATTACTGAATAAAAAGATACAACATTGACACCTCTTGCTTTTTTGACACGCTTTTGCCACCAAGGTTAGTATTAGATATTTCAGTAGTCATAGTAGAGTGTTACAGCAGGGCAATCTGGATGATTTCCTAAGATACTTTCTGACCATCCCATTTTCCCTCCCTTCCGTCATTCTTACTTTCTATTGCATTTTGACTATTTCATTAGCAGTGATTTAGAATATGTCCTGATGTCTTCTGTAGTTTTCCAATTTATAAGAAGTGGAATTGGGCTTCTCGGCTCAGAAATATGCATGCTGTATGCCATTTCTGCAGGGCCAGGCACTGAATATAACATCACTACATTTTTACTGGCACTTTTTTCACCATCTGCCAGTGTTGCACTTGCACTAAGCTTGTGACTTTGCTTTTGTACTCGATGTTCCATACAGATATGCGTTGGGTGGGTGGACAGAAGTGCAAGCAGATGGCTTCAGATTGAACATGTCATGTATTCCTGATGGCCTATTTGTACCTGCCCTAAAGGTGCTAATTAAAGCTGCTTCTAGCAGAAGTCATCTATAATCAGCCAGAAAAAAGCAGATATATGATGCTAGACTGCTGCTTTCCAGAACTACAGAATCATCAGTTCTATTAATAGTACATAAGGTCTGCCACATTTATTTTATTATTTATTTTAACAAATATGTTGGACTGTACTGAAACAAAGCTACCTGCATGAGAAGAGAACTGTGATTTGTTCAGGTTTCTGAATTTGCAGCTGTTATAACATTTTTTCTTTTTTTCAAGAATGCATTGTGTATATTACATTCTACAAACATAAATTCCATTTTGATGTTAGTGGATAGTTAAAGAGTAAAATTGTTAATATGACAGTTGCTGTGGACACATAAAGCCAAAGCTTTGCCTACAAATTTGAAGTGCTATTAACTGCGGTGGTGGTGCTGCGGTAGTGTTGTCGCCTCATAGCAAGACGTCCCGTTCGATTCTCAGCTAGAGCGTCTTCTGTGTGGAGGCATACGTGAATGGGGCGTGCCTTCGTTGAAGGTTGTGCGTCAAGGCTGGTAACCCCGTACGTAAAAATCCACTACCAATCATTAGCGGACCGGAGTTCCTCTGTGGCGACCCCTAACCGGGAAAAGCCAAAAGACACAAACAAACAAACAAACAAACCGTTGTAAGGATGCAGTTTTCTTTTTCTATTGAAAAGTTTTAGGTTCACATAAAATACAGGGCATACTGAAATATTTTCTTCTAAACTACAATAAAACTGCTCAGCTCATTAATTATAAAAAGTGTCGCACTGTTTTTATAACTTCAGACCATCACCACCAAAAATGAGCTCACATAAGCTTCTAACAGAAAAAAAGGAATTTTATTTTTTATTGCAAGAGACTTAATTCAAAAATATGGTATGCACCATGTAGGGCTGGCAGACAGAGAGAAAAAGAAGGGAACTGCCAAGGCATGTTTCAAAGACAACATAATAATAGGCAAGTTATGAGTAGTGTGTATATGTAAATTACGTAGTCAGCATGAAAAGCAGTGGTAACACAATTCACAGACTGCTACAGTGTGTACCACAGATGTTTTGAACCCACCACTGACAGTCAAGTTGTAAGCAATACACCTTTTACCCATATATATGTATACATATATATATATATATATAGAGAGAGAGAGAGTGTGTGTGTGTGTGTGTGTGTGTGTGTGTGTGTGTGTGTGTGTGTGTGTGTGTGTGTGTGTGTGTGTGTGTATGGGTCTACTTCAAAACATTGAAATCTCATAACATTGAAACTGAAAACACTACTGGGAGGCAAATCCCCCATGTGGGGGACTCTGCCTCCCCACCCCCCATACATTAAATACACCAACTCCTAGATCGCACCACAGTGGTAAAAAAGTTAATTTCCTAACACCATTGTAACAGGATCACCATACAGAATGTAAACATATGGATGTGTTACTTTCATGGATGGTAAGTTAGTGTTCTGAGAAGTGCTGGGAGAAGTGATGAGGGGGAAAAGTGTTTATTTCACCAATCTGTACGTGTTTTTAGGCCATACAGGTAAGTGATTTAGACATTATGTTTACATTCTGTATGGTGATCGCGATACAGTGAGGTTAGGAAATTAACTTTTTGCCACTGTAGTGTGATCTTGGAGTTGGTATATTTAATTTATAGGGGGGGGTGGGGGTGCAGGGGGCTAGCCCCTCTGCAGAAACATAGTAAAAAGTGTGTTTGTTAGTTTGGTGTTGTTATAGGTGGAGGGGATGTCATTTACATGTGCATTGTAGTTTTCAATCTTATGATGCACACTTTCAGTGTTCTGAGGTTTTGTCGTTTTGGGTTTTCAGTGTTTTGGGTTTTCGATGTTATGGTCTCAGTGTTTTGATGTTCAATGTTATGAGATTTCAATGTTTTGAAGTAGACCCATGTGTATATGTATGTATGTGTGTAGATATATAAATAGATGCACATATTTATATATATATATATATATAGAGAGAGAGAGAGAGACAGAGAGATAGTGTGTGTGTGTGTGTGTGTGTGTGTGTGTGTGTGTGTGTGTGTGTGTGTGTGTGTGTGTGTGTGTGTGTGTGTGTGTGTGTGTGTGTGTGTGTGTGTTTATGTGCAGTTGAATACGTTAACAGCTTAGAATGTTGACAGAACTGCAGTATCAAAATGTTGACAGTTCAGAATGTCGACAGTTTGAAATACTGATAGTTCAGAATGTAGACAGAGGTAAGGGGGTGTTATAAAGGGTGGGAGTGTTTGTAGGAGTTTTGGTTGGTTAGGGTAAGGGTTGGGTAAGAGGATAGCTTTGTTGTGCATGTTGTTTGATGTGTGTTTGCGTGTTAGAGCATGTGTTGTGTAGTGATCTTGTTATGGAAAAAGTTTCTTAAGGCAAGGTGCAGTGTTAGGGCTGAGGCAGGATTAACATTAACATTAACGTGCAGGAGGCAAAGCTTTTGCTTGATATAGTTTGACACTCCCGCTTGCTTATGAGGCTGCCTAGGGACAGCAAACTGCAGTCAGCATGCACTTAAGAAGCATAACAGCCAAGCAATAATTTAATGACAACAAACTATAATCAGGGCATGCTTAGTGAGAGTTTGGTTGAGTTACAATAGTACAAGTTACACTTTTCCAAAATTCAGTTCTAAAAAGTGGAACTCAAAAACCATGAAAAATACAAAATCTTTTTTGGAGAGGGACAAGCACCTCTGCCACCCTTTCATTTGTAGATGGCTTCACCTCTACTTCCTAACTTATATATACCAAATCCACAGTTGCAGTACAGTACAGAGAAGTATAAAACACATCTGTGCATCACTGGCTTTCACAGTCAACTAGCTATGCTAAAACACACCACGATCTTCAAAATACAACAAAAAGACACTTGGATGAAAATGTATCAGTGGGATGCAAATATACTCAATTATAGTCAGCATACACTTAGGAAGAGTAACAGCAAAACTACATGACTATTCAAGGGCAGGGATCCTCCAAATGTACCCCATGGTCCCAAACTTAACATTAAAAAATAATACTGTTGTCTCAAAGCACAACATATGAAAGCAACATATGAAAGCAACAAACAGCTGCATCATACAGGACATCCTTGTTTGTTTAATAATGATTTTTGGCAGTGAAACACAATCCAAATGAGCCTGCTCATGTGAATGGACTCTGACTGACAACTTTAATAGCTTGCCTTGAACTTTTGTGGCCTGAGTTACTTACTGTAGTTTGGGGGGGGGGTATGAGAGCTTGCCCCCACATAAGAAAAAGGTGTTAATTAGATCTCCATGCAGTTGAATGTTTTTGTCAGATCATCATTTGTTGAAAAGTGACATGATTAACTATATCATAACCATCTTGGCATTCACATGCACAATTCCATGTTTAAGTTGTTATTCAATATTTGTTAAGCAGGCATACAGGCTAGTCTGTGGAATCTTCTCAGTCACAAGTCCAGGCCAAAAGGATATCCCAACAAATTAACCATGAAACTATAATACTCAGAGACTTAAATATAGACTGGCAACTCATAAATTCCACTACCCCCACTGAATTCATAAACTTGTACAACTTTGGATAATTAATAACCACACCGACTAGAATCAAAGATACTCAGCATTTGATTGGATCCTTAAAAATACACCAGACAAACTGATAAAAGTAGGCTGCCTCTCAGAAAGCATAAGTAACCACATACCAACATACACTATTCAAACTCACCATAACCTAGATAAACATCTGTAACCAAATATGAAATACAACCAATACTGCAAAGATACTTTCAATGAAACACTGGAACAATATAACTGTAACGACTTAGAACAATGTCAGGAGATACTGCTGTAGAATATTTTAATAGCATATTCTTACAGACCTTATATAATCTAGCTCCAGTATATAATAAAAGAGTAGAGTCCATCCCAGTACCATGGCTAACAAAAGAAACAAAAAAAAACATGATAAAAAGGGATAAAGCCTGGAAAAACTGGTATAAAAATAGAACTCAAAATGCCTTCCAGCAATTTAGACATCTTAGAAACCTTGCAAAGCTCTATGTCAAACATGACATGAAAACATACTATACCAACCTACATTACAAACACCAATATAACTGAAAACTTTTTTGGTCATCACTAAATAAACTACTCCACCCTGGCAAGACCACCAGTCCCTCTCTAAAACAGGTAATATGACAGAATCTAACCCCACACAGATTAATTCCTTTTTTATACAGTCAATATTATCTGTCTTAGACACTAATATATCTTGACCTGTCTCTCTACACCTGTCCAACTGAAACCACCCACAGCTCTTCAGTTTTAGTCCAGTATCCACCTCACTCATAATGAAGTTGCTCCTTTAACTAAAAACTACCTCTGCAGCTGTAGACCAACTACCATCAGACTACCTAAGCATGGCCGCAGAAGTCATAGCTTTCTCTATGTCCGTACTAATTAATAGGTCCATAGTAGAAAGATACGTCCCATAACTGTGGAAAAAAATCCTACATCATACAACTGTAAAAAGGCAGCACATCTACATTGTTTAATAACTACAGACCAATAGCGATTCTCTTTCCCTCTCCAAAATATTACAGAAATGCATCCATAGTCAACTGACGCAATACCTAACCTCAGATACCCTGTTCTCAGAAACACAACATGGCTTTAGGCCCCAGCACAGCACCACTACTGTTCTACTACATTTTACCAATATAATAAACCAACATAACAAACGATGGTCTGCTTATGTCCACCATTTTCTTAGACTTGTCAAAGACATTTGATACTGTATCGCACCAGTAGCTGGTCGTTCAACTCTCCTCGATAGGAATTTCACAAAACTCCTTGTCATGGTTACTTAGTTACCTATCTGGAAGGCATAAGTCATTAAATGGCAACAAGCCTACTCCTCCTTTCAACCTTTTACTACAGGTATCTCTTTATTAATAACCTCCACACGACTCACCATGCTAGTTTAGTTCAGTATGCAGATGACTCAACATTAATATGTGCAGCCACAATGATAAATAAGTTCCAAGACATTACCCAAAAACCTTTCTCCTCTGTAGAAACCTGGTTCAAAGAATCAAACCTCCTATTCAACCTCAAGAAAACTAAGTTAATGCTATCTACCTTAAAAAGTTGCTAAAATGAAAAGCAATCTTTTACCATAAAGTCTGCAAACTGAAACTGTAAATCACAGTAAACTTCTGGACATTGTAATAGATTACAGTCTCAGATATGTCCAGCATATACTGCACACCATTAAATCTACACACCAGAAACTAGGCTCCCTTTATAGGATCAATGGATTCCTTACAGATAATCCAATAAAAACTCTAGCCACCACCTTCTTACTGCCTAACCTAACAAACATAAACAATACTCAGAGAAAGAAACTTCCATACTGCTACAATGAAATAGCTAAATTTGCCACCAGTTTCGCTCATAGGACATACCATTGTCTTAGCTTAAAGCAATTAAACTGAATTGAAATGCACAACTACCTAACATATTCACAACTAACTACAGCACACAAACTCATTTATCATCCAGAAAACTGCCCTGCACTACAAAACTTATTACTGCCCTACTGTCCATCAAGGGACCTCCATTCTAGTAACAAATTACCACTACTCACAAATAAAGTCAAATAATATTGCAGGAGACTCACTCTACTCCCAATACATCGCTAAACTCTGAAATAGTATCCCCACAAAAATAGAACTCTCCAACAAACTCAGTAGTTTTAAACCACTGATTAATCAGTCCGGGTCCTGCACATGCTCATCACCAGGTTAAGACTTTGTGCTCATCTTACGATACTATCCAAATACTCTCCTTAAACAAAATACTCTCACTGAAATGACAAAACAGTTTTTATACATAACTGCTGTCTGTACAATCCACTAAATTGCATACGGGCTTTCTCTTTAGTAACATTTACCTCAGTAAAATCTTAAAATGTACAAATGTAAT